>NC_134800.1:30629598-30684598 GCF_046742065.1 Oratosquilla oratoria
GACATGTCACTTATTTCTTTCGTTCCATGGCCTGCATCTTTCAATATCAGCACCTGTGCAATCTGTTCATTGCTTAAATGGTTGGTCGGAGCCATATTTACACTGAAAAGGGAAAAAAAGGTAAAAAAATGCGACACAAAACTTGGCCCCCTCACGAGCACAACGTCACACACACCCTACCTCCACGAATGCCCTGAGGCAACTGACGTGCTCCAGCTTCCCTGTCGCATCGTCCTTGGATGCCGTGACGTCATACAGGCAGACGCGAATTCTGACATCTTTGTTTCACCATCAAAATGACCATCATTTTTTCGCCATAATTTGCGCCCGGTCTGGCCTAAGCAGGCACGAATTTTGTCGAGCACTGTATATATATACACATATATACATATATATACATATACATATATATACACATATATACATATATATACACATATATACATATATATATACACATATATATACACATATATACATATATATATACACATATATACATATATATGATGAATGGTTCAGACAGATGAGAGACTGGGTGGAGGAAGAATAAGCGAAGATGGGCTGGAACTTTTTATTGCTTATACGTTTCAACCGACTCGGTTTTCTTCAGTAAGCTGTCTACAAACAGTTTGGACCACACATTTATACATCCGAGGACGGGAACATGGACAGGTCATCCCGCTGGCTGTCTGGGGATTCCCTTTCCCATATCATGCATACGTTTCCCAATTGTATTTATAATTAATTTACTTATTGCCTTCGACAAACAAACAAAACCTTCCCTGTCATTGATATTTTCATAATAATTAATGTAGGCAGCTTCAACAGTCTTCCTCATGTCTCTCCTTAATCCTGTGTGTAAAACCTCGACTCCATCCCAGTGGGGCAAATGTCCAGATTGGTCAGCATGCTGGACGAGTGAGTTAGACGTCCTGTGTGACCTCAAGTCTCGTTTGTGTTAATTATAAATACAATTGGGAAACGTATGCATGATACAGGAAAGGGAATCCCCAGACAGCCAGCGGGATGACCTGTCCATGTTCCTGTCCTCGGATGTATAAATGTGTGGTCCAAACTGTTTGTAGACAGCTTACTGAAGAAGACCGAGTCAGTCGAAACGTATAAGCAATAAAAAGTTCCAGCCCATCTTCGCTTATTCTTCCTCCACCCAGCCTCTCATACATACATACATACATATATATATATATATATATATATACACACATACACAAATACCAACAGTTTTTTCCCCTTACAAGGGAGGTAGCCGAAGTCAAAGACATAAATCCGCTCCCACCCATTTTATCCTCACATACTCCACTCTCATTCACCTGTTGCACATGCAGACATGCTGGCTAGCACCAAATGCATCCATTTACACACAGATCAAGAAGTTAGTGGTACTGACCCCGCACAGGACCTCACTTCTCAGGTCAGGCAGGGTCAAAGAGCAATTATCTCCGGATTACCAGCCAGCCACAATCCCATTTTGACTCCAACGGTCAACACATGATACCAGACATGGTAGTAGTAATAAATATTCATTTAAATAGCTATACACCCACTTGGACATAGATGGTATACAGATTGACCTCTCATTAACGGACTAAAAGGGGGGTAATGTTGATTTGGAGTGGTTTTTGGGTGGCATAGTGATTGCACAGCACTGAACAACAGCACCAAAAACACTGCAAAAACAGCTAATAAATGTCCACACTGATCACAATCTTGTTAACTAGTAAACAAAAAGTGCGCGCCATCACGCCATCAGCCACTCAGTGGACAAACGCTGAACTAACGGACGCATTCACCCTACCCACGAAATTTAGACTGTCGGACCGGACCAGCAGCTTTTGTCCATTGCATCCGATATCCGGTAATGCGGTGTCCATTAATGAGAGGTCAATCTGTATATTCAAATGTAGGATATAATGTATGCACTCTAGAAAGTATTTGAGCCACATTTCAACTCTAGTCAGGCCAGATTGTCTCCATGTAATTTAAATCATTATATGTATTTCATTGTTGGCAACTCATCCGAGTTCCCCTATATAAGACCCTGTCATCAGGCCTGTAGCATGACACAGCCTGGACATCAGGGTTTTGGAGTCGGAGAGAGTCGGAGGTTTTAGCTGGGAGTCGGAGTCGGATTTCTAAGAGTACTAGGAGTCGGAGTCGGATTTCTAAGAGTACTAGGAGTCGGAGTCGGATTTCTAAGAGTACTAGGAGTCGGAGTCGGAATTTCTTATCCGACTCTGACTCAAGTCCAATAGCTGTAAAATACTGTCTATAGATGTGCACTGTGAAATAATTTGTTGCTATTGTGCAAATAGAAAGCAGTAGGTCTCATTATTCCAAGTTTAAAAAATCTAAAAAATTTGATATGTTTTGTGTTGAGAAAATCTAATAACCATCCAGTATAGAATAGTTTTATAGCTAGTTACAGGACACTGTATATATTATTTATAGAAGTTTCCAGGATGTAGTTTGTATTAATGTTTCATTCATTCTATACTATGGGAGTTATAGCCAGTGGAATGTATTTCTATTTTTAATAAATATTCAATAAATATAATTATTAATTCAAACTCCTGAATAATTTGTCAACTGTCAAGTGACAGATGATTTTTATCTTTAAATAATTTAAACTAGCTACTTTATCTTTGTTGACAGTATAATTAATTCAAATTATGTTAACATCTAGAACTCCATCATGTACACATGTACATGACAGTGTAGACAATAGTAAATATCCACTACGTATGCACTATGCACGTACGTCTTCAATGTATGTAAAAGTCAATGGAAGTGTTTTTGTGTGGTTTACTGTTTTGTAGGAGCTATGTCATGCTGGGATAATGCCCTGAGATAAACTTTGACCAGTCTCAGAGGCCAGATAGGAATGACATTAGAACATATGTACACACAGCATTTGGTGATGACTGAAAAGGGGAGGAACAACAGCAGCTATGAACAGTGTGCACAGGGGAAGGTTGTCTCTCTTTCCTGAACTGATTCCTGGTTTTTATGATAACATGGTGAAATTAATTCTGCAGTAAGTACTAGGTAGGGCATCCTCCATTAACCCCTACCATACGGTGCCGCACATGCAGGCGGCATGAGGAGCAAGTGCATATGCAACGCTGCCATATTGGCGTCTTGATTATATTTATTGTAGTCGCCCCTTCTTTTTGAAATTCTCTATAATATTACCTTAATCACATTCTCTATGGTTTTCAAAATTTGCGGGTGAAAGAGAGAATGATCGATAAAGCAGTGACTATATTTTGATGCGAGTATTATTACGACACATCGTACGGCTGGCATCGGCTGCTGCCCGCGAGATTTAAGTCCCGGAGTGAAGTGGTTAACCTCTTCACTCCGGGGCACATCACACGTCTGGCAGCATTAGCTGCCCGACGTGCGATGTTGCGTCATAATAATCGCATTATAAAAAATAAAGTCAGTGCCCAATCGTTCGTTCTCTTTCACCCGTGAATTTTGATAACCATAGAAAATATGATGAAGCCGGTTTAGAGAGAATGGAGGTTACGTAGGTACGACTACAATAAATATAATCAAGACACCGACGTTGGCATCATCGCGTACCCACTTGCTCCTCATGACACCTACGTAGGCGTCACCGTATGGAAGTGGTTAACCTTTCCTCATCATGATTTGTCATATTTTTTCCTAATATTGTGATAGAAGGTTTATGAGAACGGACAAATGAAATAACAATGATTTTTTTTTTTTGGGGGGGGGGCACAAAGGAAATAGAAAATATATAGCTTCAAAGTAGCAACTCTGCCATGACAGATTTGAAAGTGCTCATAAGCTGGTAGATGATCATGAGCATAAATAATACCCTTATATATTTTATATATGTTTATACAAATATACATGCTTGTGTGCATATATATATAAAGCTGGGTGAGTGTATGTGTGAGTATATTTATCATACAAGTGAATGTTTCACATAAAAAATAATATACATGAAAAATATTTATAAAATGCTTGCCGAATAGGTGTGGGAGGCTGGTATATGAATCTGCAGAAAAGATTTCCACATAGGGGTCAAGGAGTTAAGGAGTCAGAGTCGGGAGTCGGAGTCAGAGTCGGCATCCTAGGAATTCTAGGAGTTGGAGTCGGAGTCAGAGTCGGACCTTACACCATCCGACTCCGCAACCCTGCTGGACATTCACCAATAAAGAAAAGGACCCAGCCAGCCACTTTTTCTCAACCACGCTACCAACAAAAGAATGTTGTAAGCCATAAAAACTCAAACCAACACTTCTCCTGGCAGCCATGGCAACACACCACCCCTCCCTCTCTCTTTTCTTAGCTCCTCCTGGATAATGGGTCGTCCCTTCATCTTGCCCACTACCCTGGGGCAGAAACAATGTAGCAAGACATAGCACATCCACAGCAAGGCCGCTTCATTTAACTAGTGACCCCACCTCTCCATCCCCTCATGCAGAAAGAGAAGATGGGGAGAAATTCCTTCAGGCTATGTCACAAAATCATTCACACATACTCCCTCACCCACACCCTTCCATGCATCAAAGCATCATCCATACACAACTATTCTCCATTCACTGCTATCTTCTGTCTTCTCCCTTCCTTCCTCAACTGACATTCCCCTCTTTCTCAATACCCCTTTTATTCCATCCATCCATTTCATCCTTGGTCACCCTTCATGTTCACTCCTTCCACCTCTATCTTCCACACCTCTTTTACAAATCTTTCTTCACTCATTCTTTCCATGTGTTCAAACCATCCCAATACTCTTTCATCAACCCTATCTCCCAACTCCCTTTACACACCTGCTCTCCTTGTCATTTCTCACCCTATCCAGCCTAGTAACTCCTAACATACTTCTCAGGCATTTCATCTCAAATACATTTAATCTCTTCCTCTCTTATGTTCCATGTTTCTGCCCCATACAGTGCTTTTGGCACAATCACCCCTTCATATAATCTCCTCTTAATTTCATTCCCAAATGTCTATTTCTCATTACTTTTTAACCTCCCAAGGCACTTACTTGCTTGTCTCAATCTACATTCTACCTTCACCTCTACTCCTCCCTTCCCACCACATTCACACCCAAGTATCTAAAGCTATTCACTTTCTCCAGTCTCTCTCCTTTAATACTCACTTCCAATTTGCTGCCATCCTCTCCTCTTGTGCATCTTATCACCTTACTTTTACCCACATTTATCTTCCACTTCCTTCTTTTGCACACCTTCCCATTCGCACATTGGACATTGGATCATTGGACATAACTTTTTTTTTATCATGGTAATGGATTGATGTGCCTCTTGATATGCACAATTTTACAGAGCTCTACAAAAATACTTCACACATCCAAAGCCCCCTTCATTCCATCCACTTCATTCTTGCTCTTCTCAAGTTTCCTCAATCTACATCCACAGGAATAAGGAGGAAATGGAAAATCTTTCTTGATATTT
This sequence comes from Oratosquilla oratoria, assembly GCF_046742065.1. Lineage (NCBI taxonomy): Eukaryota > Metazoa > Arthropoda > Malacostraca > Stomatopoda > Squillidae > Oratosquilla > Oratosquilla oratoria. The sequence continues at coordinate 30,635,073 of NC_134800.1, forward strand.
ACAACAAGGGAATGAACAAACATGTGTCAAATATTTGTGGAAGGAAGCAGAAGTAGGACTGATTTAGCAAAAAGTGCGAGATTGAAAAAAAAATGGAGGAAGAAGAGCAATACAATAAAAGAAGCTTACAAACAAGCTAGAAATTACTTTTAAAAAAAATCACGAGGCAGATGAAAACAATTTTCAAAGAGGTCTAGTAGATAAATGCAAAGATGAACCAAAACTGTTTTACAGGATTATAATTGGTAAATTGAGACAATGGGAAGTAATCACCAAGTTAAAAGTGGGTGGTGAGGTCTTTGAAGAGGTCTCAGCTCAGGCGATATGATTACAGTACTCAATTCATCAAAGGAAAGATTGCATTGACAGATCTCTTGATTAAGGAGATCATGGGAACAAATCAAGAAAGACCACATATGTACAGGATGTGAAGAAATACAGTTTTCCATACAGGTGCATAATACTTGGAATATCTATGGTGATATAGCCCAAATTCAAACAATACATGAATTCAAATCTAAATATAATTGGAAGTCAAGACCAATTAGGTTAATACACTCCTTTTGCTATTCTTTCCTCATTCATTCATTCATTCCTTGTGTCCATTTCAGCACCCTTTCATCTACCTTATCTGACATTTCATTTCAAACACATTCAGACTCATTCTTTTTGCCTCCCTTAAATTTTAAGTTTCTGCTTCATACAGTGCTGTGGGTACAATAATTCTATCATACAACATTCTCTCTGCACTCGTCACCAAATAACTATCTCCTTTAATCTATGATTCACCTCCACATCCATTTCTCCATTCCCTACCACATGTGAACCTTAATAATTAAAACTCTCCACATCCACCAGTCTCTAACATTTCATGGACACATCCAACCTGCTACCTTTATCACTCATTGTACATCTCATCACATTACTTTTACCCACATTTACTTTGCACTAACTCGTCTCAAACTTCTTTTCAAATTCTGTCACCAACTGCTTCAATCTCTCCTCAAAATTAGCTACAAGTGCAGTGTCATCTACAAACAACTGTTCACCTCCCACATCCTTCCACTCTAGCCCACCAACTTCAAAACTTACCTAGCATTTTCATGTTTACCTTCCCTACCACCCCATCCATATATACATTGTACAACTAAGGCAACATCACATAACCCTGGCACATCCCCATATTCTGTTACCATACTCCATATGATAGTCACCCCTTTTTGTTTTCTATTCTCTATGTATATTCTAATTCCTAAGCAAAGAAAATTAAGTGTTCAGAAATTAACATTTTTACATATGCGTTAAATGATTTAGAAGGTTATTCTAATCAGTGTATGAAAATTTAAGGATGTATTTGCTTTATTTTCTTGTGATGTATAGATAATGTATGATTTATGTTAATGACCAAACATGTCAACGTATCGGTTGTTGGAACTTGTTAGTTATCGACCCGTCCTGGAAATAATGTTTTGGTTCTCTCTCGGTACAGCCGATCTAGTAACACCTATTTATGTTACTCTAAAGAGAATTCAAATTCATGTGCCCCGTTCTGGCATATTTGATAGTAAAAAAGGAGGAAAGTACTGTACCAGAGAGAGCATATAATTAAGGTATTAAACCCAGACTTTATATTCTATCCAGGATTATTATCCTAGTTCCATGGAAGATGTAATTAATATTCAGTGATACCTATTCCATACCATGCATGTGCAGATCATGTGAATGAAATTATACCAATGTACACTTTAATACTGTATTTTACCTAGTTGTATTATACAGGAAGGAAGCTATGCTCGTGGTGACCTGTCTTTGTATCTTTCAGCATCAAGTTTTTTCTTAAAATCTTGAATTGTGTTTGCACACACTGTAAGTGATATTAAACAATATGTATTCCATAACATGTGTGTAGATTAAGCCAATTTGTTTATTGTTGATGCTATTTACTTTATCAATTCAATTCCAAAGAAATAGGAATGTGGAGATCAGATTATAGATCTACAGAATGAATGCAGTGGTAATATGATTTCATTCTGTCTTATATGTGTAAGTCACATACTTTGCTATGTTGGAGAATAATTTTGCATTTAATGAGGAAATGTAATTGCTCTCTAGAATTAAGCTTCAATATATGTATTTTCATATGAATATCTTTGTCTAACCTCAGTAGTTGATGATAAATATAAAATTTGTTCAATCACCTTTAGGGGATGAGGCAGTATCTCTAAGGATAAGTATTGTCCTCCTTGATCTCTTATTTACTATACTATTTTAGGTATTGGAGGTGATTAGTTAGCAGTAACAATTCACACCAAATAATCCATTTTCACCTTTCCCTGCCCTACTATTTAAGTAAAAAATTTCTATTGCCTTCAACAAACTTCCTCCTATACCATACATCTGCAGTACATTACACATGCCTCTCTATCAATTTTTCCAAGTCTGTAAATACCTAAAAAATATACTGACTTTTTTGCCATACCTGTTTCACAATAAACACCTGAACTATGCAATCTCTTCTTCTTTTAAACTCACACAGCTCTTCCCTAATTACTCCTTCCATTACCCTCCTAAGTATCTTAATACCATATTTTCCGGCGTGTAGTGCGCGACTTTTTTCCGTTGGAAGGGCCTAGAAATTGGGGGTGCGCGTTATCCGGTGGTGCGCATTATCTACGGCCTACGATAAAAATTCTGCGGCTGTGTGTGTAATTTTTTTCACAACAACGTGACGATGTTGGCCGTCACAAAGTCGGGAGGCACACTTCTCCGTGACGTTCCGTGAGAACAAGAAGAACAGCCATGGTGACATGAAAGAATACGCCAGCATGGGCTACCGTATATAAATATTTGGTATAGGTATCTATCGAATCTTATTTTTCATGTTTAAATAGGCCTAAACACCATGAAACATGATCAATATTCATGATATTTGCCCATGTTCACAGCATCCTAGTTTGAATTTTTATGTTGGCTTTGTTGCTTCACTTTAGGTATAGTACAAATTCCGTTGCGGCCGTTCATAAACTCGTGTCAAACACCTGACTACAACACCCTCTTTCGGGAGTTATATTAACTAAACGTCACCTCGATGAGAGACTGTCCTATTTCACCACTGTCATTGCAGGTTCAAAGCTAAAACGAAACAGTCTGTAGTTTGTTTCAGTATTAAATAAAAAATGGCAAAGACGAATTATTTCCTCAAGATATAAAATGAACATTTTCTGTAAAAATCCCGAAATTTTTCTGTATATTTTACTTTCAATAAGCTGTTTTAGATCATATTTCCAACAAACTATTTAAGCTACAAAGTAATAAGGAAGGGACCAACACACAACATGATTTATATACGGTACCGGTACATGTAGTTCCGACTTTTTCTTAGTTGTGTCCTGATTGATGCCTAAACTGACAATTTAGTGACAAATCAACAGATTTCCCAGCGGTGGCTCTAGCCAATGAAAAAGACTTCTCCATGTAACCTCGTTCACATGATATAAATACCTAGGTAAAACTGCGTTATAGACAAACGCGATCGGGCATGCGCATTATACGTCGGTGCGCGCTATCTGTGTACAGACGCTCCTCAACTTACGTTTTAGTTAGGTTCCGAACGGCCGAACGTAACGTGAAAATGAACGCAAGTTGTTACTGTACTATACATCCATAAATTCTATTACCATGTCTTATAAAACACCCCTAATCATTAATTATAAACATAACATTGTAAAATAATAACATTAATTTCAAATAAATTAAATTCAAGCAACATAAATTGAGATGGTGGAGGAGGAGGAGGGGGAGGAGGGGGAGGAGGAGGAGGCAAGGCACATTCAGTCTGTCGTTTGTGCCATGTAAACAATGGACGCAGCGTCATGCGTAAGTATCGTTTGAACTACGGAGAGCGAGCTAAACTAAAAAATTCACTCAAAAAAAAAATTACAATTTTTTTTTACAGTCAGTTCAAACGTAAAATCGAAAAAAACGTAAAACGAATGAACGTAAGTAGAGGAGCGTCTGTACTGAGATAACGAAGTGCATGGGTGCGCATTATAACCCGATGCGCATTTTAAGCCGGAAAATACGGTACCTGCTCATATACTTTACCAATCATACTCAAAAGACTGATTTCTCTAAAACAATAGTATTATTTTCTATCTATACATGCATATAAACTAGGTTAACCATGTCAAACTAGTATATCACATACTATCAAGTGCATGAATATATTATATAGCTGGTCATAAAATGGCTTATCTAATTATCAGCAACTTACCTTATACATAAAATGTTCCAAACATTCAGTTAACATTTCTGCACTGCTAATCTATTAACATACATAAGCACTGGGCTCTAATTTTTAAACATCCTTGAATGCAAATGAATGCTGTACACATCCACAAGTGCCTAACCTCTGTATTCAAAATTTCCAAATGCATTTCACCAACACCCCAACACAAAAGCACATTGCTACATCTAAATCCTCAATTACAACAAACACTACAATGATCTATTTTTTTCTTTTTTTCTCTGCTGACCTTGACAGGGATTTCCTCCTATGAAACTGGCCATCTTTTCTGCAACAACAGGACACTTTTACAGCTTCATTCACCTAGATCCATCATACAGTATCTCCTAATGACACTCATCAATAAAGAATAATTCGGCATATGAACTGGGAAACAAGGTTACAATGAAAACTACATTTACATAAAATTCTATTATCATAAAAACTAGATTCACATAAACTATTCTTAGGGTGACACATATACATACACATAAATATATATCTACACACACAAACAAGGGCCTCTTCCCACTTATATGGGAAGTAGCTAACCCAGTCATGCACCCACTCCAACCCATTCCACTCCCATCCACCACACTAGTTTCCCTCTCATCTTAGTTCCCTATGGATGAAGGGTCATCCCTGTTTCTTGCCCACTATCCAGGTCAGAAGCAATGCTGCTAGACACAATACAGTATATACACAGCAAGGCAGCTTCATTTCCACAGCGACCCTCTCTCTTCATAAACCCTCATGTGGAAAATCTAGAAGTTTGGAAGGAATCCCACCAGTCTGAGTCAAAAAGTCAATCATAAAAAACCATCCTCCACTCACACCTATCCCCTACCTTCTCAACAGACATTCCCCTCTTGCTTAACCTCTTCAGTACGGTTCTAAATCTCGCGGGCAGCATTAACTGTCAGATGTACGATGTGTTGTAATAATACTCGCATCATAAAACATAGTCACCGCTTATATCGATCGTTCTCTCTTTTACCCATGAATTTTGATAACCATAGAAAATGTGATGAAGACAGTTTAGAGAGTATGTCATTACGCAGGGGCAACTACAATATATATAATCAAGACGCCGATATGGCAACCTCGCGTATCCACTTGCTCCTCATGCCGCCTACGTGTGCGGCACCGTATGGAAGGGGTTAAAGCTCCTTTCATCCCATCTATCCATCTCATCTTTGGTTCTCCTCTCAAGTTCACTCCATACACCTCTGTATTCCACACTCTTTTTGCTTACCTTTCTTCATTCATTCTTTCCATGTGCCCAAACCATCCAAACGTCCTTTCATCAGCCCTATCTACCACCTCACTTTCTACCCCCACTCTGCTCCTCACCTCCTCATTTTTCACTCTATTCAATGTTGTAACCCCCATCATACTTCTCAGCCACCTCATCTCAAACACATACTTCTCTTTTCTGCCTCTCTTAAATTACAAGTCTCTGCCCCATACAATGTCATAGGCACAATCACCCCTTCATATAATCTCCTCTTTGCATCCATTCCCAGATGCCTATTTATCATTATATTTTTGAATCCCCTAAGACATTTACCTGCATCATCTACAATTTACCTCCACTCCCACTCCTGCATTTCCTACTACATGTGACCCCAAATATCTATCCACTTCCTTCAGCCTCTCACCTCTAAAACTTACTTCCAACTTGTTCCCAACCTCTCCCCTTATATCACCATCCTACTTTTACCCACATTTACCTTCAATTTTCTCCTAGCATATATCTTCCCAAATCCCATCACTAACTGCCTTAGTCCTCTGACCCCACCACAAGTGCAGTGTAGACTGCAAACAACTAGCTCACACCCTACTTCCCTCCACTCTAATAATCTCCAATCCCTTGTCTACCACCCTCACTTTTACCTACCATACCACCCCATCCATGGCAAAATGACACAGCCCCTTCTTCACCTAAAACCACTCGCTCTCTCCATTTCTACTCTTGTAAAAACTTGACTGTCCTAACAAGTTTTCCCCATCCCGTATATCTGCAATATCTACCACAATACCTTCCTATCTCCCCTGTCATAAGCCTTCTCCAAACCTATTATGGCCCAAAAAACATCTTTACCTTTCACCAAAAACTTTTTGCAAATCTACCTATCCACAAGATTCTGGTCCATGCATCCTCTACCTTTCCTAAACTCACATTATTCTTCACCATTTATTCTCTCTGTTCCTCTCCTAATCTTCTTAATTAACACCCTCCCATAAGCCCTTTCAACATTAAGAACGGAGTACCACAGGGCTCAGTTCTATCCCCCACATTATTTAATCTATACATGCATGACTTACCCACGCCAGACACCTCAGAAATACAAATCTCTTCCTACGCAGACGACATAACAATCACATGCACACATCGTAACACAGACAAAGCTGCAGAAATAATCCAGCCTTACCTTGACACACTCAACACATGGTTCATCACAAACAGACTCAAAATAGCTCCAACCAAATCTACAGCAACACTTCTCACCAACTGGACAAAAGAACACAAATACATACCTCATCTCTACATCAACAACACTCTAATACCACACACAAACACACCGAAAATTCTTGGTGTAACATACGATACATCCATGTCTTTCAAACAACACCTCACAAACATAAAAAACAAATGTACACCTAGACAACGCACTTAACCCCTTCCATACGGTGCCGCACACGTAGGCGTCATGGGGAGCGAGTGTATTCGCGAGGCTGCCATATCGGCGTCTTGATTATATTTATTGTAGTCGCCCCTCCATAATGACATTCTTTCTAATTCTTTTGTAATCGCATTTTCTATGGTTATCAAAATTCACGGGTGAAGAGAGAACGATCGATATAAGCAGTGACTATATTTTATGATGCGAGTATTATTACGACACGTCGTACGGCTGGCATTGGTTGCTGCCACCGAGATCTAAGTCCATGACGCCTACGTGTGCGGCACCGTATGGAAGGGGTTAAGTCAATCACTGGAACAACATTTGGACAAAACAAAGAAACCAATATAACAATATACAAACAATGCATACGCTCAGTGATGAATTATGCGAGTCCTGCATGGGCTCCTAATCTCAGTGAGACACACCACAACACCCTTCAAATCATACAAAACAAAGCCCTAAAAACAATTACAGGCTGCACAAATACATCACCTACAGACCATTTACACCATGAAACAAAAGTCCTCAAAGTCAAGGACCACCTCGACATGAGAGGCACACAAACACTTGCTGCAGCCACCACAAACACATCACACCCGCTACACTACATAGCAGAACACCCACACACACCAAGAAACATTAAAACTACACCCAAAGACCTTTATTACGCACAGATACTCTCTTCTCTTCCTCCACAACCACCAAATACCAGCCTCCGGAAACATATTCATAATCATATCACTCACCGCTCCATTAACACACTGAAAGACAACACACTGCTGCATGCCAGACCCCCTGATATCCACCCTTCTGAATCCTCTCTCCCACGAAAGGACAGAGTCCACTTGGCCAGACTGCGATGCGGTCACCACCCAGCACTTCTAAGCTACCAGAAGAGGCTGGACGACCGTGTTGTGAACAGCTGCCCAGGATGTAACACTTCACCCCATACCATACAACACATAATGGAAGACTGCATTATACACAATCATGCACGCAAACAACACAACATACACTCTATAAAGGATTTGTGGGAAAACCCAGTTTCGGCTGTGGCCTTCCTTGGGGAGACGGGACTGCTCGGACAGACAGTCTAGGGAACGACAACAACAACAACTACCCTCAACAAACTAGTTCCTCTAAAACTATTACTTTCATATATGTCCCATTTTCCTTTGTCAAGTGGAAATATACAAGCATTTTTCCAGTCCTGTGATACTCTCCACTCCCCTTGACACTCATTCAAATAACCTCACTAGCAAATCCATTATAACCATACCTCCCTTTGACACTCCGCATGGTGCCCATCCAAACCAGGTGCCTTACCAAGTTTCATCAATTTCAAAGCTCCTTGTCCTATATCTTTTCCTATATCAGTAATTTTCTTAACTCCTTCCTCTACTACAACCAATCAATCCCTATCCTCCTCCACATTCAACAACTCTAAAACACTATCCATCTTTCCCTTACTGCCTTCACTTCCATGAGCAATGTCCATCAACACCTGTTACTTTTTCCTCTCTACCTGACTCACCCCCCTCACTCTTTTCATTTCCAATCACCCCCCACCCCCAAAAATTTTCATACTCCTTCCCCATATTAAATCTTTAAAATTGTAAGTTGTTTTAAGAGAAGTTAACTAAATAGATGGGGATGATAGGTAGTAATGGACATGGAACTGTCTAGTGTAGTCCTTATGGTCTCTTGCAGTCTCCTTCATTCTTTTGTTCTTATCAGCTCCCCTTTTTTCCCCCTTTATCTGACATTTTGCTTATCCACTCCTTTTCTTGTACCTCTCATAAGCCAGAAGTCATACTTTGCAACCAATCCACATATGCTCGCTTCTTCTCTTCTGCTATCATCCTCGCCTCAACATCCCATCACTCACTACCCTTTCTTGTATTCCCTCCCATCTTCCTTGTTTCACAAATGGTATCATCTCTGCAGGCCTTGTCACTTTCTCCTTGAAACAAAATCATTCCATTTCTTCTTTCACCTCTATCCTTCACCAGCTCCCACACTTCTCTCAGCTTCTCCAGGTATTCCTTCTCCTTCTCATTCAAATTGTTTACTCTAAGCACCTCCCCACCTTCTGCCCTTTTCCTCCTCCTCCACCAATCTTCCACTCTCTATTTCCCTTCTAACAAAAAAATTATCTGACACTTCCCCACTCTCTCCCCTAAGAACATGGCCATCCAGAACTCTTCATACCTGTTGATATTCATACATATATACATATATATATATATATGTGTGTATATATATAAATATATATTCATACATATATATATATATATATATATATGAATATATATAAATATATTATATATATATATATATATATATATGTATACATACATATATAAACACAATATCTTACTACATTGCTTCTGACCCTGGGCAGTGGGCAGATATTGGGATGACCTGTTATCCATGGCTAAGATAAGGGAGGGTAAAGGGTGGTGGATACGAGTGGAAAGTGTGGGAGTAAGTACAGATTGACCTCTCATTAACGGACTAAAAGGGGGGTAACGGTGTCCGTTAATTTGGAGTGGTTTTTGTGTGTGTGTGTATTGGGGGGGAGATCACCTCTTAAGTTCTATAAAATCATAGTATACGTACATACATATTAATGTTTCCCTTTCTGATACTGTTCCTGAATCAATAATTCTCTTAAAGTACGCAAATGTTCATAATAAGCCTGAATGTCACCATTAGCAGAGAGATCAACGTAAGTTATGAGCGTGTCAATAGCCTGGCGCACCTCCGACATCTTGGTTTAACCACCACTAACTCCTCTTCCTCCTCACTGCCACTCGCTCCCTCCTGCTCGTTGCCAGCAAGAACAGCTTCAGCGAACTCCTCCATAGTGACTGCACAGCACTAAACAACAGCACCAAAAACACCGAAAACACAGTGAAAACACCGCAAACACATCCAAACGTCCACACCGATCACGATATTTTTTAGTAAACAAAACAAAGTGCGTGCCATCACGCCATCAGCCACTTAGCGGACAAACGCCAAACTAATGGACACATTCACCCTACCCACGAAATTTAGACTGTCACACCGGACCAGTGGATTTTATCCGTTGCATCCGATATCCAGTAATGCGGTGTCCGTTAATGAGAGGTCAATCTGTATGTACCTCTGACTTTGCTACCTCTCATATCAGGAGGAAAAAGCCCTTGTGTATTTACCCAGTTGTATTATACGGGAAGGGAGCTACGCTCATGGTAACCTGTATTTGTATCTTTCAGCATCAAGTTTCTTCTTAAAATCTTGAATACTGTTTGCACACAGTGTTTCTTTCTCTAATTTGTTCCAAGTATCTATCACTCTGTGTGGGAAGCTATTTTTTTCAGATCTCTTCTGTAATTATCTTTTTGAGTTTCTTTTCATGTCCTCTTGTTTTTCCATTGTCCCACTTCAATAAATCATTCTTATCTAAGATTTCCATTCCTTTCATAATTCTAGATACTTAGGTCTCCCCTTTCCCTTCTTTGTTCGAGAGTTGGTAATTTTAATTTGGGCAGTTCATACTTCATTTTGGAAAGAGTTGGTGCCAGTTTTGTTGTTGGTCTTTGTATTCTAATTTTTTTTTTTTCTTTTTGGTACTGGGTGTCTATAGTGTTGCTGCATACTCAAGTTTTGGTCTTATTAGTGTAATTAATTTTTTTTTTATCATTTCCTCATCCATTATTTACCTAGTTGTATTCTGCAAGAAGAGGAGCTATGCTCGTGGGGTCCTGTCTCCATATCTTGTTTTATCTAGACTTTTTAAATTCATGTATCATTTTTGCACACACCACATTCTCATCTAACCTGTTCCAAACGTCTATTATCCTGTGGGGAAAACTGTTGTTTTTCAGGTCTCTTCTATAACCATCTTTCTTGATTTGTTTCCATGTCCTCTTGTATCTCTATCCCATTTTATTACATCCTCTCTATCAATAATTTACATGCCTTTCATGATTCTATAGTTATCAAGTCTCCTCTCTTCTTTGCTCCAATGTCTGTAGCTCAAGTTTTGCCAGCCTCTCCTCATATGACAGTTCTGAGAGTGTTGGTGCCAATTTCATAATTGCTCTTTGTATTCTTTCAAATTTTGTTATACATTTTTTGTACTTGGTGACCATGTTGTCGCTGCATACTCCAATCTTGGTCTTATCAAACTGACTAGTACTTTCTTCACCATTTCTTCGTCCAGGTATCTAATGCTACTCTGCTTGATCTCATTAACCCCTTCCATACGGTGCCGCACACGTAGGCGTCATGAGGAGCAAGTGGATTCGCGACGCTGCCATATCGGCGTCTTGATTATATTTATTGTAGTCGCCCCTGTGTTTTTACATTCTCCCAAATGCGCCCTTAATCCCATTCTCTGTGGTTTTCAAAATTCGCGGGTGAAAGAGAGAACGATCGATATAAGCGGCGACTATATTTTATGATGCGAATATTATTTCGTTACGTCGTACGGCTGGCATTGGCTGCTGCCCGCGAGATTTAAGTCCCGTATTGAAGTGGTTAAATTATGTTTCTCGAAAAAATTTTGTTTATACATTTCTCAGGGGACATATTATTCATAACCCCCAGGTCGTCCTCTTTTTCCACTTTTTTAATTTCTTCCTCTCCCAATGTATATTATCCCACTATTCTTTTTTTGTTTCTTCCAAATTCCATTATACTACACTTCTTAATATTGAATTCCATTTCCCACTTCCTACTCCATTCCCATACTTTATTGAGATCACTCTGCAGTGACTCACAATCTTCCTCGGAGTTCACTTTTTCAACATTTTTGCATTGTCTGCGAAGAAGCTCATAGCTTTCAGTTCCTTCATTTGTATCATTAATATATATATAGCAAACATTATTGGGACCAGTACTGTTCCTTGTGAAACTCCACTAATCACCTCATCCCAATTGGAATGTTGGTCTCTTATCACCACTCTCATTTTCCTTTCATACAAGAAGTCTTCCATCCACTTAACCACTTCCATACGGTGCCGCATACGTAGGCGGCATGAGGAACAAGTGGATATGCGGGGCTGCCATATCGGCGTCTTGATTATATTTATTGTAGTTGCCCCTGCATAATAACATACTCTCTAAACTGTCTTCATCACAGTTTCTATGGTTATCAAAATTCACGGGTGAAAGAGAGAACGATCGATATAAGCGGTGACTATATTTTATGATGCGAGTATTATTACAACACATTGTACGTCTGGCAGATAATGCTGCCCGCGAGATTTTGGCCCGGAGTGAAGAGGATAAGTAGTTTGCCCTGTATTCCTCCTGCAGTTTCTAATTTCTTTAGCAATTTCTTAAGTGGCACCTTATCAAAAGCTTTTTTCAAGTCTAGAAAGGCACAATCAGCCCATCCATCTCTTTCCTGTATTACTGTATATCTATAAGTTTGAATAGAAACGCATCAAGTTTGTGACACATGATCTTCCTTGTCTAAATCCAAACTGCCTCGGATTTAGTACATTATTTTTTCCAAATGCTTTACCCATCTAATTTTGATAATGCTTTCACAAATTTTTCATACCGTACAAATAAGAGAGACCGGTCTATAGTTAGTAATGTCTTCTTTGTTCCCCCCATTATATATTGGTACTATATTTGCTCTAGAAAGAGAGTTGATAGCAAATACAGTGTTTCGGAAGAAAGTCAAGCATAAGTACACATGGGAGAGGGTGGTGGAGGGAAAGGTGGTAGATAGAGCTTTAATGGACTATGTGGTGGTAAATAGGATTATGATAGGAAGAGTTAGAGATATACATGTGCTAAGGGGAGAGGGTGGGGGAATATCAGATCATTTTCTGGTGGAAGGTAAGTTGAGAGTGGAGGACAGATGGAGGAAGAGGAAAGGGACAAAAGGTAGGGAGGTGCTTAGAGTGAACTCTCTAAACGAAGAGGAAAAGGAGGAGTACAAGAGGAAGCTGAAGGAGGAGTGGGAGGGAGTGAAGGATAGAGTGGAGGTAGGTGTGGAGGAGGAATGGGGATGGTTCAAGGAGGGAGTCACAAAGTGTGCAAGGATGGTGTGTGGAACAAGAAGGTCAGGAGGAAATAGAAGGAAGGGTAGTGAATGGTGGGATGAGGAAATGAAGAAGGTTGTAGAAGAGAAGAAGCGAGCTTTCACAGATTGGTTACAAAGTAGGACGAGGGAGTCATATGAGACGTACAGGGAAAAGAAAAGAGAAGTAAAGCAAAAGGTAAAGGAGGCAAAGAGGAGAGCAGATGTAAAATGGGGTAATAGTATGACAGAAAATTTTGAAAGTAATAAAAAGATGTTTTGGAAGGAAATTAAGAGAGGAAGAGGAGGCGAATCAAGTGGGGAAGAAAAGGTAAAAGGTGCAGATGGAGAGATGATAATGGAGGAGAGGGCAGTAAGGGGAAGATGGGCAGAATATTTTAGGGAGTTGCTTAATGTGAAGGAGGATAGGGAGGGAAAGATAGCTGCAGTGGGAAATGCTAAGAAAATGAGAGTGATGAGTGAGGAAAATGGAGGAGAAATAAGGAAGGATGAAGTGAAGGCAGCAGTCAGGATGATGAAGGCGGGTAAGGCACCTGGTCTGGATGGATGCCATGCAGAATGTCTTAAAAAAGGAGGTATAGTGATGGTGGACTGGTTGGTGAGGTTATTTAATATTTGCTGGAGAGAAGGTAGAGTGCCAGAGGACTGGAGGAGTGCGTGTATAGTTCCACTTTACAAGGGAAAGGGGGACAAGTGTGAATGTAGTAGTTTCAGAGGGATTAGCTTGTTAAGTGTAGTTGGGAAGGCTTATGGGAGGATCTTGATTGAGAGGATTAGGAGAGGAACAGAGGGAGTAATTGGTGAGGAACAGTGTGGGTTTAGGATGGGTAGAGGTTGTGTAGATCAGGTTTTTGTGGTAAGACAGATATGTGAGAAAGCTATAGGTAAGGGAAAGGATGTTTTCTGGGCCTTTATGGATCTGGAAAAGGCTTACGACAGGGTAGACAGAAAGGCACTGTGGGAGGTTATGCAGATATACGGGATAGGAGGAAAGCTTCTGGGAGCTGTCAAGAGTTTTTATGAGAGTAGTAGAGTTTGTGTCAGGATTAGAAATGGAGAGAGTTAGTGGTTTGAGGTGAAGGTGGGACTTCGTCAGGGATGCGTTATGTCACCCTGGTTGTTCAACTTATACATGGATGGGTTGGTGCAAGAGGTGAATGCAAGGGTAGTGGGTCAGGGATTGGAGATGGTTAAGGAAAATGGAGAAAAGTGGGAGGTGAGCCAGCTGTTGTTTGCGGACGACACTGCGCTTGTGGCAGGATCAGAGGAGGGATTGAGGAAGCTGGTGACAGAATTTGAGAGAGTGTGTAATAGAAGAAAGCTGAAGATAAATGTGGGTAAAAGTAAGGTGATGAGATGTACAAGGGGTGAAAGTGGCAGTAATCTGGAAGTGAGCATTAAGGGAGAGCAACTGGAGAAAGTGGATAGTTTTAGATATTTGGGTGCAAATGTGGCAGGAAAGGGTGGAGTGAAGGTGGAGGTAGAATGTAGATTGAGAGAAGCGAGTAAATGCCTTGGTTTAAAAAGTGTAATGAGGAATAGGAATCTGGGAATGGATGCTAAGAGGAGACTGTATGAAGGAGTGATTGTGCCAACAGCACTGTATGGAGCAGAAACATGGAACATGAGAGAGGAAGAGAGAAGGAACTTGAATGTGTTTGAGATGAAGTGTCTGAGAAGTATGATGGGGGTTACTAGGCTGGATAGACTGAGAAATAAGGAAGTGAGGAGGAGAACAGGGGTGGAAAGGGAGCTGGGAGATAGGGTGGATGAAAGAGTATTGGGATGGTTTGGACACATGGAAAGAATGGGTGAAGAAAGACTAGTAAAGGAGGTATGGAAGGCAGATGTGGAAGGAGTGAACATGAGTGGACTTCCTAGGATGAGATGGATGGATGGGGTGAAGGGGGCTTTGGGGAAGAGGGGAATGTCGGTTGAGGAAGGACGGGAGAGGACAGAAGACAGGGGTGAATGGAGAATGGTTGTATATGGAAAATGTTGTGATGCATGAGGTGGATTGGACGGGAGAATGGGGGTGAGGTAGTGTGTGCGAGCAAAAATTTTTGACGCAGCCCGAAGGGATTTCTCCCCGTCCTCTCCTTTATATGAGGGGACGGAGAGGGGGGGTCGCCAATTTAATGAAGCGGCCTTGCTGTGGATGTGCTGTGTCCTGCGACACTGCTTCTGACCCAGGGCAGTGGACAGGGTGCAGGGATTTTTGGCTTGTAGGCCAAGCGCCAGAGCCGGTAGGCCATTCAGCACACTATGTATTTTGTCTGTTAGTTCGTCCCTGCATTCTCTCAAAATCCAGTTTGCCATATCATCTGGACCATGTAATTTTCTGACATTGAGATTACTCAAGTGATTCATAATTTCATTCTTTGTTACTTCCATCTCTTTCACAGGGGGGACTTTTTCCTCCCACTCAACATCTCTATGTTGTACGTTCTCCCTCATAAACACTGATTTAAAATGCTTGTTCATAATTTCTGCCATTTCTATTTCTTCTGTGTATTCTATTCCTCCTTGTTTCACTAATTCTTGTTTGTTGTTTACAAATCTATAAAATAATTTTGGTTGATCTTTACCTTTTTCTATGACATCCTTTTTGTATTCTCTCTTTTCTTCTCTGTGCACTTGTACATATTCATTTCTATAACTAGTATATATTTTCCACTTTTTGGGTTTTTTGTCTTTTCTCCATTTTATCCAAGCTTTATCCCTTTTATCTTTTAACTCCCTACATCTTTTGTTGTACCAGCATTT
This sequence comes from Oratosquilla oratoria, assembly GCF_046742065.1. Taxonomy (NCBI): domain Eukaryota; kingdom Metazoa; phylum Arthropoda; class Malacostraca; order Stomatopoda; family Squillidae; genus Oratosquilla; species Oratosquilla oratoria. The sequence continues at coordinate 30,650,863 of NC_134800.1, forward strand.
AATATATTTTTTTTTCTTGTTTTTGTCTTGGAACATACTTTTCCACTCCTTGTAAATTTTTGTCAATTTTTTCTATTTCTCTTCTGTTTTCTCTTATATCCTTTCCCATTCTGCTTTTTGAAAAAAAATCTCATTTTATTAAAATTTGTTTTTCCATACATCATTCTTCCCTTTCTATATTTTTCAATTTTTTTTTTTTTCATTTAATTCCAGTTCTACTAATATTTGGTCACTTTTACTTTGTGGTGTCTTACATTCAATCTTTTCCACTATTTCAGGTTCTGATGTGATTATTAGGTCAAGTCTCGATGGCTCTTCCTCATTTCTATACCTAGTATTATCTTCTATCCATTGTGTCATTGTATGTTCTATAATCATATCAAGTAGTACATTTCCCCATAGGTTGTCTCCACCTTTCACTGTCATCTCTTCCCAGCAGATTTCTTTACAATTAGTCACCCATTATAACTATTCTTCCTCCATCTTCCATTACCTTATTTAGAGTTACCCTTGTGTCTTCTAACACATTCTTGTGTTCTCTCTCTTCCCACAAAGCCGTTTTAGGAGGCCCATAATTTACCATAAACTTCCTGCTCTTCTTGTCCCTGTCCTCTATTTCCATCATGATCATTTCCACTCTATTCTTGCCATATGTGACATTGCTCACATTCATATCCTCCTTAGTCAGAAACATAACTCCACGACCTTGTTTTACTTCTCTGTTTCTAATCCAATAATTATATACACCATGTCCTACACTGTTGGGTGGTAATGGACCTTTCAATTTTGTCTCCACAATTCCTATTATGTCAGGTTCCTTTTCCATCAAGTAATCATTCAGTTCATTCAAGCCTGTTATCAATTCATCTACATTTGTGAAGGACACTTTTAATTTTCTGTTACCTCCATCCTGTTTTCTGTTTCCCTTTTGTTTTTCTCTACTATGAACCATTTCCTCACTTTCATATCCACTACTCTCCAATAGAATTTCTCTTTGTCTGTTCTGTTCTGTTCTTGTTTTTTCCTTAGCTTCAATTCTTTTTATTTTTTCTTCTTCTCTTTCCTCTTTATTCATCTCTTTATCCATACTGATCACTTTCTGCTAGTTTTCCTGTTTTTGATAAGACACTCTCTGCTGTCATTTGTGACCTGAATCTAACCTTAATTGGTCTGGTCTTGTCTATACTGTATTTCCCCAACCTATATATTTCTTCTATTTCTTTTCCTATTTCCTGTTCACCTTCTTGAACTATTTTAATACCTTGTTCACTCTTTCTTTCTCATTTCTTACTCTTGTAGTCCTATTTGGATTATGTTTTTCTTCCATTCCTAATATAATTATACATTTCTTTTTATCCACTAAGTCTCTTACTATATTCTCCTTCTCTCTCATCACTTTAATAACTGTGTCCTTAGTGTGTTCCTTCATTTGTTGTTTCACTATATCTCTAAATTCAATTTTGCTATTCTCCTGAACCTTTTTCCAACCACTTACCCCTTTTGCTATGGACTCTTTATTCTCTTTACTATTCCTCTTTAATTCCTCATTCTCATCCTTTACTTCTTTTAACTGTCTTTTTAATTATTCTATTTTTGGTAAAATTTTACTTTCGACCTTTGTTTGAATATAGCAATACAAAATTAAATAGTAATTTTGTAAATTAAAATGTATCAACGTAATATGCAATTTTGTGTGCGGAAATGAAAATAAAAATACGTTGCTACAACAGATTTCTTAAGTAACGAAGTCGTGTACGACGAATGGTACGCCATGTTTGTTGTGGTAGATGCCGACGTCGGAGAAATGAAAGGACAATAAATTTGTCTAAAACTAAACTAACCTAACCTAACCTGTGTTTAATAAATCATTACCTGCAAATTAGATATCATCCGGCTGGTCCTCGTCGTCGTCGTCGTGAGAGACGTTGGCGGGCTTTTCAACCACTCTCTCAGCTTTTGTATGGCTATATTCCTCCAATGGTCGAAAGTAAAATTTTACCGGTTAGGTTAGGTTAGGTTAGTTTAGTTTAGTTTACTTTAGTTTAGACAAATTTATCGTTCTTTCATTTCTCCGACGTCGGAATCTACCATAACAAACATGGCGTACCATTCGTAGTACACAACTTCGTTACTTAAGAAATCTGTTTTAGCAACTTTTTTTATTTTCATTTCCGCACACAAAATTGCATATTACGTTCATACATTTTAATTTATAAAATTACTATTTAATTTTGTATTGCTATATTCAAACAAAGGTCGAAAGTAAAATTTTACCCTATTTTTTATTTAGGTTTTGGCTCTCCTTCTTTAGTTCTTCCAATTTATCAACTCTTTGTGCAATCGGTGCAAGTTGGCTAAACCTAACCTAACCTATGATTCGTTCATTTTTGTTAGTTTTTCCTCTAGACTTGCCAATCGGGGGAGGCTGTCATCTCCTCCCTCATTAAATCCATAGAAATAATTATATCCACTTTCTATTGCGCTGCTCTTACCTATATTTCTGATTTTAATGCCTTTACTGATTTCTTCGACTTCACCTGTGTCGTCTGCACATCTCGTTTACATTCCCTCTGGCATCTGGGGCCTGTTCATCCCCTTCCTCATTTTCTTCCATTTTCCTCAATGATCCCTCCCCTTCTACCTTCCCACTACATCATGAGCTTTCCCCTTCCCTACTAATACAACACAGGTACTCCCTTGTCATTGAAATCCACGAAAATTGCATTTTTTGAGTTCCAATCTTCACTGTCAATTCAATGATCATGTGTGTGTGTGTATACCTAGTTGTATTTTACAGGACAAGAGTTATGCTCATAGTGACCCATTTTCGTATCTCTCCACATCCAGTTTGTTCTTAAAATTTTGTATAGTTTTGGCACTCGCTGTCTCCATTTAGTTTGTTCCAGACATCAATCACTCTGTGCAGGAAGCTATTCTTCTGTAACTGTCCTTCTATACTTTCTTCTCGTGTTCTCTTGTTTCTCTTCTGTCCCATTTTAACAAGTCGTCTCTATCAAGAACTTCCATCCCTTTCATAATTCTGTAGATGGTCAGCAATTCACCTCTTTCTCTTCTCTGCTCCAGTGTTGATAGATGTAATTTCTCCAATCTTTGTTCGTAAGTCAAATTTGAGAGTGTAGGTGCCATTTTTGTCGGTGTTCTTTGAATTCTTTCTAATCTCCTTATGTTTTTTTTTTTGTACTAGGTGTCCATAGTGTCACAGCATACTCCAATTTAGGTTTTATCAGTGCAACCACTATTTTCTTTACAATTTCTTCAACCATGTAGTCAAAGGCCACTTTCATTGATCTTAATAAGTTAGTCCCTCCAAATAATTTATTGACATGTTTATCAGGTGTCAAGTCACTTGAGATGATCACTCCCAGGTCCCTTTCCGAGTCAACTTTTTTGACTTCCTTGGTACCAATTTTACACTGACCCAATATTCTACTTTTGCTCTTTTTCAAATTCCATTATACTACATTTCTTAATGTTAAAGTTCACTTCACACACCTGACTCCATTCCCATATTTTGCCTTGGTCTTCTTGTAGCAATCTGCAGTCTTCTTCTGTGCTTACTATCTTGAGTAATCTGGCATCATCAGCAAAGAAGTTCATGTAACACTTCACTCCCTCATCCATATCATTTATATATATGGCAAACATTAAAGGAGCCAATACAGAGCCTTGCGGGACACCACTTATAATCTATGTTTTTCATTCCTTCTCACATTGTTTTGTTCTTTTAATTCAAAATCTATTAGTATGTGGTCACTCTTTTGGTGTCTTATACTCCATTTTGTTCATGATATTAGGTTCAGAAGTGAATACTAAGTCCAGTTTCGATGGTTCCTCATTGTTTCTATATCTAGTAATTTCCTTAACCCATTGTGTTAAGGTATATTCGATGGTCATATCCAGCAGAATGTTGCTCCAAAGTTCTTCTCCCCCTTTTACTATCATTTCTTGTGTGTGTATGCATATTATATATATATATATATATATATATAATTTCCAAGTCCCTACCAATGAGTGCCTTCAAATTATACACTAAACATGACACATACTATGAAATTTGGCAAACAAACTATGAAAACAAAATGTCTCCTGTATTAAAAACTATCACGTGTGTGGCAAGTTTTCTATAGAGTAATACATGAAATATTCAAACAAGTGCCATTTGACACAGAATGGTCTACATTCTATGGTTCCAGAAAGTGACAATTTTTGTTTTTGCTATGCAGTCATATTTTGAATTTTTTGAGGGGATGAACAAAAGGTACCTCCAATTGGTGGTCCTGCAAGACATATATGAAAGAATAATCTTCCTACCACCTGTCATCAAAACCTGTCCTACTAAACAGCATCCAGTGTCTGGTAGTGTCCAATTAATGAAAAATGGCTTCCAGTGATTAAAAAAGATTACAGTTAATGAAATTAGTATATGTTTTTTGATAAATATGTCAGAATTAAGTTCTTTGATTTTTCAACTTTTTTGTATTGTTCTGCAGATGTGTCATTTGGTTGATATTTGCAATATTTAGTGATTATGTTGCTGTATATTTGTTTGTTTACATTTTGGTTCTTACTGATAAATCATGTTATTTCTTTTAGGTTACTATGACCAAATTCTATATGAACATAATATAATCAAACATACAAGTTTTTACAATTATAATAAATCAAGTAAGTGTCAACTAAATGACAAATCTATTATACAATATGAAAATATTGAAAACTCCAACAACTTAATTCTGACTTTTTTTAAATAGATATCTATTTCATCAAAACCTTTTAACTACCTTAACTCTGCCTAGATGTTTTGCCCCAAAGGGGTTGACACTGGTTTCTGCATCTGGCACAGCTCTTATCAACTTTCAAGAGTATTTCCTCTACATTAAAAGTTGACAATCAATGATTGCTCCCTTCCTTCTACTGCTATACACCAGTGACTTAGAAATAGTCCCACATTAACACAACAAAGACAACACTCCAATATTCTATCCCGGAGAGATCAGGGAGGATCCAAGAATCATTGATAGCATTTGTGCTCCAGGTTTCCAGTCAATGAAACCCATGACAACAATTTTTATTACCTTTAACCACTTCGGTACAATGACACCTACATAGGAACCATGAGGCGCAAGCGGGTACACAAGGATGCCGGTGTCGGCGTCCTGATTATATATATTTTTTGTAGTTGTACATAAGTTACCCCCAGATTCTGTTAACTGATTTGATAATGTTTTCTGTGTTTATCATTACTCAGAGTAAAAGAGAATGAGTAATACTGCAGTGACTTCATATTTTAAAATGTGAGTAGTGTGATGCATCATACAAATATGGCAGCTGATGCTCTGCACGAGAATTTGACTCGTACCGAAGTGGTTAAAGAATTTTCTATGTGAGTTCATATTCTTATATTATTGTCGGTAACATTCCTCCTCCATGATTTCATGTTGCCAAAATAAATTCAGTGGAAGTGCACTATTCCCTGACAATTTATGCTAAATTTTTACTTTCCTACATGCAATTACTACACATCACTACTAACCTACAAATCAGGATATTTGTTCCACAATATTGTTTCCTCCCCCACCCCTCTAGTGATAAACATGGAGAGAAAAAAAAATGTGCAATGAAGAGAACATGGAGAAGGCATTCACTATTCCATTCAATAAATTTAGAAAAACATTTACCTAAATTAGTAAAAATGTGTTTATTATATACCTGGCAAAATCTTTCTAATGTTCTGACAAGAGTAACCGCACCCTTTTCTCCACTCTACCCATTGTTTGCTACAAACAAACAAAATTAAAACTTTTGCATTAGAAAAAAAATACAGTATGGTATTTGGAAAACCAGAGATATTGCAATTGAATACTTTATATTGGGTCAATTCAATAGGGGGTCTTCACTATATATTCCCATAATCATAATGCTGGTATTACCTAATAATGTACTAATGCAATACTGTACATATATCTGCCTGTAGTAAGGGCAACTGTTTACTTATCCTCACCACAAATGCAAAACTGGGCCATACTTGAAGTTTTGGTACCAATTATACCTTATCAAACAATAATATGACCCTTCCTCCCTTTAACTCAATGTATTCCCCTCAACCATCTGAGTAATTCTATAAAAGAGATAAAAGATTTCAACATCATGCATGTCAGACATTCTAAGATTCTTGGCATGATAATGATGCCATCACCTCTACTGTCTCCCCATTACACTGAACTATAAAAGATGGCATGTGTTTAAAAATAACACACTTGACAAATATAACATTACTCTCCCCAAAGACAACACAACTTCTCGTGTAAATTAAAAAAAACACGAAATTCCGACAGACTACAAATATTTCCTCAGTTCCTGACTTTTTTACTTTATGATCAACAACTGCAATTTAATATCGCTGCACTCCACTACAACTTTCTTGAAACCTACAATTGGGATATATTTAGAAGAGGTTACACTACAACAATTACTGTATTACACACGTACTTTCCACAGTATGACAAATTAATTATCACCGATCCTTGAGTATTTAGCACTCACGTTGTTGTGCCACTCCCACTCCACTTCTAACTTGTTCTACACTACACTATGTGCCTATTGACACTACGTCGCACAATACGAGATGCATCGAACAGTGTGCGCAAAGGGAAAAACATGTTGCACCATGGTACGGAAATGCGTCATCAACAATTCTGAAAAGTTTATAACAATGTGTTGTTGAAATTTAACCAGCTAAAACGCTGTAGACTTTTTCACTATTTACTTTAGCCTATTTATAAACCCTGTAGGTGCAACCTCGTACAGCTGGCACTTACTCGGTCACCAGACCACATATATTTTATCCCTCAATATGAACAGTTATATGACACAGCGGCAACAACACACACACACACAGACACACAATTCTGAAAAGTTTATAACAATGTGTTGTTGAAATTTAACCAGCTAAAACGCTGTAGACTTTTTCACTATTTACTTTAGCCTATTTATAAACCCTGTAGGTGCAACCTCGTACAGCAGGCACTTACTCGGTCTCCAGAGGAGGAATACAGGGAAACCTACTAAAATGGATAGAGGACTTTCTGACTGGTAGAAAGATGAGAGTAGTGCTCAGAGAAAAATATTCAGATTGGAAAGAGGTGATCAGTGGAGTACCGCAAGGATCTGTGCTGGCACCAATAATGTTTGCTATCTATATGAATGACATGGATGAGGACGTGAACTGCTACATGAGCTTCTTTGCCGATGACGCCAAACTGCTAAGGAAAATAGAAACTGATGAGGACTGTGAAGCACTGCAAGAAGACCTAAATAGGGTATGGAACTGGAGTCAGAAATGGGAAGTGGACTTTAATACTAAGAAGTGTAGCATAATGGAGTTTGGAAAAAGCAAAAACAGAATATCAGGAAAATATACAATTGGAACCAAAGAAGTAAAGAAAGTAGGATCCGAAAAAGATTTGGGAGTAATTATCACGAACGACTTGTCCTATGATATACAGATTAACCAAATTTTCGGGGAGACTTACAACTTGCTAAGATCAATAAAAGTGGCGTTTACATACTTCGACGAAGACATGATGAAAAAAATATTGGTTACATTGATAAGGCCTAGATTAGAGTATGCAGCGACATTGTGGTCCCCCAGTACCAAAAAGAATATAAAGAAAATAGAAAGAATCCAAAGAGCAGCTACAAAAATGGCACCTGCACTTGCAAACCTATCTTACGAGGAGAGATTGGCTAAACTGGAGTTACCAACACTGGAGCAAAGAAGAGAGAGAGGTGACCTATTGACCATCTACAGAATCATGAAAGGCACAGAGGTACTCGATAGAGAGAACTTACTTAACTGGGACAAAAGAAACACAAGAGGACATGGAAAGAAAATAAAAAAACATAGCTATAGAAGAGAACTGAAGAAAAACAGTTTTCCTCATAGAGTTTTGGACACTTGGAACAAACTGGACAATGGAATAGTATGCGCAAAAACCATTCATGAGTTTAAAAACAAACTAGACACTGCAAGATACAAAGGCGGGACAACACGAGCATAGCTCCCCTTCCCGCAAAATACAACTAGGTAAATACAACTAGGTAAATACACACACACACATTTACATACCTGGATGAAGAAATGGTGAAGAAAATTCTAACCACTCTGATAAGACCAAGATTGGAATATGCAGCAATGATGTGGTCACCAAGTACAAAAAAAAAGTATATAAAAAAAAATGAAAGAATACAAAGAGCAATTACAAAATTGGCACCAACTCTCAAAACTATCATATGAAGAGAGACTAGCAAAACTTGAGCTACAGACACTAGAGCAAAGAAGAGAGAGAGATTTGATAGCTATTTACAGAATCATGAAAGCCATAGAAATTATTGATAGAGAGAATCTGATAAAATGGGATGATAGAAATACGAGAGGGCACGGAAAGAAAATCAAGAAAGACAGCTATAGAAGAGATCTGAAAAAGAACAGCTTTCCTCACAGAGTAATAGACAGTTGGAACAAGTTAGATGAGAAAGTGGTGTGTGCAAAAACAATACATGAATTTAAAAATAGTTTAGATAAAATGAGATATGAAGACGGGACACCACGAACATAGCTCCCCTTCCCGTAAAATACAACTAGGTAAATACAACTAGGTAAATACACACACAATCACGAAAGGCAGAGAAATTATTGATAGAGAGGATCTTATAAAACGGGATGATAGAAATACAAGAGGGCACGGAGAGAAAATCAAGAAAGACAGCTATAGAAGAGATCTGAAAAAGAACAGCTTTCCTCACAGAGTAATAGACAGTTGGAACAAGTTAGATGAGAAGGTGGTGTGTGCAAAAACAATACATGAATTTAAAAATAGTTTAGATAAAATGAGATATGAAGACGGGACACCACGAGCATAGCTCCCCTTCCCGTAATATACAACTAGGTAAATACAACTAGGTAAATACACACACACACACACACTTCAACGAACGGACGGCTTAGAGGACGTTCTGAAGAAAAAGTGAAATTCGTGGATCCCGAAGCAAAGGAAGGGCCTATTGCTCGTGGGGTAGTGGGAAAGTAGGGAAAGAGGAGAAGGGGAGGGACTGCTGAGGGAAATGGAAACAAATGAGGAAGGAGAGGACTTGGCCCAGGCAGACAGACGAAATGTAAACATAAAAAAACGGCCCCCCGACCAGCTGAGTGACGACGAAATGTCTAATAAAAATGTAAAGATCAGAAACATAGATAAGAGCAGTTCAATGGAAGGTGAGGATGATAATTTCAAAGGATTCAATGAAAGGGCGGCGGATACCAACCTTCCCCGACTGACAAAAATGGAGGAAAAACTTCAACAAATGTCTGACAACTGGGAAGTTAGGTTTAGCAAGATGACAAAAATCGCCGAGAGGTTTGCAAAATTGGAAGAACTAGAGAAGGCGAACAAAAACTTAACTGATGAAATAGAAAAACTAAAAAGACAGTTAAGAGAAGTAAAGGTGGAGAATGAGGAATTGAAGAGGAATAGTAAAGAAAACAGAGAGGGATGGAAGGCAATTAAAGAAAACAGTAAAGTTGCATTTACTGACATAATTAAACAGCAAATGAGAGAACAAACTGAAGACTCAGTTATTAAAGTGATGAGACAGAAGGAGAATATAGTAAGAGACTTAGCTGATAAAAAGAAATGTATAATTATATTAGGAATGGAAGAGAAACATAACCCAGATAGAACCTCAAGAACCAATGAGGAAAATGAAAAAGTAAGCAGTTTACTACAATTAGTTCAGGAAGACGAACCAGAAATTATGAAGGAAATTGAGGAAAAATTCAGGCTCGAAAAGTATAGTACAGATAAGACCAGACCAATTAAGATTAAATTCAGGTCACAAACGACGGCAGAGAATATCTTATCCGAAACAGGGAAACTAGCAACAAGTGAACAATATAAAAAGGTATGGATAAAAAGGGAAATGAATAAAGAGGAAAGAGAGGAAGAAAAGCAGAAAAGACTGGAAGCTAAGGCAAAAAACGAGAGCAGAACGGAGTCAGAAAAAGAGAGATTCTATTGGAGAGTAGTGAATATGAAACTAAGGCAGTTCGACATACAAGCGAAAAACAAAAGGGAAACAGAGAACACAATGGAAGTGGCAGAAAACTAAGAGTGTCTTACACAAATATAGATGGATTGATAACAGGATTGAATGAGCTGAATGATTATTTGAAGGAAAAAGAACCGGATATAATGGGAATTGTAGAAACAAAATTAAAAGGCCCACTACCACCCAACAGTGTAGGACATGATGCATATAATTATTGGATTAGAAACAGAGAGAAAAAGCAAGGGGGTGGAGTTATGTTCCTGACTAAGAAGGATATAAACGTGAGGGGTGTCACATATGGAAAGAATACAGTAGAGATGATTATGATGGAAGTGGAACACAGAGATAAGAAGAGCAGAAAGTTTGTGATAAATTATGTGCCTCCGAAAACAGCCTCATGGGAGGAGAGTGAACATAAAAGTATGTTAGAGGACACAAAGATATCATTAAATAGGATAATGGAAGATGGAGGAAGAATAGTTATGATGGGCGACTTTAATTGCAAAGAAATCTGCTGGGAAGAAATGACAGTAAAGGGTGGAGACGGCTCATGGGGAAATGCTTTACTTGAGATGTTTACTGACCATACAATGACACAATGGATACAGGAGAACACTAGGTATAGAAATGAAGAAGAACCATCGAGACTAGACCTAATAATTACATCTGAACCTAGAATAGTGGACAAGATTAAATACAAAACACCAATAAGTAAAAGTGACCACATATTGATTGAACTGGAACTTAATGAAGAAAAATATATGAAAAGAAATGAACAATATAGAAAAGGAAGAATGATGTATGAAAAAACAAACTTTGATAAAATAAGAGAATTCTTTCAAAAAGAAAACTGGGATCAAATATACAAAGAAGAAACAACAGTGGAAGAGAAATGGAATATTTTGACAAAAATTTACAAAAAAGGAGTGGAAAAGTATGTCCCAAGACAAAAACAAGAAAAAGAATATGTAAAATGCTGGTACAACAAAAGTTGTAGGGAGTTAAAAGACAAAAGAGACAAAGCTTGGACCAGATGGAAAAAAGACAGAAGACCTGAAAAATGGAAAATATATACCTGTTATAGAAATGAATATGTACAAACGTGCAGAGAGGTAAAGAGAAAATATGAAAAAGATGTCATCGAAAAGTGTAAAGATCAACCAAAAATATTTTACAGATTTGTAAACAATAAACTGAAAAACAAACAAGACTTGGAGAAATTAAGACATGGGGGAGTTGAATACACCGAGGAAATTGAAATGGCGGAAATTATGAACGAACATTTTAAATCAGTGTTTACAAGGGAGAACATACAACCTGAAGAGAACGAATGGAAAGAGAAAGTCCCCCCTATGGAAGAAATAGAAGTAACAAAGAATGAAATATTGAAACACTTGAGTAATCTTGACGTCAGAAAATCGCATGGACCAGATGAAATAGCAAACTGGATTTTGAAAGAATGCAGGAATGAACTGGCAGACAAAATACATAGCATACTAAACAGTTCCTTGAAAGAAGGAAAAGTTCCAGAAGATTGGAAAAAAGCAAATATAGTACCTATATATAAAGGAGGAAATAAAGAAGAACCTACCAACTATAGACCAGTCTCTCTAACAAGTACAATAGCAAAAATTTGTGAAAGAATTATCAAAAATAGATGGGTAAAATAGTTAGAAAAAAAAAAAACGTGCTAAATCCAAGGCAATTTGGATTCAGACAAGGACGATCATGCGTCACCAATTTAATATCTTTCTATTCAAGGCTAATAAATATAATACAAGAAAGAGATGGATGGGCTGATTGTGCATTTCTAGACCTAAAGAAAGCTTTTGACAAAGTACCACATAGGAAGTTGCTTAAAAAACTAGAATCTGAAGGAGGAATACAAGGCAAACTGCTAAATTGGATGGAAGATTTTTTGCAAGAAAGAAAAATGAGAGTAGTGATAAGAGACCAACACTCAAAATGGGATAAAGTAATAAGCGGTGTTCCGCAGGGAACAGTTCTGGCCCCAATAATGTTTGCTATATATATTAATGATATGGACGAAGGAATTGAAAGCTATATGAGCTTCTTTGCAGATGATGCAAAACTACTGAAAAGAGTGAAAACAGAAGAAGATTGTGAATCACTACAGAGAGATCTATATAAAGTACAGGAATGGAGTAGGAAGTGGGAGATGGAGTTCAATACAAAAAAGTGTAGTATAATGGAATTTGGAAAAAGCAAAAACAGAATAACAGGATCATATAAATTGGGAGAAGAAGGAATAAAAAAAGAAGAAAATGAGAAGGATCTGGGAGTCATTGTTATGAATAATATGTCACCTGAGAAACATATAAATAAGATTTTTGGAGAAACCTATAATTTGATAAGAACAATCAAAGTTGCATTTACATACCTGGATGAAGAAATGGTGAAGAAAATTCTAACCACCCTGATAAGACCAAGATTGGAATATGCAGCAACGATATGGTCACCAAGTACAAAAAAATGTATAAAAAAAACTTGAAAGAATACAAAGAGCAATTACAAAATTGGCACCAACACTCTCAAAACTATCATATGAAGAGAGACTTGCAAAACTTGAACTACAGACACTAGAGCAAAGAAGAGAGAGAGGAGATTTGATAGCTATTTACAGAATCATGAAAGGCATAGAAATTACTGATAGAGAGAATCTGATAAAATGGGATGATAGAAATACAAGAGGACACGGAAAAAAAAGACAGCTATAGAAGAGACCTGAAAAAGAACAGCTTTCCTCACAGAGTAATAGACAGTTGGAACAAGTTAGATGAGAAGGTGGTGTGTGCAAAAACAATACATGAATTTAAAAATAGTTTAGATAAAATGAGATATGAAGACGGGACACCACGAGCATAGCTCCCCTTCCCGTAAAATACAACTAGGTAAATACAACTAGGTAAATACACACACACACACACACACACACACACACACACACACTTTCAACGAACGGACGGCTTGACGAACGCTCTGAAGAAAAGTGCAGATTGTGGATACCAACGCAAAGAGAAGTGCCTTTTTGTGTTTGCAGGGGGGGGGGGGGGAAATTGCTCGTGAGGCAGTAGGTAAGTAGGAAAAGAGGAGAAGGGGAGGGATTGCTGGGGAAATGGAAGGAAATGAGGATGTGGAGGACTTGGCCCAGGCAGACGGGCGTAAGGTCAACATGAAACGACCACCGGATGACGAAATGGCAAATAAAAATGTAAAGATTAGAAGTATAGAGAGGAGAAATACAGTAGAAAGTGACGAGAATATGTTCCAGGGATTTAAAGAGGGTGGGGGGGACACAACCCCCCCCCCCCCGACTGATAAGACTAGAGGAGAGAGTTGATAAGGTGATCGAGGACTTGGAACGTAAGTTAGGTAAGGTAGACTCCATCTTCCAGAGAATTGAAAGATTGGAACAACTAGAGAAGGCTAACAGAAACTTAACTGAAGAAGTAGAGGACCTAAAAAGACAGTTAGGAAATGTAAAAGGAGGAGAATGAGAAATTGAAGAAGAATAGTAATGAAAACAGTGAGAAAATAGCTACAGAAGCTAAAAATTGGAGAATAACTCAAGAAGGGAATAAGGTTTCATTCACTGACATAGTCAAACAGCAATTGAAAGAACATAATGAAGACTCAGTTATTAAAGTGATGAGACAGAAGGAGAATATAGTAAGAGAATTAGCTGACAAAAAGAAATGTATAATTATATTAGGAATGGAAGAGAAACATAACCCAGATAGAACCGCAAGAATCAAGGAGGAAAATGAAAGGGTAAGCAGTTTATTAAAATTAGTCCAGGAAGATGAACCAGAAATTATAAAGGAAATTGAGGAAAAATTCAGACTCGGAAAATATAGTACAGATAAGACCAGACCAATTAAGATTAAATTCAGGTCACAAACAACGGCAGAGAAAATTCTATCCAAGACAGGGAAACTAGCAACAAATGATCAATATAAAAAGGTATGGATAAAAAGAGAAATGAATAAGGAGGAAAGAGAGGCAGAAAAGCAGAAAAGAATTGAAGCTAAGGCAAAAAACGAGGAAAGAACGGAGTCAGAGAAAGAGAGATTCTATTGGAGAGTAGTGAACATGAAAATAAAGCAGTTCGACATACTAAAGAAAAACATAAGGGAAACAGAGAACACAATGGAAGTGGCAGAAAACTAAGAGTGTCTTACACAAATATAGATGGATTGATAACAGGATTGAATGAACTGAATGATTATTTGAAAGAAAAAGAACCGGACATAATGGGAATTGTAGAAACAAAATTAAAAGGCCCACTACCACCCAACAGTGTAGGACATGATACATACAATTATTGGATTAGAAACAGAGAGAAAAAACAAGGGGGTGGAGTTATGTTCCTGACAAAGAAGGATATAAACGTGAAAGGTGTCATATATGGAAAGAATACAGTAGAGATGATTATGATAGAAGTGGAAGACCGAGATAAGAAGAGCAGAAAATTTGTGATCAATTATGTGCCTCCGAAAACAGCCTCATGGGAGGAGAGTGAACATAAAAGTATGTTAGAGGACACAAAGATAGCATTAACTAAAATAATGGAAGACGGAGGAAGAATAGTTATGATGGGCGACTTTAATTGCAAAGAAATCTGCTGGGAAGAAATGACAGTAAAGAGTGGTGATGACTCATGGGGAAATGCTCTACTTGAGATGATTACTGACCATTCAATGACACAATGGATACAAGAGAACACTAGGTATAGAAATGAAGAAGAACCATCGAGGCTAGACTTAATAATTACATCTGAACCTAGAATAGTGGACAAGATTGAATATAAAACACCAATAGGTAAAAGTGACCACATATTGATTGAACTGGAACTTAATGAAGAAAAATATATGAAAAGAAATGAACAATATAGAAAAGGAAGAATGATGTATGAAAAAACAAACTTTGATAAAATAAGAGAATTCTTCCAACAAGAAAACTGGGAAGAAATATACAAAGAAGAAACATCAGTGGAAGAGAAATGGAATATTTTGACAAAAATTTACAAAGAAGGAGTGGAAAAGTATGTCCCAAGACAAAAACAAGAAAAAGAATATGTAAAATGCTGGTACAACAAAAGTTGTAGGGAGTTAAAAGACAAAAGAGACAAAGCCTGGACCGGATGGAAAAAAGACAGAAGACCTGAAAAATGGAAAATATATACTGGTTATAGAAATGAATATGTACAAAAGTGCAGAGAGGAAAAAAGAAAATATGAAAAAGATGTTATAGAAAAGTGTAAAGATCAACCAAAACTATTCTACAGATTTGTAAACAATAAACTGAAAAACAAACAAGACTTGGAGAAATTAAGACAAGGAGGAGTTGAATACACTGAGGAAATGGAAATGGCAGAAATTATGAACAAACATTTTAAATCAGTGTTTACAAGGGAAAATATACAACCTGAAGAGATTGAGTGGAAGGAAAAAGTCCCCCCTATGGAAGAAATAGAAGTAACGAAGAATGAAATATTGACACACTTGGGTAATTTTGATGTCAGAAAATCGCATGGGCCAGATGAAATAGCAAACTGGATTCTGAAAGAATGTAGGAATGAACTGGCAGACAAAATACATAGCATAATAAGCAGTTCCTTAAAAGAAGGAAAAGTTCCAGAAGATTGGAAAAAAGCAAATATAGTACCTATATATAAAGGAGGAAATAAAGAAGAACCTACCAACTATAGACCAGTCTCTCTAACAAGTACAATAGCAAAAATATGTGAAAGAATTATCAAAAGTAGATGGGTAAAATACTTGGAAAAAAACAACGTACTAAATCCAAGGCAATTTGGATTCAGACAAGGACGATCATGCGTCACCAATTTAATATGTTTCTATTCAAGACTAATAGATATAATACAAGAAAGAGATGGATGGGCTGATTGTGCATTTCTAGACCTAAAAAAAGCTTTTGACAAAGTACCACATAAGAAGTTGCTTAAGAAATTAGAATACGAAGGAGGAATACAAGGTAAATTGCTAAATTGGATGGAAGACTTTTTGCAAGAAAGAAAAATGAGAGTAGTGATAAGAGATCAGCACTCAAAATGGAATGAAGTAATAAGCGGTGTTCCGCAGGGAACAGTTCTGGCCCCAATAATGTTTGCTATATATATTAATGATATGGATGAAGGAATTGAAAGCTATATGAGCTTCTTTGCAGATGATGCAAAATTACTGAAAAGAGTGAAAACTGAAGAGGATTGTGAATCACTACAGAGAGATCTAAATAAAGTACAAGAATGGAGTAGGAAGTGGGAGATGGAGTTCAATACAAAAAAGTGTAGTATAATGGAATTTGGAAAAAGCAAAAACAGAATAACAGGATCATATAATTTGGGAGAAGAAGGAATAAAAAGAGTAGAAAATGAGAGGGACCTGGGAGTCATTGTTATGAATAATATGTCACCTGAGAAACATATAAATAAGATTTTTGGAGAAACTTATAATTTAATAAGAACAATCAAAGTGGCATTTACATACCTGGATGAAGAAATGGTGAGGAAAATCCTAATCACCCTGATAAGACCAAGATTGGAATATGCAGCAACGATATGGTCACCAAGTACAAAAAAATGTATAAAAAAACTTGAAAGAATACAAAGAGCAATTACTAAACTGGCACCAACACTCTCAAAACTATCATATGAAGAGAGACTACAAAAACTTAAACTACAGACACTAGAGCAAAGAAGAGAGAGAGGAGATTTGATAGCTATTTACAGAATCATGAAAGGCATAGAAATTACTGATAGAGAGAATCTGATAAAATGGGATGACAGAAATACAAGAGGACACGGAAAGAAAATAAAAAAAGACAACTATAGAAGAGATTTGAAAAAGAACAGCTTTCCTCACAGAGCAATAGACAGTTGGAACAAGTTAGATGAGAAAGTGGTGTGTGCAAAAACAATACATGAATTTAAAAATAGTTTAGATAAAATGAGATATGAAGACGGGACCTCACGAGCATAGCTCCCCTTCCCGTAAAATACAACTAGGTACAACTAGGT
Source organism: Oratosquilla oratoria (assembly GCF_046742065.1). Lineage (NCBI taxonomy): Eukaryota > Metazoa > Arthropoda > Malacostraca > Stomatopoda > Squillidae > Oratosquilla > Oratosquilla oratoria. Next base: position 30,668,051 of record NC_134800.1, read on the forward strand.
AAATACACACACTTTCAACGAACGGACGGCTTGACGAACGCTCTGAAGAAAAGTGAAGATTGTGGATACCAACGCAAAGAGAAGTGCCTTTTTGTATTTGCAGGGGGGGGGGAATTGCTCGTGAGGTAGAGGGAAAGTAAGGAAAGAGGAGAGGGGGAGGGATTACTGGGGAAATGGAAGGTAATGAGGAGGTGGAGGAAATGGCCCTGACGGGCCGCCGGGTAGACAAAAGACCCCAAGACGAGTTGGATGATGACATGTCTAATAGGAATGTGAAGATTAGAGGTATAGATAGGAGCAATATAGCAGAAAGTGATGAGAATATTTTCAAGGGATTTAAAGAGAGTGGGGGGGACTCAAACCCCCCCCCCGACTGACAAGACTAGAGATGAAGGTTGATAAGGTGATCGAAGACTTGGAGAGTAGGTTAGGTCATATGAACACCATTTTAAAAAGGGTTGAAAGATTGGAAGAACTGGAAAAGGCGAATAAAAACTTAACTGATGAAATAGAAGAACTAAAAAGACAGTTAAGAGAGGTAAAGGGGGAGAATGAGGAATTGAAGAAGAATAGTAAAGAAAACAGAGAAACAATAGCTAAAGAAAGTAAAAATTGGAAGCAAACCCAAGAAGGAAATAAGATTTCATTCACTGACATAGTCAAACAGCAATTGAAAGAACATACTGAAGACTCAGTTATTAAAGTGATGAGACAAAAGGAGAATATAGTAAGGGATTTAGCAGCCAAGAAGAAATGTATAATTATATTAGGAATGGAAGAGAAACACAACACAGATAGAACCACAAGAATCAAAGAGGAAAATGAAAAAGTAAGCCAATTACTAGAATCAGTTCAGGAAGATGAACCAGGAATTATGAAACAAATCGAAGAGAAATTTAGACTCGGAAAGTATAGCACAGACAAGACCAGACCAATTAAGATTAAATTCAAGTCACAAACAACGGCAGAGAATATCTTATCCGAAACAGGGAAACTAGCAACAAGTGAACAACACAAAAAGATATGGATAAAAAGAGAAATGAATAAAGAGGAAAGAGAGGAAGAAAAGCAGAAAAGACTGGAAGCTAAGACAAAAAACGAGAACAGAACGGAGTCAGAGAAAGAGAGATTCTATTGGAGAGTAGTGAACATGAAACTAAGGAAGTTCGACATACAAAAGAAAAACATAAGGGAAACAGAGAACACAATGGAAGTGGCAGAAAACTAAGAGTGTCTTACACAAATATAGATGGATTAATAACAGGATTGAATGAGCTGAATGATTATTTGAAAGAAAAAGAACCGGACATAATGGGAATTGTAGAAACAAAATTAAAAGGCCCACTACCACCCAACAGTGTAGGACATGATGCATACAATTATTGGATTAGAAACAGAGAGAAAAAGCAAGGGGGTGGAGTTATGTTCCTGACTAAGAAGGATATAAACGTGAAAGGTGTCATATATGGAAAGAATACAGTAGAGATGATTATGATAGAAGTGGAAGACAGAGATAAGAAGAGCAGAAAATTTGTGATCAATTATGTGCCTCCGAAAACAGCCTCATGGGAGGAGAGTGAATTTAAAAGTATGTTAGAGGACACAAAGATAGCATTAACTAAAATAATGGAAGACGGAGGAAGAATAGTTATGATGGGCGACTTTAATTGCAAAGAAATCTGCTGGGAAGAAATGACAGCAAAGAGTGGTGATGACTCATGGGGAAATGCTCTACTTGAGATGATTACTGACCATTCAATGACACAATGGATACAAGAGAACACTAGGTATAGAAATGAAGAAGAACCATCGAGGCTAGACTTAATAGTTACATCTGAACCTAGAATAGTGGACAAGATTGAATATAAAACACCAATAGGTAAAAGTGACCACATATTGATTGAACTGGAACTTAATGAAGAAAAATATATGAAAAGAAATGAACAATATAGAAAAGGAAGAATGATGTATGAAAAAACAAACTTTGATAAAATAAGAGAATTCTTCCAACAAGAAAACTGGGAAGAAATATACAAAGAAGAAACATCAGTGGAAGAGAAATGGAATATTTTGACAAAAATTTACAAAAAAGGAGTGGAAAAGTATGTCCCAAGACAAAAACAAGAAAAAGAATATGTAAAATGCTGGTACAACAAAAGTTGTAGGGAGTTAAAAGACAAAAGAGACAAAGCCTGGACCAGATGGAAAAAAGACAGAAGACCTGAAAAATGGAAAATATATACTGGTTATAGAAATGAATATGTACAAAAGTGCAGAGAGAAAAAAAGAAAATATGAAAAAGATGTTATAGAAAAGTGTAAAGATCAACCAAAACTATTCTACAGATTTGTAAACAATAAACTGAAAAACAAACAAGACTTGGAGAAATTAAGACAAGGAGGAGTTGAATACACTGAGGAAATGGAAATGGCAGAAATTATGAACAAACATTTTAAATCAGTGTTTACAAGGGAAAATATACAACCTGAAGAGATTGAGTGGAAAGAAAAAGTCCCCCCTATGGAAGAAATAGAAGTAACAAAGAATGAAATATTGACACACTTGGGTAATTTTGATGTCAGAAAATCGCATGGGCCAGATGAAATAGCAAACTGGATTCTGAAAGAATGCAGGAATGAACTGGCAGACAAAATACATAGCATAATAAGCAGTTCCTTAAAAGAAGGAAAAGTTCCAGAAGATTGGAAAAAAGCAAATATAGTACCTATATATAAAGGAGGAAATAAAGAAGAACCTACCAATTATAGACCAGTCTCTCTAACAAGTACAATAGCAAAAATTTGTGAAAGAATTATCAAAAGTAGATGGGTAAAATACTTGGAAAAAAACAACGTACTAAATCCAAGGCAATTTGGATTCAGACAAGGTCGGTCATGCGTCACCAATTTAATATGTTTCTATTCAAGGCTAATAGATATAATACAAGAAAGAGATGGATGGGCTGATTGTGCATTTCTAGACCTAAAAAAAGCTTTTGACAAAGTACCACATAGGAAGTTGCTTAAGAAATTAGAATATGAAGGAGGAATACAAGGTAAATTGCTAAATTGGATGGAAGACTTTTTGCAAGAAAGAAAAATGAGAGTAGTGATAAGAGATCAGCACTCAAAATGGAATGAAGTAATAAGCGGTGTCCCGCAGGGAACAGTTCTGGCCCCAATAATGTTTGCTATATATATTAATGATATGGATGAAGGAATTGAAAGCTATATGAGCTTCTTTGCAGATGATGCAAAACTACTGAAAAGAGTGAAAACTGAAGAAGATTGTGAATCACTACAGAGGGATCTAAATAAAGTACAAGAATGGAGTAGGAAGTGGGAGATGGAGTTCAATACAAAAAAGTGTAGTATAATGGAATTTGGAAAAAGCAAAAACAGAATAGCAGGATCATATAATTTGGGAGAAGAAGGAATAAAAAAAGTAGAAAATGAGAAGGACCTGGGAGTCATTGTTATGAATAATATGTCACCTGAGAAACATATAAATAAGATTTTTGGAGAAACTTATAATTTAATAAGAACAATCAAAGTGGCATTTACATACCTGGATGAAGAAATGGTGAGGAAAATCCTAATCACCCTGATAAGACCAAGATTGGAATATGCAGCAACGATATGGTCACCAAGTACAAAAAAATGTATAAAAAAACTTGAAAGGATACAAAGAGCAATTACAAAACTGGCACCAACACTCTCAAAACTATCATATGAAGAGAGACTACAAAAACTTAAACTACAGACACTAGAGCAAAGAAGAGAGAGAGGAGATTTGATAGCTATTTACAGAATCATGAAAGGCATAGAAATTACTGATAGAGAGAATCTGATAAAATGGGATGACAGAAATACAAGAGGACACGGAAAGAAAATAAAAAAAGACAGCTATAGAAGAGATTTTAAAAAGAACAGCTTTCCTCACAGAGCAATAGACAGTTGGAACAAGTTAGATGAGAAAGTGGTGTGTGCAAAAACAATACATGAATTTAAAAATAGTTTAGATAAAATGAGATATGAAGACGGGACCCCACGAGCATAGCTCCCCTTCCCGTAAAATACAACTAGGTAAATACAACTAGGTAAATACACACACACTTCAGCGAATGGACGGCTTGGATGACGTTCTGAAGAAAACTGAAGTCTGTGGATCCCAACGCAAAGAGAAGTGCCTAGTGTTTTTGCAGGGTGGGGGGGAAATTGCTCGTGGAGTAGTGGGAAAGTAGGGAAAGAGGAAAAGGGGAGGGATTACTGAGGGAAATGGAAGGAAATGAGGAGGGAGTAGACTTGGCCCAGCCAGACAAGCGGAAGGTAAACAAACGACTGAGTGAGGATGACATGTCTAATATAAATGTAAAGATTAGAAGTATAGAGAGGAGCAATACAGAAGAAAGTGACGAGAATATGTTCCAGGGATTTAAAGAGGGTGGAGGAGACACAACCCCCCCCCCCCTCCGACTGATAAGACTAGAGGAGAGAGTTGATAAGGTGATCGAGGACTTGGAGCGTAAGTTAGGTAACGTAGACTCCATTTTTCAGAGAATTGAAAGGTTGGAACAACTAGAGAAGGCTAACAGAAACTTAACTGAAGAAATAGAGGACCTAAAAAGACAGTTAGGAAATGTAAAGGAGGAGAATGAGAAATTGAAGAAGAATAGTAATGAAAACAGAGAGAAAATAGCTACAGAAGCTAAAAATTGGAGAATAACTCAAGAAGGGAATAAGGTTTCATTCACTGACATAGTCAAACAGCAATTGAAAGAACATAATGAAGACTCAGTTATTAAAGTGATGAGACAGAAGGAGAATATAGTAAGAGAATTAGCTGACAAAAAGAAATGTATAATTATATTAGGAATGGAAGAGAAACATAACCCAGATAGAACCGCAAGAATCAAGGAGGAAAATGAAAGAGTAAGCAGTTTATTAAAATTAGTCCAGGAAGATGAACCAGAAATTATAAAGGAAATTGAGGAAAAATTCAGACTCGGAAAATATAGTACAGATAAGACCAGACCAATTAAGATTAAATTCAGGTCACAAACAACGGCAGAGAAAATTCTATCCAAGACAGGGAAACTAGCAACAAATGATCAATATAAAAAGGTATGGATAAAAAGAGAAATGAATAAGGAGGAAAGAGAGGCAGAAAAGCAGAAAAGAATTGAAGCTAAGGCAAAAAACGAGGAAAGAACGGAGTCAGAGAAAGAGAGATTCTATTGGAGAGTAGTGAACATGAAAATAAAGCAGTTCGACATACTAAAGAAAAACATAAGGGAAACAGAGAATACAATGGAAGTGGCAGAAAACTAAGAGTGTCTTACACAAATATAGATGGATTGATAACAGGATTGAATGAACTGAATGATTATTTGAAAGAAAAAGAACCGGACATAATGGGAATTGTAGAAACAAAATTAAAAGGCCCACTACCACCCAACAGTGAAGGACATGATACATACAATTATTGGATTAGAAACAGAGAGAAAAAACAAGGGGGTGGAGTTATGTTCCTGACTAAGAAGGATATAAACGTGAAAGGTGTCATATATGGAAAGAATACAGTAGAGATGATTATGATAGAAGTGGAAGACCGAGATAAGAAGAGCAGAAAATTTGTGATCAATTATGTGCCTCCGAAAACAGCCTCATGGGAGGAGAGTGAACATAAAAGTATGTTAGAGGACACAAAGATAGCATTAACTAAAATAATGGAAGACGGAGGAAGAATAGTTATGATGGGCGACTTTAATTGCAAAGAAATCTGCTGGGAAGAAATGACAGTAAAGAGTGGTGATGACTCATGGGGAAATGCTCTACTTGAGATGATTACTGACCATTCAATGACACAATGGATACAAGAGAACACTAGGTATAGAAATGAAGAAGAACCATCGAGGTTAGACTTAATAATTACATCTGAACCTAGAATAGTGGACAAGATTGAATATAAAACACCAATAGGTAAAAGTGACCACATATTGATTGAACTGGAACTTAATGAAGAAAAATATATGAAAAGAAATGAACAATATAGAAAAGGAAGAATGATGTATGAAAAAACAAACTTTGATAAAATAAGAGAATTCTTCCAACAAGAAAACTGGGAAGAAATATACAAAGAAGAAACATCAGTGGAAGAGAAATGGAATATTTTGACAAAAATTTACAAAAAAGGAGTGGAAAAGTATGTCCCAAGACAAAAACAAGAAAAAGAATATGTAAAATGCTGGTACAACAAAAGTTGTAGGGAGTTAAAAGACAAAAGAGACAAAGCCTGGAACAGATGGAAAAAAGACAGAAGACCTGAAAAATGGAAAATATATACTGGTTATAGAAATGAATATGTACAAAAGTGCAGAGAGGAAAAAAGAAAATATGAAAAAGATGTTATAGAAAAGTGTAAAGATCAACCAAAACTATTCTACAGATTTGTAAACAATAAACTGAAAAACAAACAAGACTTGAAGAAATTAAGACAAGGAGGAGTTGAATACACTGAGGAAATGGAAATGGCAGAAATTATGAACAAACATTTTAAATCAGTGTTTACAAGGGAAAATATACAACCTGAAGAGATTGAGTGGAAGGAAAAAGTCCCCCCTATGGAAGAAATAGAAGTAACAAAGAATGAAATATTGACACACTTGGGTAATTTTGATGTCAGAAAATCGCATGGGCCAGATGAAATAGCAAACTGGATTCTGAAAGAATGCAGGAATGAACTGGCAGACAAAATACATAGCATAATAAGCAGTTCCTTAAAAGAAGGAAAAGTTCCAGAAGATTGGAAAAAAGCAAATATAGTACCTATATATAAAGGAGGAAATAAAGAAGAACCTACCAACTATAGACCAGTCTCTCTAACAAGTACAATAGCAAAAATATGTGAAAGAATTATCAAAAGTAGATGGGTAAAATACTTGGAAAAAAACAACGTACTAAATCCAAGGCAATTTGGATTCAGACAAGGACGATCATGCGTCACCAATTTAATATGTTTCTATTCAAGGCTAATAGATATAATACAAGAAAGAGATGGATGGGCTGATTGTGCATTTCTAGACCTAAAAGAAAAAAAGCTTTTGACAAAGTACCACATAAGAAGTTGCTTAAGAAATTAGAATATGAAGGAGGAATACAAGGTAAATTGCTAAATTGGATGGAAGACTTTTTGCAAGAAAGAAAAATGAGAGTAGTGATAAGAGATCAGCACTCAAAATGGAATGAAGTAATAAGCGGTGTCCCGCAGGGAACAGTTCTGGCCCCAATAATGTTTGCTATATATATTAATGATATGGATGAAGGAATTGAAAGCTATATGAGCTTCTTTGCAGATGATGCAAAATTACTGAAAAGAGTGAAAACTGAAGAAGATTGTGAATCACTACAGAGAGATCTAAATAAAGTACAAGAATGGAGTAGGAAGTGGGAGATGGAGTTCAATACAAAAAAGTGTAGTATAATGGAATTTGGAAAAAGCAAAAACAGAATAATAGGATCATATAATTTGGGAGAAGAAGGAATAAAAAAAGTAGAAAATGAGAAGGACCTGGGAGTCATTGTTATGAATAATATGTCACCTGAGAAACATATAAATAAGATTTTTGGAGAAACTTATAATTTAATAAGAACAATCAAAGTGGCATTTACATACCTGGATGAAGAAATGGTGAGGAAAATCCTAATCACCCTGATAAGACCAAGATTGGAATATGCAGCAACGATATGGTCACCAAGTACAAAAAAATGTATAAAAAAACTTGAAAGAATACAAAGAGCAATTACAAAACTGGCACCAACACTCTCAAAACTATCATATGAAGAGAGACTACAAAAACTTAAACTACAGACACTAGAGCAAAGAAGAGAGAGAGGAGATTTGATAGCTATTTACAGAATCATGAAAGGCATAGAAATTACTGATAGAGAGAATCTGATAAAATGGGATGACAGAAATACAAGAGGACACGGAAAGAAAATAAAAAAAGACAGCTATAGAAGAGATTTTAAAAAGAACAGCTTTCCTCACAGAGCAATAGACAGTTGGAACAAGTTAGATGAGAAAGTGGTGTGTGCAAAAACAATACATGAATTTAAAAATAGTTTAGATAAAATGAGATATGAAGACGGGACCCCACGAGCATAGCTCCCCTTCCCGTAAAATACAACTATGTAAATACAACTAGGTAAATACACACACACACACACACACACACACATATATATATATATATATATATATATATATATATATATATATATATATATACATATACACCTAATGGTGATACTAGTGTTTATCAACCACAAAAAAAAAAAAAAAAAATTACAGGGCAATAACATTACATTAGCGTGGATTTTCTAATTATGAAGTTTTCCTATCCAAATGTACTGTCATTCTCTTTACGTCACGTGCGTCAGTGGGTTCAAGTGTAGCCCCTTTTGCTTTTAATCATTTATTTTCTTAAATACTAAGCAATATCGATTTAATTACTTTCTGTAATACAATTAGGAATGTTTGCGGTATTATAATAGTACAATAATTAATGTACGTGATATGAAGAACAATGAGAAATATACTTTTACTAGAATTGGTGCACGATAGATTGGATCTGACTTGGATTTTTATTTATGTAGTAAATAATCAGTAAGTGAATACTTGGGTAACAACAAAAATATATTACTACGAGCATAGCTCACTTCCAGTATAATCATAATGCAACTAGGTAAAACTAAGTAAATACACACCAAAAAAAAGACAGCTATAGAAGAGATCTGAAAAAGAACAGCTTTCCTCACAGAGTAATAGACAGTTGGAACAAGTTAGATGAGAAAGTGGTGTGTGCAAAAACAATACATGAATTTAAAAATAGTTTAGATAAAATGAGATATGAAGACGGGACACCACGAACATAGCTCCCCTTCCCGTAAAATACAACTAGGTAAATACAACTAGGTAAATACACACACAATCATGAAAGGCATAGAAATTATTGATAGAGAGAATCTGATAAAATGGGATGATAGAAATACAAGAGGGCACGGAGAGAAAATCAAGAAAGACAGCTATAGAAGAGATCTGAAAAAGAACAGCTTTCCTCACAGAGTAATAGACAGTTGGAACAAGTTAGATGAGAAGGTGGTGTGTGCAAAAACAATACATGAATTTAAAAATAGTTTAGATAAAATGAGATATGAAGACGGGACACCACGAGCATAGCTCCCCTTCCCGTAAAATATAACTAGGTAAATACAACTAGGTAAACACACACACACACACACACACACACACACACACACACACACACACACACACTTCAGCGAATGGACGGCTTGGATGACGTTCTGAAGAAAACTGAAGTCTGTGGATCCCAACGCAAAGAGAAGTGCCTAGTGTTTTTACAGGGTGGGGGGAAATTGCTCGTGGAGTAGTGGGAAAGTAGGGAAAGAGGAAAAGGGGAGGGATTACTGAGGGAAATGGAAGGAAATGAGGAGGGAGTAGACTTGGCCCAGCCATACAAGCGAAAGGTAAACAAAAGACTGAGCGATGATGAAATGTCTAATAAAAATGTAAAGATTAGAAGTATAGAGAGGAGCAATACAGTAGAAAGTGACGAGAATATGTTCCAGGGATTTAAAGAGGGTGGGGGGGACACAACCCCCCCCACCCCGACTGATAAGACTAGAGGAGAGAGTTGATAAGGTGATCGAGGACTTGGAGAGTAGGTTAGATAATGTTGACTCCATTTTCCAGAGAATTGAAAGGTTGGAACAACTAGAGAAGGCAAACAGAAACTTAACTGATGAAATAGAGGACCTAAAAAGACAGTTAAGAAATGTAAAGGAGGAGAATGAGAAATTGAAGAAGAATAGTAATGAAAACAGAGAGACAATAGCTAAAGAAGCTAAAAATTGGAGAACAACCCAAGAAGGGAATAAGGTTTCATTCACTGACATAGTCAAACAGCAATTGAAAGAACATAATGAAGACTCAGTTATTAAAGTGATGAGACAGAAGGAGAATATAGTAAGAGAATTAGCTGACAAAAAGAAATGTATAATTATATCAGGAATGGAAGAGAAACATAACCCAGATAGAACCGCAAGAATCAAGGAGGAAAATGAAAGAGTAAGCAGTTTATTAAAATTAGTCCAGGAAGATGAACCAGAAATTATAAAGGAAATTGAGGAAAAATTCAGACTCGGAAAATATAGTACAGATAAGACCAGACCAATTAAGATTAAATTCAGGTCACAAACGACGGCAGAGAAAATTCTATCCAAAACAGGGAAACTAGCAACAAATTATCAATATAAAAAGGTATGGATAAAAAGAGAAATGAATAAGGAGGAAAGAGAGGAAGAAAAGCAGAAAAGACTTCAAGCTAAGGCAAAAAACGAGAGCAGAACGGAGTCAGAGAAAGAGAGATTCTATTGGAGAGTAGTGAACATGAAAATAAAGCAGTTCGACATACAAAAGAAAAACATAAGGGAAACAGAGAACACAATGGAAGTGGCAGAAAACTAAGAGCGTCTTACACAAATATAGATGGATTGATAACAGGATTGAATGAACTGAATGATTATTTGAAAGAAAAAGAACCGGATATAATGGGAATTGTATAAACAAAATTAAAAGGCCCACTACCACCCAATAGTGTAGGACATGATGCATACAATTATTGGATTAGAAACAGAGAGAAAAAACAAGGGGGTGGAGTTATGTTCCTGACTAAGAAGGATATAAACGTGAAGGGTGTCATATATGGAAAGAATACAGTAGAGATGATTATGATAGAAGTGGAAGACCGAGATAAGAAGAGCAGAAAATTTGTGATCAATTATGTGCCTCCGAAAACAGCCTCATGGGAGGAGAGTGAACATAAAAGTATGTTAGAGGACACAAAGATAGCATTAACTAAAATAATGGAAGACGGAGGAAGAATAGTTATGATGGGCGACTTTAATTGCAAAGAAATCTGCTGGGAAGAAATGACAGTAAAGAGTGGTGATGACTCATGGGGAAATGCTCTACTTGAGATGATTACTAACCATTCAATGACACAATGGATACAAGAGAACACTAGGTATAGAAATGAAGAAGAACCATCGAGACTAGACCTAATAATTACATCTGAACCTAGAATAGTGGACAAGATTGAATATAAAACACCAATAGGTAAAAGTGACCACATATTGATTGAACTGGAACTTAATGAAGAAAAATATATGAAAAGAAATGAACAATATAGAAAAGGAAGAATGATGTATGAAAAAAACAAACTTTGATAAAATAAGAGAATTCTTCCAACAAGAAAACTGGGAAGAAATATACAAAGAAGAAACATCAGTGGAAGAGAAATGGAATATTTTGACAAAAAGTTACAAAAAAAGGAGTGGAAAAGTATGTCCCAAGACAAAAACAAGAAAAAGAATATGTAAAATGCTGGTACAACAAAAGTTGTAGGGAGTTAAAAGACAAAAGAGACAAAGCCTGGACCAGATGGAAAAAAGACAGAAGACCTGAAAAATAGAAAATATATACTGGTTATAGAAATGAATATGTACAAAAGTGCAGAGAGGAAAAAAGAAAATATGAAAAAGATGTTATAGAAAAGTGTAAAGATCAACCAAAAATATTCTACAGATTTGTAAACAATAAACTGAAAAACAAACAAGACTTGAAGAAATTAAGACAAGGAGGAGTTGAATACACTGAGGAAATGGAAATGGCAGAAATTATGAACAAACATTTTAAATCAGTGTTTACAAGGGAAAATATACAACCTGAAGAGATTGAGTGGAAAGAAAAAGTCCCCCCTATGGAAGAAATAGAAGTAACAATGAATGAAATATTGACACACTTGGGTAATTTTGATGTCATAAAATCGCATGGACCAGATGAAATAGCAAACTGGATTCTGAAAGAATGCAGGAATGAACTGGCAGACAAAATACATAGCATAATAAGCAGTTCCTTAAAAGAAGGAAAAGTTCCAGAAGATTGGAAAAAAGCAAATATAGTACCTATATATAAAGGAGGAAATAAAGAAGAACCTACCAACTATAGACCAGTCTCTCTAACAAGTACAATAGCAAAAATTTGTGAAAGAATGATCAAAAGTAGATGGGTAAAATACTTGGAAAAAAAACAACGTACTAAATCCAAGGCAATTTGGATTCAGACAAGGACGATCATGCGTCACCAATTTAATATGTTTCTATTCAAGGCTAATAGATATAATACAAGAAAGAGATGGATGGGCTGATTGTGCATTTCTAGACCTAAATTTTTTTTTTGACAAAGTACCACATAAGAAGTTGCTTAAGAAATTAGAATATGAAGGAGGAATACAAGGTAAATTACTAAATTGGATGGAAGACTTTTTGCAAGAAAGAAAAATGAGAGTAGTGATAAGAGACCAGCACTCAAAATGGAATGAAGTAATAAGCGGTGTCCCGCAGGGAACAGTTCTGGCCCCAATAATGTTTGCTATATATATTAATGATATGGATGAAGGAATTGAAAGCTATATGAGCTTCTTTGCAGATGATGCAAAACTACTGAAAAGAGTGAAAACTGAAGAAGATTGTGAATCACTACAGAGAGATCTAAATAAAGTACAAGAATGGAGTAGGAAGTGGGAGATGGAGTTCAATACAAAAAAGTGTAGTATAATGGAATTTGGAAAAAGCAAAAACAGAATAACAGGATCATATAATTTGGGAGAAGAAGGAATAAAAAAAGTAGAAAATGAGAAGGACCTGGGAGTCATTGTTATGAATAATATGTCACCTTAGAAACATATAAATAAGATTTTTGGAGAAACTTATAATTTAATAAGAACAATCAAAGTGGCATTTACATACCTGGATGAAGAAATGGCGAGGAAAATCCTAATCACCCTGATAAGACCAAGATTGGAATATGCAGCAACGATATGGTCACCAAGTACAAAAAAATGTATAAAAAAACTTGAAAGAATACAAAGAGCAATTACAAAATTGGCACCAACACTCTCAAAACTATCATATGAAGAGAGACTAGAAAAACTTGAACTACAGACACTAGAGCAAAGAAGAGAGAGAGGAGATTTGATAGCTATTTACAGAATCATGAAAGGCATAGAAATTACTAATAGAGAGAATCTGATAAAATGGGATGACAGAAATACAAGAGGACACGGAGAGAAAATAAAAAAAGACAGCTATAGAAGAGATTTGAAAAAGAATAGCTTTCCTCACAGAGTAATAGACAGTTGGAACAAGTTAGATGAGAAGGTGGTGTGTGCAAAAACAATACATGAATTTAAAAATAGTTTAGATAAAATGAGATATGAAGACGGGACCCCACGAGCATAGCTCCCCTTCCCGTAAAATACAACTAGGTAAATACAACTAGGTAAATACACACACACCACGGGACCCCACGAGCATAGCTCCCCATCCCGTAAAATACAACTAGGTAAATACACACACACACACACACTTGGTGGCGCGGTTGGTAGAGTCTTCGACTGTCACTACGGCGGTTCGGGTTCGAATCCTGTCCAGGGCTGAAATAATTTTAGTATCGCTGCGTTTCGGGGAGTTGGGTGTGTGTGTGCGTGTAAGGTCACAGCATTATCCATGGATCGGTCATACGAGCTCTGAGCTCCCTTTCGGGAGGGAAGTAGCTTTCGGTCACGAGTCCAACACGTGATCCAAAAAGGCCATGGTGAATACACGTAGACGGATTCACGGCGAAGATTGGAACTCCAGAGAAGAAGTGGTGTAGTGGGAAGGTGATGAAAGGGGAGAAGGGGAGGGATTACTAAGGGAAATGGAAGGAAATGAGGAGGGAGACGAACGGGCTCCCACTGACGGCAGAAAAAATGTAAATAAGAGGTCTGCTGATGACGCAGGGGAAATTGAAAATATCAGTAAAAGCATTAAGGTTAGAAATATAAATAAGAACAACACAATGGAAAGTGAAAATAATAATTTCCATGGATTTAATGAGGGGGGGGGGTGCCAACCTCCCCCGATTAGCAAGTCCAGAAGAAAAACTAGAGAAAATGACCGAACATTGGGAGAGTAGGTTCGGTCAACTTATACGGATTGCGCAGAGAGTTGATATATTGGAAGAGTTAAAGAAGGAGAACCAAACCCTAACTAAAGAAATAGAAGAATTAAAAAGACTGTTAAAAAAAATAAAAGATGAGAATGAAGAATTAAAGAGGAATAATAAAGAGAATACAGAGTCCATAGGAAAAGAAGTACAGGGTTAGAAAAAAGTCCAAGAGAATAACAAAATTGTATTTAAGGATATAATGGCACAAAAGATGAAAGATCAAACTAAAGACACAATTATTAAAGTGATGAGAGAGAAGGAGAATATAATGAGAGACTTAGCGGATAAAAAATAAATGTATAATTATATTGGGGATGGAAGAGAAGTATAATACAAATTGAGCTACAAGAATGAAGGAGGAGAAGGAGAAAGTAAATAAGATATTAGAAGAAGTTCAAGAAGATGGAACAGAAACAGGGAAACAAATAGAAGAAATATATAGACTAAGGAAATACAATACAGATAAGACCAAACCAATTAAGATCAAATTCATGTCACAAACAAGAGCTGAGAATATCTTAGCAAAAACAGGGAAACTAGCAAGCAGTGAACAATATAAACAGGTATGGATAAAAAGAGAAATGGATAAAGAGGAAAGAGAGGATGAGAAAGCGAAAAGACAAGAAGCTAAGGGGAAAAATGAGAAAAAACAGAGACAGAAAAAGAGAAATTCTATTGGAGAGTAGTGAATATGAAAGTGAGAAAATGGTACATAGCAGAGAAAAACGGAAGGGAAACAGAAAACACGATGGAAGTAGCAGAAAATTGAAAATGTCTTACACAAATATAGATGGCTTAATAACAGGCTTGAACGAACTGAATTATTACCTGAAGGAAAAAGAACCGGACATAATGGGAATTGTGGAGACAAAATTGAAAGGTCCACTACCGCCCAACAGTGTAGGGCATGGTGCATATAATTGTTGGATTAGAAACAGAGAGGTAAAGCAAGGGGGTGGAGTTATGTTCCTGACTAAGAAGGATATAAATGTGAGGAATGTTACATATGGAAAACATAGAGTAGAGATGATTATGATGGAAGTGGAGGACAAGGATGGGTAGAGTAGGAAGTTTGTAGTAAATTAAGTGCCTCCAAAAACAGCTTCGTGGGAAGAGAGAGAACACAAAAACATGTTAGAAGACACAAGGATAACATTAAATAAGATAATGGAGGAAGAATAGTTATAATGGGTGACTTTAATTATAAAGAAATCTGCTGGGAAGAGATGACAGTGAAAGGTGGAGACGACCTATGGGGAAATGTACTACTTGATATGATTATAGAACATACAATGATGCAATGTATACAAGAGAATACTAGGTATAGAAATGAGGAAGAACCATCGAGACTGGACCTAATAATCACATCAGAACCTGAAATAATGGAAAAGATTGAATATAAGACACAAATAAGTAAAAGTGACCACATAGTGGTTGAAATGGAACTAAATGAAGAAAAATACATGAAAAAAACGAACAATATAGAGAGGGAAGATTTATGTATGAAAAAAACAAACTTTGATCAAATAAGAGAATTCTTTCAAAAAGCCGACTGGGAAAGGATACACAAGGAAGAAACAACAGTGGAAGAGAAATGGACTATTTTGACAAATAATTATAAAGGAGTGGAAAAGTATGTTCCAAGACAAAAGGAAGAAGAAGAATATGTAAAGTGTTGGTACAGCAAAAGATGTAAGGAGCTAAAAGACAGAACGGATAAAGCTTGGATAAAATGCAAAAAAGACAAAAGACCTGAAAAATGGAAAATATATACTTGTTATAGAAATGAATATGTACAAGTGTGCAGAGAAGAAAAGAGAAAATATGAAAAAGATGTCATAGAAAAATGTAAAGATCAATCAAAACTATTTTACAGATTTATAAACAACAAACTGAATAACAGGCAGGAGTTGGAGAAACTACGACAAGAAGGAGTTGAATACACAGAGGAAATAGAAATAGCAGAAATTATGAACAAGCATTTTAATTCGGTGTTTACGAGGGAGACCATACAACCTAGAGATATCGAGTGAGATGAGAAAGTCCCCCCTATGAAAGAGATAGAAGTAACAAGGAAAGAAATAATTATTCACTTGAGTAATCTCGATGTCAGAAAATCGCATGGACCAGATGAAATGGCACACTGGATTTTGAGAGAATGCAGGAATGAACTAACAGACAAAATACATAGTCTAATAAGCAGTTCATTGAAAGAAGGAAAAGTTCCAGAAGATTGGAAAAGAGCATACATAGTACCAATATTTAAAGGGGGAAACAAGGAAGACCCTACTTACTATAGACAGGTCTCTCTTACAAGTACGATAGCTAAAATGTGTGAAAGAATGATCAAAAGTAGATTGGTAAGGCATTTGAAAAAAACAACAACATACTAAACCCAAGACAATTTGGATTTAG
>NC_134800.1:30694598-30734598 GCF_046742065.1 Oratosquilla oratoria
CAATTAGAGTGTGTGTCTCTTATCACCACTCTCATTTTCCTTTCATGCAAGAAGTCTTCCATCCACTTCAGCAGTTTGCCCTGTATTCCTCCTGCAGTTTCTAATTTCTTTAGCAATTTTTTATGTGGCACCTTATCAAAAGTTTTTTCAGGTCTAGAAATGCACAATCAGCCCATCCATCTCTTTCCTGTATTACATCTATCAGCCTTGAATAGAAACACATTAAGTTTGTGACGTTCGTCCTTGTCTAAATCCAAATTGCCTTTGATTTAGTACGTTGTTTGTTTTTTCCAAATGCCTTACCTATCTACTTTTGATAATTCTTTCACAATTTTTTGCTATCGTACTTGTAAGAGAGACCGGTCTATAGTTAATAGGGTCTTCCATGTTTCCCCCTTTATATATTGGTACTATATTCGCTCTTTTCCAATCTGGACTGGGGATCCAAAAATGGTAACTTCCTCTTACTGCTGCAATCAGCAAACATAAGAAATCGTTCTTGACCTCATATCTATCACCCTTTAAATTCAGATACTTCAACAGAAATGTTGTTTGCTCAACATGAGAATAATCTGGAGTTGCATCCACATTAACTGCAAAATATTTTGAAGCTCTTCTTTCCAACAAAATATGTTGTTTCACAAGGTTAGAACATGCTGAAATAAATTCATTTTGGGACTCTGGCGATAGATAATGAACTTGAAGGCGTTCACCTTTTTCCTGGTATTCCTTAACCTTTTGTACATGTTCTTGGAGAATAGGATCCCACCTTGATAGCAGCTCAATCAGACCTAGGAAGTTACCATTGTTTGGATCCCCAATCCGATGTGATCCACTAAGTGCCAAACCACGTTCCCCCAGAAAAAGAACATCAATAACTATACATTTCAAACCATTGCACCATTAACTTGCTTCTAATAAAGAATCAACTTTACTTTACTTTTTTTTTTTTTTTTTATAGATAAAAGACGTCTTTCGAACTCTCTCCAAGCTATGTAACATTCCTTATGGTTCTTGCTCTTTTTATGTTCTCGCACCCCAACACTTTGTTTTCGCCACTTTGTACTAGCTGTCCAACCTCCAGGAGATGCTAGTGCAGACCTTGAGGATGAAACACTAGTGGTGTGCCAAAACAGTCGACATTGCAAACAGTATGATGCTTGTTTCACCTGACTCCAAACAAGAAACTCTATCTTGTGCATTTCTCCATTAGTACCACGGAATTTCAAAGTAATTTCTGGAAAAGCTTGTTTGTCTAAGTCATTTAAAAATTGTTTAGGAAGTGGGATGTGACCGATAGTAATATATTTTTCTATTTCTGCTTGAGTAGGAACTTCATCTGTAATTCACCCAATATCAAGGTCAGTAACTGACTTAGCATTCGTACTTTTAGAACGATCATGATATAGCTCTTCTCCAGTAATACTTCTATCAGAAAGAGGAATCTTGCTAACCGTTGCACCAACTGAACTTACGGAAGAGTCTGGCTTTTCACCGGCTTCTAATTCTTTCACGACAGAAAGGTTTGGAGAGTCTTCTGCCTGAAGTGTATTAGCCCAATCTGGAAAGGTGTCTGCTGCCCAGCCTGCCCTTTTTCTGCCTTGCCTATCTTGTCTTCCTTTCTTGTAGTTTCTGCCATCCTGATTTGTGAGGACACATTCTCAATGGGTTGTTTTACTGTAAAACAAAAATTTAAAAAAAAAAAAAAAAAAAAAAAAAAAAAAAAAAATTACAATGTTTGAAATCATATGTATGTGTGCGTGTGTGCATGTATGTATGTGTGCATACATGTGTATGTATGTATGCGTGTGTGCACATATACGGTATTAGTTTGATCTACCCTAATGCTGAATAAGAGAGAGAGAGAGAGAGAGAGAGAGAGAGAGAGAGAGAGAGAGAGAGAGAGAGAGAGAGAGAGAGAGAGAGAGAGAAGATTAAGAGAAAAAAAATTGTACAATATTTGTCTGAGTTAAACACTGAATAAAAACTTGGAATGTTTGAAACAACTCACCATTGGTAGCAGCTGTCAACAGCGACGGCGCCAGGAATTTTTAGTTGGGGAGGCTAAGGGGGGGCTGAGCAAATTTTTTTTTTTGGGGCTAATAGTAATATGATAATACACATATATTATCCTCATTTCAGAAGGGGAGGGGGTTAATGGTTGGGCTAGCACTGATGGCTGACAAATCTTTAGCCCTGGCAATTAAAAATTCCACTTAATAAAAAAAATTCAATGAGTGTTTTAAATTTTCAATTTGCTCAGTTCAGTTGGGGGGGCTAATGGGGGGGCTGGCCACTTTTTTGCAAGCCCCCCCCCCCCTAGTCAGGCCAAATTGGCTCCATATAATTTAAACTATTGTATATATTTCCTTGTTGGCAACTCATCCGAGTTCCCCCTTATAAGACTCAGTCATCGGGTCTGTAGAGAGACATATCCTCAGAATCGCATCTGAAGAGATAAGATAAATTCATGGAGATCATCCCCGCTCGATCGCACATCTCCACGATTACGCCCTGTATGCCGTCACTCACCCTAGATTCTAGCTCTGTTTGACGTGCGACGACCACTACTAATTCGGAAACGTACTGCTACCCGAGACAATTCCCCCTTCTTGTGGAATCTCGCTCTGGCAGGATTATGCCCAGCATAACTCTCCCTGCACGATCGGCATAGCCCTTGTGGTTCTGTCAAAAATTGCCTTTACGGCGGGAGAGGTGGGAACCCTTACGTCAAGACAAGCCCAGTCTCGCACGCTCTAGGTGCACTCGGGCCTCGTATTTTATCGACTGCTTGCTAGATAGACAGGATACGTTAAGCGAATTAGCACCAACACGCTAGTAAACGCCCGCGCCCCCCTGCCCCTTAGATTTCCGCCTTTTTTTTTCGCTAGTCCTGCACACAAACACAGTTCCTTTGTTAATTCCCGTCATCAGTACCGCCATGGCGGCTACTGATACCGTGACTGGCGTGGTGAAACGTAGGCGCTGCGCTCCAGGATCAGAGCCTCCATCCGATGATGAAGTGCCGTGGTGATGGCCCCTGTTCATAACAAGGGTGGCAAGCTCCCCACCTTCAAGGTCGTACCCTCAGCGGGGTACGATACAGCTTTTGAGGTGGTACGAGCTCTTGAGAAGGGCCCCCTCCACGGTAAGCTTGTATCCCTCCGGCCCTTTGGCGACGGTAACTTGCTGCTGTTACCGAGCAGTTACCAACTCGTCGAGGAGCTGGAGGCAGTTACATCATTGAATGGAAAGCCTCTGACCCTGGAGAGACTCAATCCCGAGGACAAGCGGCACAGACTCGTGGTGCACAATTATCCGACCTCATACATGTCTGAGGCCATTGAGGACCACCCTCAGGTGATTGGAGCCACGAGAATGCGCCGCTGGGATAAGACGCCCACCCGCCAGGTCTTGATCACCATAAAAGGCGAACCGTTCACTCGTATTGACCTGGGGATGTATGGCAGCTATGATGTACGAACGTTCATCTCTGATCCTCTCCGTTGTTTTAAGTGTCAACGTTATGGTCATCACCAGGCGCGGTGCACTTCCAGGCTACCGAAATGTGGCATTTGCAGCATGTCTCATGCTACCGAGACTTGTCTTAACAAGTTTAAGGCTGGCACTGAGACTGTGGCCAAGTGCCCCAATTGTAGCAAGAAGCACCACGCCTGGAATACTTCTTGCTCAGCTCGTAAAGCTCAGGCCATTGCCTGTAAGGAGAGGACAGAGAAGCGACAGGATTTCATACCTGCCCCCCCAGGTACATTTGTATGGGGCAGCAGGAAGCACTCTCCCACTGCACCATAGACACCTACACCTAGTGCTCCTGATTTAAACAATCAAGAGCACTTCCCTGCACTCGACACAGACACAAGCACACATACCCGAACTCAGCCAGCTCCCAAAAAGTCCCCCACACCCAAACCTACGACTAAGCCCACGCCTACCCCTAAGCCTACGCCTAAGCCCACGCCTACCCCTAAGCCCACGCCTACCCCTAAGCCCACGCCCCCAGTACCAACCCCACGAGCACAGGAACGGCGGTCCCCTCCACCTCAGTATCCGTCTGATGTCATCCCCCTTAGGGAGGATGACATCGACTTGATTGTGACCGGTGTCGTCTCTGCAGTCGCTACCACTCTCGGGGAGAGCGACCCAGACAAGATGCTAGTCATGGTGGACAGGGCCGTTAAGAACGTGCTCGAACTCCTGAAAGAGAAGAGGAACCCTAGGCGAAAGGAGAGGACTCCCTCCCCCTCCACCTCCTCATCTTCCGCCTCTTCCCCCGCCTCTTCCCCTGCCTCTTCCTCCTCCTCTTCCTCTTCCTCTGCCTCCTCCTCCTCCCCTTCCACTTCCCCCAAGCCCGCTACACCTACTTTCACCATTGGGAAGGCAACACCTACAACCTTAAAGACGAGGAAAGTGCCTTCTGCCAAGCCCCAATGTCATTTTGCGCCTAGGCTTGAAGACTCCTCTTCTAATGAGGAGGGAAATGTCCCCACTGTTTCAAAGACGCAACCCATCTTGTCCTCTGACCGGGGAGGACAAGATGAGACAGTAATGAAACTAGACAGGGAAGAAAGTCGCCCTGTTCAATAATCACCTAAGGTTGCTACAGTGGAACATAAACGGGTTCCGCAGCAAAAGCTCGTATCTCCTTGCGCTTGCGCAAGAGCATGATTACGATACCATACTTCTCCAGGAGACATTGGTGAGCGATGAGGTGCGATTTCCGGGATATCGCATCTTCTCCCTCCCTCGGTTACCCACTACTAGGGGGTGCATGATCTTAGTCAAATCATCCATCCCCTGTAGTGAGATCATGGACCCTGTATCATGTGGGGATGGTGTGGAGGTTCTTGCGGTTCGACTCCATCGAGCCCATGAAGTGTACACCATCTATAACATATACAGGGGCCAGAGAGCGGAACTTGACCTTGGAGAAGTGTGTGCTCTTGCTGCGGACAGGCTCCTCATCATAGGAGGGGACTTCAACGCCCATCATAATATTTTGATGTCGCCCCAAGGGCCCAATGTCGCTGGGCGCCACTTAAATTACGTATTAGATGAATGCCCTGACATTGCGTTGTTGAATGATGGAAATCCGACGCACGTGCAAGGTGGACGACTTGATCTGACCTTGGCGACGGCCACTCTCCTCCCTAGGGTAACCTGGGAGGTGCATACTATTGTCACTAGCCATCACTTCGGTGTCTCTGTGAACATACGGGATACACCACCCATACCAGCTGTATTACCTGTTCCCAGGTGGAAGACAGCTTTGGCAAACTGGCCAGTATTTGAGAGGTCTGTTGAAGAATGGGCAGCGTCCTACGTTCCACCACAGGACGTGGAAACGTTGGAAGCTGACTTTTCTGCAGCCGTTCAGGAGGCTGCCAACAAAGCCATCCCAAAGACTCGCCAGTCCCCCAGAGAACTGGTAATATACCCCCGAGATGAGAGAGGCCAACCATCGGGTGAACATGCTTAGGCGTGTTTTCCGACGGCGCCGAACTCAAACCAATTTGGCCAACTTGCACGCTGCAGTTCATGACGCTCACGTCATAGCTGCAGATGCCAGAAGAGCTAAATTTCTTGAATGGTGTGAGGGCTTTAACGCTCACACCTCCCTAGCAGAGCTGTGGTCTAAGCTCCGTAGAGCTACTGGCAGGACTCAACCACGACGCACTCATCATGCTCCTGATGCTGAGGCGCAACGGCTGGTGCAGGAGTTTGTCTCTCGCTCCAGCAGCACCTAGATCCCGCAGTGTGTTCAAGACACACTGCAGGACCTCCAAGGAGTGAGGCGCCACAGTGTCGAGGACATGATGAGTCAATCGGATGATACTGACGCTAGCTTTACGCTTCAGGAGCCACGGGTCACATACAAGACCAGCTCAGACACGGCACCTGGAGAAGACCTCGTCACCTATTCCATGCTGACCCATCTTGGGCAAGCGGGTGACGAGGCACTTCTACGGGTGATAAACGCGTCTTGGAGGACTGGCAAGCTACCAACAGCCTGGAAGACGGCAATCATAACGCCAATTCCAAAGCCAAAGGAACCTAGTGCTTATCGCCCCATCAGCCTGACAAGCTGCATGGGGAAGACAGCGGAGAGGATGGTGCTAAACAGGCTGCTGTGGAAACTAGGCCCAATGCATGAGCATATCCATGCTTACTGCAAGGGCACTGGCACAGCAAACAGTATAGCAACACTCCTCAATGCTGTCAGTGGCACACCGTCCATCGTGGTCTTTTTGGACTTGGAAAAGGCGTTTGAACTGGCCAGTCCACTTGTGATATTAGACACCCTTGCTCGCAAGGGCGTAAAAGGCAAGCTGCTTTCTTGGATTGCTGACTATCTCTGTCACCGGTCTGCGAAAGTACGCTTTCAGGGTCATATGTCAGAGGCCTGAATGCTGGAGAATGGCATTCCACAAGGGGGGGGGTCTCCTCAGCCCCACTTTGTTCAATGTGCTCGTCTCCAGCATTCTGGAGCTACCTCTACCACATGGGTGCAAAGTCATCTGCTATGCAGATGACATTGCGCTCATAATTACTGGGAAACGGCAGTGCTTCAACAGGGCTCAACGCTGTTTAAGCGCTGTGGCGACAGAATGTTGCAGGTTAGGGTTAAAGATCTCCCCTACAAAATCGAAGGCCATGGCATTGAGACTCTGGAAAGAAGGGAAGCACCTCACCATCCAGGACCTTAGGCTGGACTGGGTTCACCAGTGTCAGTACCTGGGGGTCTGAATTGATGAGAGGCTCACCTTTCAGAAGGAACTAGCCTATCTCAAGGAGGGACTGAAGGCAAGAACCACAGTTATGAGAGCATCAGGTCCTTCGCATATTCTATGTGCAAGCTGTCCGCAGCTTGGTGGACTACGCTGCCCCAGCTCTCATAAATGTGGCGACTGCCAAGCTTGAAGACCTGGAGCCTTGCCAAAATGCCGCAGCAAGGATTATCCTGGGAGCTCAACCTTGGACCAAGATTGTTAACCTCCAGATGGAGGCTTCATTGCCTTCATTAACGTCACGGGTCAGAAGGCTGGAGGTCGACTTTCTTGCCAAGATAGTCCAGAGCCCCAGGATAACTGAGCTAAGTCAGAGCCTTGTGATAGCTCTGGGACGGGTGGGTACTCTTATCCACTCCGAAACCTGGCTATCACAAGCGGCTGGACTTCTGGACTCCTTTAGGCTCACCAGCGTTCTCCTTGAGAAGGGTAGGGACTCTCCACACCCAGAGTTCAAGCCACCACCACCATGTCTGTCGATACCTGCAACCTTCGTTGTCACAAAGCTTCCCAGTAAGAAGAAGTTATGTGATCAGGAAAGAGTACGAGCGCAGGCCCTACAAGGCGTCCGCGCACTGTCGGAACCTGGAATGGCGGTCTATTATACGGATGGCTCCGTAGACCCCAACAGGCCCCGTAGTGCGGGGGCTGCCTTCGTGACGGATGGTTTGACCTTCGGCAGGAGAGTATCTGATCACGCGTCCACTCTCCAAGCTGAGGCCATAGCGGTCCAAGGAGCGTTAGAGCATGCTCTAATATCACGAGCTGGTTCTGTGGTGATCCACACGGATTCACAGTCTCTGATAGGCAGCTTAGAATCGACACAGCCCAGCGACAATGTACGCCTACTGACCTCCATCCTAGCACTCCTGCTGAAGCTGCATCAGCAAGGCAGGAGTGTTACGCTCAACTGGGTGCCAAGCCACGTAGGTGTCCCAGGTATCGAGCTAGCCGACGCCGCAGCAGAAGCGGCGCGCCAAAGACCCAAAGTCGATGTTGTCGTCCCTCTAAGCAGAAATCAGTTGCGCCTACGCACCAGGGCTCTTAACCAGGTACAACGGTTCCTTCAGCACAGACTGGAGGCAGAGGTGTCAGAGAGGGCGAGGTGGTACAGGGCAGTCACAGACTACGAGCCCCTTGTACTTCCTCGCTCCACACCTAGAAAAGTGGAAACTCTGCTCTTCCGTCTGCTGCTGGAGGACCGTTGTTTCTGGCAAATCAAGAACAACTCCACGCCAGAAGAGAGATGTCGATATTGCCGCCACCCTGAAGCCACCCTTGTCCACTACCTCAAGCATTGCCCCGCAACTGCTTTTCTGAGGAGAGGGCCTCCGACAACATCTGAGGGTCTTGTGTGCCGCTTATGCAGCCACTTAAGCGTATACGAACTGCGCCGGCTGGTGGAGTGTCAGCCCCCCTTTAAATCCTTTTCTTATATTATCATGTGCTCCGTTCATGTCAGGAAGGGTGAATTCACCGAGATGTGCATACATATTTAACATAGGTATGCACATCCGGTAAATGTATGAGTGGGTGTGGCCAAGCCACACACTCATATATTGAATCACCCCCACTTTTTCTAAATCTTATTTACACCACTTGCTACACAAACAACCATCACTGAACACACAGCTAATGTTAGGAAGGGTGCATTCATCGAGATGTGCATACGTATTTCATATACGTATCCACATCTTGTGAATGTATGAGTGTGTGTGGTTGGGCCCACACACACTCATAAGTCAAATCACCCTCCAAACGGGCTCACACAAAGCCCGTGGGAATAATTTCCCCAAATTTCACTGAACAGAATAGAACAGGTCTGTAGAAGGACTTGAAAACTGGACACAGCCTGGACAAATCGCATCAATAATGCAAAGAAAATATCTCCGTTTTCCTCAACCGGCTTCTGTCCATCTGAACTTTGCTTCCACGCCTCAAGGAACGACTACGCTACCAAATCTCTCCTTCTTAAAAAATGTTTGTAATCCGCCGAAGATGAAAACCAATGTTTCTTCTGGCGGCAACGGCAACAAATGGCAGGGGTTGCGTGGATCAGATTTTTGTGGCAAAGTAGACATGTGAGAAAGCTTCAGAAAAATGTATCTTTTTGTGGATTTGGAAAAGGCTTATATCAGGGTATGCAGGAAGGCACTGTGGGAGGTTTTGCAGATATATGGGAATGAGGGAAGCTATTACGGGCAGAATTGAAAATGGAGAGAGCAAGTGATCTAAGGTAAATGTGGAGCTGCATCAGGGATGTGTCATGTCACCAGGGCTGTTCAATGTGTACATGGATGGGGTGGTGCGAGAGGTAAATGCGAGGGCAATGGGCAAGGGACTGAAGATGGTTAAAAAAATGGAGAAAGATGGGAAGTGAGCCAGTTGTTGTTTGCTGACGACACTGCGGTTATGGCAGGGTTGTAGGTGGGATTAAGGGAGTTAGTGACGGAGTTTTGGAAGGTATGAGATAGGAGAAAGTTGAAGGTAAATGTGGGTTAAAAGTAAGGTGATCAGATGTACAAAGGGTAAAGATGGCAGCGAGTTGGAATTAAGTCTTAAAGGAGAGAAAGGCAAGAGGACGTGGATTGTTTTGGGTATTTGGGGTCACACGTGGCAGGAAAGGGAGGAGTGGAGGTGGAAGTGGAGGTGGAGATTATATGAAGGGGCGATAATACTGACGACAGTGTACTGGGCAGAAACTTTGTATTTATGAGAGGCAGAAAGGAGAAATTTAAATGTACTTAAGATGAAGTGTCTCAGAAGTATGGTAGGGGTTACAAGGTTGGATAGATTGAGAAAAAAGGAAGTGAGGAGGAGAGCGGGGTGGAGAAGGAGATAACAGATAGAGTTGATGAAATAGTCTTGGGACGGTTTGGACACGTGCAAAGACTGAGTGAAGAAAGATTAGTAAAATAGGTGTGGAAGGCAGAGGTGAATGGAGTGAACATTATGAGACAACCGAGGATGAGATGGATAGATGGGGTGAAAGGGACGTTGAGCAAGAGAGGAATGTCTGTTGAGGAATGAAGGGAGAAGGCAGGAGATAGGGGTGAGTGAAGAATAACAGTGTATAGATTATACTGTGCAAGGATGGGAGGGGGCGGGTGATCGGGGGAGTAGGGAGTGGTTATGTGTGAATGATATTTTGACGCAACCCGAAGGTATTTCTTGTCCTTATCTATTTTCCGAGTGAGGGGACGGAGGAGGGGGGGGGGCGCTGATTAAGTGAAGCATCTTTGCTATGGATGTGTTGTGTCTTGCTGCATTGCTTCAGACCCAGGGTGGTGGGCGAGAGACAGGGATGACACTTCATCCACGAGGAGCCAATATAAGAGGGAGGGAGGTGTGGTGGATGGGAATGGAATGGATGGGAGATGAAGTGGGTGATTAGAATTGTGTGTTTTGACTTGGCTACCTCCCTTGTAAGGGAGAAACAAACCTTGGTATATAGAGGGATAGATATATCTATTTAATTAACCTTTCGTTTATTTACTCAATTATTTATTTATTCATTGAATTTTCAAATATGCTGAAGCCAACTCAGTGTGAAGAGTCGCATGATCTAAAAAAATCTTATCAGGTCGATATCTGGAAAACGCGATAAGACCGCTATGCTTATCGAGCCTGATACGGGAAAGAGGGGTTATTTTAAATTATAAACCCTTTTCGTTCTGATGACGTGTTATATTGATTTCATTGTGACTATCGCCAGTAATAGCGTAACCTTATGGACAATTTGGAAACTAAGTAGACGTCCGTGTTCAGGGCTGACTCACAGAAATTTAATTTATATTGGCACTTCAGAGGTTGACCACACCAGTGCTCAAATTAATTAATATATATATATATATATATATATAATATATATATATACTGTATATATATATATATATATATATATGTTGATAAATTGTTTAAGACAAATGAGAGAGTGATAGGTGGGGAAGGGTAAACGAAGATGGGCTAAGAATACATTTATTGTTCTTACGTTTCGGTTATTATAACCTTCCTCAGAGAACTTGTTACAGAACATCTTGGTCACAACATTTATACCCGTAGTGGGGGAACTTGTGAAGCTTCGAGTGTCAGGTTTTTTCTAGCGCATTTATTATTAAGAGACTGGCTGCTTTAGATAGGCATATAAATCCTTCTCTGTCGTTATTATTTTCTTTGACATTTATATGTGCAGCTTCAACTGTTTTTCTCATCTTCTTTTTTAATCCTTTGTGTAAAATCTCAACTTTACTCCATTCGGGAAGGTTGTTGCATATTTCGAGGTGGCGGACCAGGGAGTTGGACGT
Organism: Oratosquilla oratoria; assembly: GCF_046742065.1. Lineage (NCBI taxonomy): Eukaryota > Metazoa > Arthropoda > Malacostraca > Stomatopoda > Squillidae > Oratosquilla > Oratosquilla oratoria. Next base: position 30,705,709 of record NC_134800.1, read on the forward strand.
TCTGTGTGCTTTTAAATCATTCCTATGTTCGTTTATCCTCTTCTCGATTCCTCGACCTGACTCACCTATATAAGCCGAGGGGCAGCCACTACATGGAATGCGGTAGATCACACTGAGGTCGTTGTTGTCATTAGTGTGGTTTTTAAACATTTTACCTATTTTATTACATGATACCTTGGCGATGTTTATGCCACCTTTCAGTAAATATCTATCAATATTTCGGTTTTATCAGAATTAGGTACAGTAATGAAATGCGGTGTGACTAGGTTTGTTGTTGCTGTATGGTCATTTGATCCGGACGCTTGGTCGTTTGGTCCGCTGGTTTGGGCGTTCGATTTATTGTGGATTTTTCTAGCTTTGCCTTCTGTTTTGGTTATCAGGCCCCCTGGATATTTTAATTCTTTAAAAGTTTTTTCTGATAAAAGACAACTCGTTTTCAAGGAGTTCACTGCTGCATATGCGGTAGGCTCGAAGAAAGAAGCCTATAAGGACACCAGTTTTAGTTCTTAGGTTTTCAGTGTACAGAAAGCCTACTAATAAAGACGACTTTGTTCACTTTTTCTCAGCCCACAGTAAAAGAACTAAAACTGGTGTCCTTATAGGCTTCTTTCTTCGAGCCTACCGCATATGCAGCAGTGAACTCCTTGAAAACGAGTTGTCTTTTATCAGAAAAACTTTTAAAGAATTAAAATATCCAGGGGGCCTGATAACCAAAACAGAAGGCAAAGCTAGAAAAATCCACAATAAATCGAACGCCCAAACCAGCGGACCAAACGACCAAGCGTCCGGATCAAATGACCATACAGCAACAACAAACCTAGTCACACCGCATTTCATTACTGTACCTAATTCTGATAAAACCGAAATTATTGATAGATATTTACTGAAAGGTGGCATAAACATCGCCAAGGTATCATGTAATAAAATAGGTAAAATGTTTAAAAACCACACTAATGACAACAACGACCTCAGTGTGATCTACCGCATTCCATGTAGTGGCTGCCCCTCGGCTTATATAGGTGAGTCAGGTCGAGGAATCGAGAAGAGGATAAACGAACATAGGAATGATTTAAAAGCACACAGAACGTCCAACTCCCTGGTCCGCCACCTCGAAATATGCAACAACCTTCCCGAATGGAGTAAAGTTGAGATTTTACACAAAGGATTAAAAAAGAAGATGAGAAAAACAGTTGAAGCTGCACATATAAATGTCAAAGAAAATAATAACGACAGAGAAGGATTTATATGCCTATCTAAAGCAGCCAGTCTCTTAATAATAAATGCGCTAGAAAAAAACCTGACACTCGAAGCTTCACAAGTTCCCCCACTACGGGTATAAATGTTGTGACCAAGATGTTCTGTAACAAGTTCTCTGAGGAAGGTTATAATAACCGAAACGTAAGAACAATAAATGTATTCTTAGCCCATCTTCGTTTACCCTTCCCCACCTATCACTCTCTCATATATATATATATATATATATATATATATGTATATATGTATATACATATATATATATATACATATATATACATATACATATATGTATATATATATATATCTTAATTCATATGAATGATGCTGATAGATGGAATACAAAATGTTTATGGTATTATTGTACAAGTTTTTTCTTCAATAATTAATCAATATATTACCAAGTACTTCTGATGAAAGCCAGCTTAACCCAACCTAATATTTTTGTATTCGTCTTTTTACCCTCACTGTCCTAGTACACAGGGCAATGGTGACTCCCGGTATGAGATCCTCGTTATATATATATATATATATATATATATATATATATATATATATATATATATATATATATATATATATATTTGTGTGTGTGTGTGTGTGTGTGTGTGTGTGTGTGTGTGTGCGTGCAACACTGAATGGGTCCCAGTGAACAGATTTACATTTATCAACCACAATTCACTTTAATTCTAAGCCATCAACATCGAGAAACTCGAGGAGGCCAACATGCAGAAATTGAAACGTGGTACAGCCAAGGACTCGAACCTGCACTAGCACGTGACAAGTGATAGTGACTTAACCGATTGCGCCATGTCACGTGCTAGCGCAGGATCGAGTCCTTGGCTGTACCACGTTTCAATTTCTGCATGGATGGCTCCTCGAGTTTCTCCATGTTGATGGCTTAGAATTAAAGTGAATTATGGCTGATAAATATATGTATATATATATATATATATATATATATATATATATATATATATGTATATATATATAATATATATATATATATATATATATATATAATTCCTATTGCTGCACAGGTGAGTCTTCTCTTGACTAAATAGAATCACTTGGCGGGAACCATAACAAAAGTCCAGATCACGAAGAACATTGACAGAGTCGTTCATATACATTTTTCTGGTTGCCGCCAAGTTATTTTATTCAGCTTCAAGAACCCATCCGACGTTGAGAGATTAAAAGAGCAAACTTTTTAGAGTATTCACAAGGCCAAATATTGATCAGGAATCTCAGATCTGACTGCTTTTTAGTGCCTCAAAGCTGGTAGGTATCCAGAAATCAATTGAAGCTGAAATCGGCAGGAAAGATGTAATAATGCATACATACATACATACATACATACATACATACATACATACATACATACATACATACATACATACATACATACATACATACATACATACATACATACGTATACCAAGGCTTTTTCCCCTTACAAGGGAGGTAGCCAAAAAGGAAAAGGCACAAAATCATTCCCACCCATTCCATCCCTGAATACACTCCACACCCCTCCACCCTCCCTCTCATCTTAGCACCTCCTGGATGACGGGTCATCCCTGCACCTTGTCCACTGCCCTGGGTCAGAAGCAGTGTCGCAAGTCACAGCACATCCACAGCAAGGCCGCTTCATTAAATCGGCGACCCCCCTCTCTGTCCCCCCATGCATAAAGGCGAAGACGGGGAGAAATCCCTTCAGGCTGCGTCAAAATTTGCTCACACATACTACCTCACCCACCTCATGCATCACAACATCATCCATATACAACCATTCTCCATTCACCCCTGTCTTCTGTCCTCTCCCGTCCTTCCTCAACAGACATTCCCCTCTTCCCCAAAGCCCCCTTCACCCCATCCATCCACCTCATCCTAGGATGTCCCTTCATGTTCACTCCCTCCACATCCGCCTTCCATACCTCTTTTACTAGTCTTTCTTCACTCATTCTTTCCATGTGTCCAAACCATCCTAATACTCTTTCATCAACTCTATCCCCCAACTCCCTTTCCACCCCTGTTCTCCTCACCTCCTCATTTCTCACTCTATCTAGCCTAGTAACCCCATCATACTTCTCAGACACCTCATCTCAAACACATTCAAACTCCTTCTCTCTTCCTCTCTTATGTTCCATGTTTCTGCCCCATACAGTGCTGTTGGCACAATCACTCCTTCATACAGTCTCCTCTTAGCATCCATTCCCAAATGTCTATTCCACATTACACTCTTTAATCCACCAAGGCATTTACTCGCTTCTCTCAATCTACATTCTAACTCCACCTTCACTCCAACTTTTCCTGCCACATTTGCACCCAAGTATCTAAAACTATCCACTTCCTCCAGTCGCTCTCCCTTAATGCTTACTTCCAGACTACTGCCACTTTTATCCCTTGTACATCTCATCACCTTACTTTTACCCACATTTATCTTTAGCTTTCTTCTATCACATACTCTCCCAAACTCTGTCACCAACTTCCTCAATCCCTTCTCCGATCCTGCCACAAGCGCAGTGTCGTCCGCAAACAACAGCTGGCTCACCTCCCACCTTTCTCCATTTTCTTTAACCATCTCCAATCCCTGACCCACTACCCTTGCATTTACCTCTCTCACTACCCCATCCATGTATAAGTTGAACAGCCAGGGTGACATAACGCATCCTTGACGAAGTCCCACCTTCACCTCGAACCACTCACTCTCCATTTCTAATCCTGACACAAGCTCTACTATTCTCATAAAAAATCTTGACAGCTCCTAGAAGCTTTCCTCCTATCCCGTATATCCGCAAAACCTCCCACAGTGCCTTTCTGTCTACCCTGTCGTAAGCCTTTTCCAGATCCATAAAGGCCCAAAAAACATCCTTCCCCTTTCCTATAGCTTTCTCACATATTTGTCTTACCACAAAGATCTGATCTACACAACCTCTACCCGTCCTAAATCCACACTGTTCCTCACCAATTACTCCCTCTGTTCCTCTCCTAATCCTCTCAATCAAGATCCTCCCATAAGCCTTCCCAACTACACTTAACATGCTAATCCCTTTGAAACTATTACATTCACACCTGTCCCCTTTTCCCTTGTAAAGTGGAACTATACAGGCAGTCCTCCAGTCCTCTGGCACTCTACCCTCTCTCCAGCAAACATTAAATAACCTCACCAGCCAGTCCACCTTCACTGTACCTCCTTTTTTTTTTTTTTTTTTTTTTTTTTTTTCTTTTTATAGACATTCTGCATGGTATCCATCCAGACCAGGTGCCTTACCTGTTTTCATCATCTTAACAACTGCCTTCACTTCATCCTTTAAAACGTAATACAGGTATTTTTCATCTCGGTTCAGATGAGCTAGTAAAAAGGTTAAATCATGGTGATTTATTACTACTAGATAAAAGTAATTATTCTTTCTTTACACAAGTTAGATATATTATTCTAAAATGTTTACAAACTACATAAAAAGAAGATTTCAATACAAGTATATAGCTAAGAATATACCAATCCATTCTAGCAAATGACAAGTGTTTTTTTGCATTTATCCTGTACTGCATGCCTTTGTTTAGCCAGCTACTAAATCGTGATAATTATAATAGTGAACATATTAAACTGAAATTCCAGTATAGGTCTAAGAAAATTGCTATTTCGTATTGATTAGTCAGTATTGTTTATTTAAATTCAGCAAAAAAAAAAAAATGCAGTTTAAAAAATTTAGAAAATTAAACTGTGTCTACCTGAACGAGAACGTGGTTTTACGTATTATGACTTACATAATTAATTATCAGTGATGTCGGAAGCCCTGACAACACTCTGTCTTCCTAATTAGCCATCTTCTGTCTTGTTTTCTTTTATTTGCCTTTTGTTATATTTATCCTCCATCTGTAAATTCTTTGTTATTCACTTATCATTTCTCCTGGTTTTATTTTCCTAAGCTCATTTATCTGGTGAATTTAATCTAAACTTCCAATTTTTTTTTTTATAATCTATGTCATTTAGTACAATTTTTAGATAAACTACCCCCGTCATTTAACTCCATTAGTATGGCCTGTAGGCCTACGTGTTGCTGGTCGACTATGTAAGCTTTCTTCGCCTGCCTTTCTCTCCGAGTTCTATATGTTATTGTAGTGACGCAGCCACAGGCGGTCACACACTTCCCATAGTTGGCAAGAGGTGAATATGAGCTAGCCAATCAGGAGCCAGCAAATGGTTCTCGAGCGGCTAGCGACCTCTCTTGCCAACTACGCTGAGCCGCGAGCGACCCTTAAATAGGGCAGCGGCGGCTAGTCAGGACAGAATGGTAATAGCCACGGCAGCAGCAACAACATCTCGTCCAGTCTTGTAGCAGTTCCATCGAGCCTCGCCGTCATCAGCCGCCACCGCCTCTGACGTTAGGCTCACCGTCCAGCTACGACTGATCAGATCCACTAACCAGTGGCTATTACTTGTGGTTTTACCAAAGAGATTAGAATAAGAGACCAAAGTGAATTTCATTTTCCCTGGCTTGTTCGAACCAAACCACTACAAATTGGTGACCCCGGTGAAAGACAACCAGGATTATGGAAAATTCACAAGTGAAACTTCCCAGTTTCTCCCGTGACTTGGAGAGCTGGCTACTTCACACAGAAGCCTATTTAGCCACTCAAGGTGACGTTCCAGACCACCAAGCCTTCGGCGCGTACATCGCCGCTCTACCAACGGACGTCATCGCCCTTGTCCGTAACGCCGTCTCTTCTCCTCCGGAAGAAGGCAAGTGTGCCGCCCTCAAGACTGCCTTACGGAAGCTATGCGCCAGGCCTGACGACCAGCTCTACCGAGATATCCAGCAGAGCGAACTCGGCGACACCACCCCCTCACAGCTATACACCCGTATGGCCAACCTCAACACCCGTGCAAAGGTGGCATTGCCCAAGGAACTCCTCCGCTCCATTCACCTCTCCAAGATGCCGGACGCCCTCCACTTACACCTGGAAGCTTTAGCCGGCGATAAGGACGACGAACAATACTGCGAAAGAGCAGATAGGTTGTTCCAGCGACATACCTCGGTACACAAACCAGTGCATAGTGTTCGTGCAAAGTGTAGTGACAACCCAGGTGTTACCGACCATAGTGCTGTGAGTGAAAACATTCCCATGTCATATAGTGCCAGTGACCAAAGTATGCAGCAACTACGGCAGGAAGTCGCCGACATGAAGACCTTGCTCAACCAGTTGCTTGCCGTGAAGGGAACCCCCCCTCAACCACCACCTAGCCCCGCTCCACGACAGGATACTGCCTCCTGTTGGTACCATACCCGCTTCGGAGCCAAGGCGCTCAGATGCACACAACCATGCAGCTGGTCGCAGGGAAACGCCAAACGCGGGGGTCGGTAAGCACTCCTACCCCCGCTAACCATACTCACACCCTCCTCTCAGTGCGTGATCGCCACTCTGGCCTCTCTTTCCTGGTAGACACGGGCTCAGCCGTCAGCATCATACCCCCGACGGAAGAACCCAACCACGGTACACGGTGGCCATCCTACGACCTGCTTGCAGCCAACGGTACGCCCATTGCAACGTACGGCAGCCACCACAGCGTCCTGGACCTCCACGATGTCAAGTTCCCTTGGACATTCGTCATAGCAGCGGTCCAGCACCCCATTCTTGGCTACGACTTCCTCCAGCATTACAATATGGTAGTAAACGCCAAGGATAACTGCTTGTACCACGGCACGACAAGCATACCGGGAACCACCACTAACGCCAAATCCCACCAGATATCGTCCCTCCAGTCCGCTGGCGATTATGTACGCATCCTGCAGGAGTTTCCCCAGCTAACATCGCCAGACAAGACCAACACCACCACCACCCCTCACAACATCATGCACCACATCCAGACATCTGGACCGCCAGTACACAGCAAGCCTCGACGACTTTCCCCAGAGAAGTTGGCCGCTGCCAAACAGGAGTTCCAAGAACTCCTAGACCAGGACATCATCCAACCATCGGAGAGTGCTTGGGCATCACCACTCCACATGGTTCCCAAGCCACCCCCACCGCCCAACCAATGGCGGGCTTGCGGTGACTACCGTCAACTTAACCACATCACGAAGCCCGACCGCTACCCCATCCCTCACGCTCAAGACTTCCACTTCAAGCTTCACGGGAAGCAGGTCTTCTCCAAAATTGACCTGGTCAGGGCGTTTCATCAAATCCCTGTAGCGCCGGAAGACGTCCAGAAGACAGCCATAGCCACTCCGTTCGGCCTCTTCGAGTGGAAGATGATGGCCTTTGGCCTCCGGAATGCCGCCCAGACGTTCCAGAGGTTCATAGACCATGCCCTCAGAGACTTCGACTTTATCACCGTTTACATCGACGACATCCTCGTAGCCTCCGATACCCACGACCAACACAGCCAACACCTCCGCCTCCTCTTCCGCCGCCTCCAAGATTATGGCCTCCGGGTACATCCGTCCAAGTGTCTCCTCGGAGTTTCATCTCTCGACTTCCTCGGACACCGCATCTCAACAGCAGGTCTGTATCCTCTCCCTCAGAAAGTAGACACAATCCAAGATTTCCCACAGCCAACAACCATCAAGATGCTCCGACGATTCCTAGGAATCGTCAATTATTACCACAGATTCATCCCCAACGCAGCTGCAAAACTCGCTCCCTTGAACGAACTCACCAAGAACCATTCCAAGCGGTCGGTCAAACCTGTGAGATGGTCTTCCGAAGCGACCCAGGCATTCGAACAAGCCAAGGCGGCAATCGCTGAAGCCGCCCGCTTGTCCTACCCAGTAGCTCACGCACCCACATTCCTTACCACTGATGCCTCCTCCACAGCAATTGGCGCCGTCCTCCAACAGAAGATCAACGGCCAGCTCCAGCCTATCGCCTTTTTCTCCAAACGTCTGGACCCTCCTCAAATTCGCTACAGCGCCTTTGACAGGGAACTGCTAGCCATAGTCTCGGCTGTCAAGCACTTCCTTTACTTCCTGGAAGGCCGGCCTTTCGTTATCCTTACAGACCACAAGCCACTCGCCCATGCCCTAGACAGAGTCTCCGACCATCACTCCCCAAGAGTCTCCCGGCAGCTGTCCTTCCTCTCCCAATTTGATACTCGCATTGAATACATCAAGGGAGAGGATAACCAGGTAGCCGATGCCTTGTCTAGAATCACCTCCAGCATCCTCCCTAACCACAACATAGACTACGCACGCATCGCCGCATCTCAGAACAACGACGGTGAACTCCGCCTCCTACGTATGCACGACACCTCGTCCCTACAGCTAAGACAGCTTCCCAACAACCCCGTACCATTGTGGTGTGACATCTCCACAGGCAAACCCCGTCCGTACATCCCCGCCTGTCACCGTAAGGACGTCTTCTCCTCCTTCCATGACCACAGTCATCCGGGCATCCGCGCGACACAACGCCTCATCACGGATCGAGTCGTCTGGCCAGGCATCAACAAGGATGTCAGACAATGGACCCGGACCTGCCTCCCCTGCCAGACGGCCAAGGTTACGCGCCACGTCCACGCACCACTCCAGCGTTTTCCTGCACCAACGGCACGTTTCCAGTCAGTTCATGTGGACATTGTGGGCCCCCTTCCGCCTTCTCGCGGCATGCGTTACCTCCTTACGTGTATTGACAGGTACACCAGGTGGCCAGAAGCGATCCCCCTTCCGGATATATCCGCCGAGACGACCGCCCGTGCTTTCCTCTCTGGATGGGTATCCAGATTCGGCGCACCTCACATCATTGTCACCGATAGGGGCTCCCAGTTCGAATCTGACCTATGGTCCAGCCTCCTCAAGTTCCTTGGCACCAAACGTAACCGGACCACCGCTTACCACCCCCAAGCCAATGGACTCGTGGAACGGTTCCACCGCCAACTGAAGGAGTCGCTGAAGGCACAACCCTCATGCGACTGGGTCGACGCCCTTCCCCTGGTGCTTCTCACGATCCGCGTCACACCTAAGGTCGACAATGACATTTCCCCATCGCAGCTACTTTACGCTGAGAACCTTCGCCTCCCTGGGGAAATTGCCACGCCTGCCGTCGGCGATCCGGATCGTCACGCCCTCCTCCAACTCATCAAGGACACATTCGCCAACACCCGTCCAACACCCCCTCGTCCACCACAACCACAGCCGGAGCACCTTCCCCCGGCCCTGTCTACAAGTGACTACGTCTTCTTCAGGAAAGACTCCACACGAGCTCCTCTTCAGCGCCCATACGACGGCCCCTTCCGAGTCCTCAGCTGATCACCAAAGTACTTCGTGATCAACCGAGGTGCCAAACCGGATAGCGTCTCCATCGACAGGCTCAAGCCGGCCCATCTCCCCATCAATCCCCCTACCAAACCTCCAGGGCCACTACAATACCTCTTACAGCATGGTCCTAACCCCATCCTCACCACCGAACCAAGTCATTCCTCACCCCCCGAAACACTCTCCCTTCCAAACCAACACTCCCCTCCAGGGCCACTACAATACATCTTACAACATGGTCCTAACCCCATCCTCACCACCGAACCAAGTCATTCCTCACCCCCCGAAACACTCTCCCTTCCAAACCAACACTCCCCTCCTGCCCCTGACTCTTTACCATACACAGATCACACGCACACGACAGCGAACCCTTCTCCTTCTCCCACCCCGCAACCACATCCTTCTACAACTGTTCCCGGCACCCCGCAAGATCCTCCCCACCCTACGCCCCCACTCTACCATGCAATGCAACAATTCTCACCCAACCTTATGTCTCCACAGCTCCATACTCAACCGACCCCACCTCGCCAGGCATCTGACTTCGACCACACCACCCTGCATTCGAGCCCCCCTCCATCAAGGCCCTCCTCGCCAGACATGCCCCCTGATGGAATGACCACACGTTTTGGGCGAGTGATACGAAGGCCACACCGATTCAACCACGTCGCGCGCGTCGCTCCCTATCTCCCTCGACGCCCGCTCTCGAAGAGAGGGGGAGTGGTGTAGTGACGCAGCCACAGGCGGTCACACACTTCCCATAGTTGGCAAGAGGTGAATATGAGCTAGCCAATCAGGAGCCAGCAAATGGTTCTCGAGCGGCTAGCGACCTCTCTTGCCAACTACGCTGAGCCGCGAGCGACCCTTAAATAGGGCAGCGGCGGCTAGTCAGGACAGAATGGTAATAGCCACGGCAGCAGCAACAACATCTCGTCCAGTCTTGTAGCAGTTCCATCGAGCCTCGCCGTCATCAGCCGCCACCGCCTCTGACGTTAGGCTCACCGTCCAGCTACGACTGATCAGATCCACTAACCAGTGGCTATTACTTGTGGTTTTACCAAAGAGATTAGAATAAGAGACCAAAGTGAATTTCATTTTCCCTGGCTTGTTCGAACCAAACCACTACATTATCAATGTATCTTTATTCTTCGCATCTTTTCTCCTATTCTTTTCATCCCAATCATGTATTTTCCTCGATACTTCTTACTTCATTTTCATAATTCCTATATATTATATTAAACAGCCTGCAGTGCTTGACACAATCATAACTTACCTAACATAATGAATGAACACAATTGATGACGTCACTGCGAAATAGATGGTGCTACGGGTAGGTTTAGGGAGAATGGCTGAAGCAGACGACGTTTGGAGGATAGGGTCGGTGATTTCAAATTACAAGAAATAAACAAATATTTTGGTGTATTTTATATAACTATCATTGACTTTGGATTAAAGTACTAAAAACTAACTCGGGTAAAATAAGACACCTCTAACTCTCAAAGTGGTTACACTTTAAATTTCTCCGTTCTGCTTCCCTTAAATTCCAAGTATCTACCTTATTGTCTTGAACACATCCACCCCTTCGAACAGTCTTCTCTTTGCGTTCATCATGACACTTTTCATTCTACCTAGATTTGCTTCCCTTATTCTGCAGTTTACTTCTAATCAACTCTTACATTGTTACGTGTGACCTTAAATATTTATTGCTCATCACTTCATCTAGTCTTTAAGACTCCTTTAAGATTTACCTCCAACTCACTGCCATCTTCTTTGTGTATATCTCATCACTTTAATTTTTCCTACATTTACTTTCAGCTTTCTTCTCCCAAATTCTGCCACTAGCTGCCTTTGAGCCTCCTCTGACCCAGCCCCAAAGCAGTGTTATCAGCAAACAACTGGTCCACATCCCACCACCCTCTACCCACACCATCTCCAAACCTCGCTCATCACCCTCGCATTTACCTTCAGAAGCATATCATCCACGTACACGTTGAACAATCATGGTGACTTTACACAACCGTAGCACAGCCCCATTTTCAATCCAAACCAGTCACTCTCTCCATTCCCTATCATAATGTAAGTTGTACAGCTTACTCAACAACCTCCCCATCTGCATCACATCCCACAATACCTTCCTGTCAATGCTATCAATTGCTATGTAATAATGCAATCAAGGTTCAGACGCCCCTGCACTTCATTGCAAGTTTAACCAATGGAGACTGAGCCCGAGGCCTCCACGAACGCAGTTCTTTTCCTAATCGTAACATTTAGGTAATTGCAACTAGATATATATTGTCCCACTGAAAATACTACCATCAGCCGTCATCCCAAGCATTGTTAAACCTTTCACCACGAAAAAACAACTTATAAGCTTGATTCTGTACCTCACATGAAGTTGAATCAGAGACGGAACCCCAAAAAGGCACCTATTTCACTACATAATACAATTAGGTAAATCAGTTGTCGCCGGGTGCCAAACAAGGACGTCGCGCATCCTGTTCCCTCCTTGTGTGTGTGTGACGTCACAGTTACAGTGTCCTCTGAACATGGCGATGTCGTTCAGACAAATGTGTAATGATTGTATCACAGTGTAGCGAAGTGTATGCCCCACAGACTTTTCAACGTCCTTCGTAATCTATTTCAGAGACGTCACAGTGTCCCATAGTTGACCCGAGCCCGCAGACGCGGACCTGTTAGTTTGTGTTCAAGATCTATATACACGGTCTAACAGTTTGAGCCGTTCTGCGCAGCTTCTGACGTCATCTGGATGGTTCCGTTTTCTCTTTGTGAAACACTGAAGAAAAATGTGAAACGCCAAGGAAGACTGGAACTATTATATTTCCCTACCGTTATCTCTCTCTCTCGCTCTCTCTAGCTCATTGCTATTATCAGTGTGTGTGTGTGTGTGTGTGTGTGTGTGTATTTATATACTTGTATTTTACAGGAAGGGGACATATCGTCGTGTGTGCTTATATGTGTACACGTTCACATGTGTGTGTGTGTGTGTGTGTGTGTGCGTATGTATGTGTGTGTGTATCTATATACTTGTATTTTACGGGAAGGGGAGATATCGTCCTGTGTACTTATATGTGTACACGTTCACATGTGTGTGTGTATGTGTGTGCGTGTGTGTGTATTTATATACTTGTATTTTACGGGAAGGGGAGATATCGTCGTGTGTGCTTATATGTGTATACGTTCACATATGTGTGTGTATGTGTGTGTGCGTGCGTGTGTGTGTGTGTGTGTGTGTGTGTGTGTGTGTGTGTGTGTTTATATACTTGTATTTTACGGGAAGGGGAGATATCGTCGTGTGTGCTTATATGTGTACACGTTCACATGTGTGTGTGTATGTGTGTGTATGTGATTCACCTTGGTCTTTTGGATCACGTGTTGGACTCGTGATCGACAGCTATTTCCCTCCCGGAAGAGAGCTCAGAGCTCGTATGTCCGATCTTTACACTTACACGCACACACATCCCAAACTCCCCGCCCACGAGAGTTGGAGTAACGATTCGATGCGCAGCAATACTGAAAAAAAATTCAAGCTTAAGCAGGATTCGAAACAGCTATCACCGATAATTACGTCTTCGACGTCTGAGTCTCTACCTACCGCTCCACCGAGTCTCTTACTCAATTCAATGTGTGTGTGTATTTATATACTTGTATTTTACGGGAAGGGGAGATATCGTCGTGTGTGCTTATACGGTATGTGTACACGTGTGTGTGTGTGTTTATACAGTATGTGTACACTTGTGTGTGTGTGTGTGTTTATTTGCAGGGAAACGATGAAAATTTTCATATTTGGGCGGGATACGAACTAGGTAATGCTGTTATTGTTGTCCCAGAAATCTGAGTCCCTACCAACCGTACCACCAAGTCACTTATACTGTATATATGTGCGTGTGTGTGTATTTATATACTTGTATTTTACGGGAAGGGGACATATTGTCGTGTGTGCTTATACAGTATGTGTACACGTTCACGTGTGTGTGTGTGCGTTTATATACTTGTATTTTACGGGAAGGGGAGATATCGTCGTGTGTGCTTATATGTGCACACGTTCACATTTGTGTGTGTGTTTGCAGGGAAACGATGAAAATTAACATTTAGCTTACTTCCTCTTTGGTTTGAGCCACAATCCTTAATGTCACAATAAGCCATATTGTCAAGATCTATATATACCGGTATATACAGATCTTCATTGTCAGAATATAACTAATTGCGTGGAGCGGTGCGAGCGGAGGCAGCAGCATACCCGAGCGACGCACCAGCTACAACTGACAGCGATAGGACGCGCGAACCCCACTTTGAACAGCCAGGTGACGTTCACGGGCCCGCTGCGCCAACACCCTCGAAATTCGGTCGGAAGTGGTTAGACCTGGTATATATAGATCTTGGTTGTGTCCTCGCACGTGTGTGCGCTTTGTCCCGTGGCGTCCACTATTTCTTATTACTATTATTTTTGGTGCATCGACGATTCTGTGGAAGTTAGCACCACTGTGTGTGCCTTTATAGCAACTTCTGATCTGAGTGTGCACTAGTCGCGACGTCGGTTCGACCCGAGAAAAATGCCACGATTGTAAAAGTTCGATAACATAGTGCTGTATACGAGACTAGGGTCGAGAGTAACGGCTCGCCTAGAGTATGGTGCCCCGTTGTGTCTACATGGGTCACCCTCCTCCGCCCTCACCACTATCCGAGACCACGCCCACCACCTCATTCCTGTTACCCATCCAATGGTTGCATCTGCGCTGGTAACTTAAAGCACCACACACAGTCATGAGGGCTGGGGTTGTTCCTCATGGGGGCTAACGGATGAGGACACAGCTTTCCCGATAGGCAGAAAAGGACACCCCTCCAGCAGAGGCCACTATAGCCCCAAGGTTCTCTCCCGACCACAGATCGTATCGAGGCCCCGTCGTCATTGGCCACCCAACTCCCAATGATGCAGGCGGAGCAGCAAACCCACAGTTATGTATGCCAGATGTTTTGGCCTGAAGAAAGAAACATTGAACCACGTCATAATGGATATGCAGGGAACACTCCCTGCAAAGCTAAACCTGAGGTACTGGGTCAAATTCAAGCTAATCCCCCCCCCCCCAGAACCGCCTCGCTGCTTCCAGTGTAGACCTGTTCAAGAAACAAAATTTTCATATTTTCATACTTTACTGTATTTTTCCATATTTTTTGACCTATTAAAACAAACATTACATCTATTTTTATCTAGAATGTATGGAATCATTACCGCATGGACGCTGAAGTTTTTTGCTTTCTTACCAAAAGGGCCAATTTTGAGGCCTTTCTAAGCGTATTTTGTGATATGATTTTTTAACTATTCAAGATAGAGCAACAAATTAGATACCAAGTGATTGAGCAGGATCTACTCTATATATATCAACCGTTAGAATTGATTAATTTTCCACGTGACTTTTAATAGATACAAAATTTTTGAAAATCTTTATTTTTTTACTAACCTGGAGGCATGGTTTTTACGTGGAGCAAAATAAAGCAACAAAATAGTTATCAATTAAAAAATGTTTAATGCTCTTTTGAACGTGTACAATCTGATTAACATTGTACAAAAATGGCATGTTATTTATGATATTTACAGAAAAATAACAAAATTCCATACATCTGACATATACACAGTGGAAAGTATAATTTTACAAGTCAAACCATCAACTGAAATTACCAAAGTAATCATGATTATATGTATCAAAATCATGTTACACAGTCATTTGTTAAGTGTTTGCTTCTTGAAGCTTTTGAAACGCCGTCTGTTGTATTCCACAGCATGGAGGAGATATTTCCTCTGCTTGGGATCTGTGGTGATGACATTTACAAAATCATTCATCTTAACTCCACACTCAACGATGTCATTCACTACTCTGAGGTTTCTCACATATTCCAAGGCTTTCTTGTAGTCCTCCTTCCCTGGCCATGATTCATCCCGATCCAGGAGCTGGTCAGGTCTAATGCTTAGGATGTCTAACAGAAGGTGGGATTCCGGACCAATGAGATCTACTAGTGTGGTCTTGGCTGTCATCTACTGAAACACAGGTTTGTCCCTTCTGAAGCTGTCTGGCTTCTGAGTGGTATGCAGCTGAGCAGCAATATCTTGTTTCTGCTTGTCACTCTGCCTGTGATTTTCCATCTTCTGAAGAACTGCTTCAGCAACCTCTGGGTCTGATCTTTTGTACTCAACATGTCCTGGATGAGCTGAAGATCATTCACAGGAGCATCCGCAGCAGATGTTGACATCATCCACATTGGTGTGTAGAACAGCGCCAGGAAGATGTTGAGTCGTTCCAGCTTTGCAACAGTCTCTTCATCATACTCAAGCTGGTCACAAAACATCAGCATCTTCATGGAATACAAGTTCCTGGCCATCCATCTGGCCTGGTGAATGGCCCCTGGTCGACTCCAGTGAATCCCAAGGTGAGGTGTGCCTCAGATATTTCCTTGTAGTCAGCTCTCGGTGGCTTCTCAGATGTGAGGATGTCATGAAATATTTCCTCACAATCCCTCTTCTTTTCCCTGAGCCATTTGCTTCTGATCATCAGGGTTTTAGGGGTGTCTGTTGTCAGTTTCCCCCATACACCCTTTAAGTGTATGATACAGGGATTCTCTAGACTCTTCACCTTGCCAAACAGCTTTTCCCAGACTGCTCCAGCTAGCAATTCCAGGATGTGGTGTCTGCACGCCAGGTAAAACACCTTAGTGCTCAACTTTTCCTCAAGCAGTTTGGCAGTTCCCCTGTGTACTCCATTGTTACTGGATGTGGTGTCAAAAACAAGGGCAGTTATGACACCTGTAAAACCCCCATGTCTTCAACAAGTCTATTGATGCTTTAGCCTGAGCTGTGCCTGTTAAGCTGTCGATGACAGGTACTTTCATTAACTTCCTTTCAGGATAGGCAAGTGGTCCAAACACGAGCACAGCTGAAGTCTATGAGGTGGTCCCAGGTTCACTACCCAGGATGTCTCTGAGTATCTTCCCATCCCAGTACAGAGCAGCAAGCTGGGGAGGGTCCTCAATGAACTCCGCCATGTAGCTCTGGCTGATATTATACCTGGGCAGCATTCTGTTACGACATGTTGTTGATCTAGAAATTATTAACGTGTCCAGATCAGCCCCACCAGCTTCCAAGGTGGCAGAAAATAGGGCAGCAATTTGATTGTCAGACAAGCCAAGACGATCAACTGTATTGCAGATGGCATCACATTCCATGACTCTCCTAGGGAATGTCAAAGTCACGATGTTTTCATGGTAAGAATATCCAGGACGAGGCTGTTGGTAATCCATATCCTCTGTGTTAGTGTCACTGTCACTGGAATCACCCCAAGTAATGTCATCCACGTGAGTAACTGCCTCTTGTTCTGGTGCAACTGCAAAATAATACAATGTGGTTACCATGTAAATCTGCAAAGTAATACATTGTGGTAACCATGCAAAACTGCAAAATAATACAAAAGTATGATTAGTAAAAGTATGACAGTATAATTACCTTGTTCTTGCCTCTGCAGTTGCCTCTCAGTCTGGCCTACTTGTTGCTAGGATCTTGTCACAAAGATCTTGTCATGACCTGACATGCGACCTTCCCTCTCATTTTTCTGGTCTTGGTATAACCTGATGTCCTTGTCTTTCTTCTCCCTGGATAACAGTCTGTTGCTCTCTATATTCTGGATAGCATCTGGAGCTCCTATGTCGAACAGGCTGTCCAATTCCAAGACAAATGCACTCCTCTTTCCTCCAGGTTCACTTGCTCTTCCTTTGCTCTTCATCAGTGCTCTGTGTATGTCATGGAGCATGAGAAAAGTACAGTAACGTATGAAAATATGAATAAAGTTGTTTTTTGAACCGGTCTATTCCAGCGCCAACAGTTTTGACACCATCAGTCGCGCTGTCACAATCAAGTCAAGTGCGCTGTCTGCAGAGGCCTCCACAAATCAGAGGAATGGTTTCAGAAGCACAGGGATGGGAAAGAAGTTATTCAAGAGTGCTCCAACTGCCAGGAAGAACAAAGTGCGTGGAGTGCCAACTGCAGCATCCGGAAGCGGATCCTGGCAAATGCCGCTCCTTGCACGCAACCACCACTGACTGCTCTAGTATGGGGTTTCCAACCCCAAGACACCCCACCTCCCCCGCTGCCTCTGATATCAGTGGAGGTATACCCGCTGTAGTCATCCGCCCTCCCCTCGGCGGCAGTAATACCTCTGCAAGTACAGGGGCGAGTGTTCCCGTTCTCCCACCAGGCCCCTCCCCAGACCACCCCTCCTACAATGACAAAAGGAGGGCATGGGGGAATTCATGACCACCATGGCTACTGCCATTATGAAGTGTGTAGGAATAATCGACTCTGTCACGAAAGTTTTCATGATGTAGATTGTAAAAGGCGTATACGACAATTACACACTAATGATGTCTCCGTGCAGTGGTGAGGAGGCAATGATGGAATACGAGTAGATAGCCTTTCACGACTTCCCCCTACCTCTATGGCACCCTCCTACCCACCACCGTCTCCC
Source organism: Oratosquilla oratoria (assembly GCF_046742065.1). Taxonomy (NCBI): domain Eukaryota; kingdom Metazoa; phylum Arthropoda; class Malacostraca; order Stomatopoda; family Squillidae; genus Oratosquilla; species Oratosquilla oratoria. The sequence continues at coordinate 30,723,740 of NC_134800.1, forward strand.
ACTCGACTCCTCCTCCTCCTTCCTCCTTCCCATCCTACTTCTCCTCCGCCCTCCTCCCACCCTACTCCTCAGCCTCCCTCCCATCCAACCCCCTCCTCCATTCCCTCCCACCCTACTCCTCCTCCTCCGCCCCCTCCCACCCTACTCCTCCTCACACAAAACCCACCTTACTTCTGTGGAAGGTTGTATCCACAATTTTGGAGGCGATGTGAGTAGCAGAGCAATTAAAGCTAATTCCTTCTGTGGACGTACATTTTTCAACGGTCGTATCGTTGTCGGACCAAATGTCCTAAGAAGTCAAGGTCAGGTCGTCCTAATTCCATTTTAAATGGCCTCTGGTCGGGTTCTGGTTAGACCTGACGCTCAACAGCCTCTTGGTGCTGCTGCTGCGACGTACATGACGTCGTCTGGCTTGATATCTATCTTCTCGTAGTGTGACGTCCTGTGACGTGTAGATGTGACGTCCTGTGACGTGTAATATATCTTCTTCCAACACTTCTCCCCCTTCCCACCCTATTCCTCCCCCTCCCACCCTACTCCTCCACCTTCCTTTCCCATCCTACTCCTTCACCTCCCCTTCCCACCCTCCTCCACCTTCCTCCCTCCCACCCTACTCCTCCTCTCCCTCCCATCCTACTCCTCCCTCCTACCACCCAACTTCTACTTTTCCTTCCTGTCCTCCTTATTCCTACCTCTACTTCTCCTCCTCCCTCCCACCCAACTCCTCCTTATCCACCCTACTTCTCCTCCCACCTTCCATCCCACGCCTCCTCCTCCCCTCCCGCCCCACGCCTCCTCCTCCCACTTCCACTCTACGCCACCTCCTCCCTCCCCCCTACTCCTCCTTCCCCCTCCCACCCTACTCCTCCTCTTCCCTCCCACCCTACTCCTCCTCCTCCCTCCCACCTTACTCGAACTTTCTATATTGGTTCGGGCTACGGTTCCAAGTAAACCCGTACCGCCCCTTCCTTTCTCAGTGGAAAATACACTCAAGCTAGCAAGTACTTCTGCGATTATTGCATCTTTGTCTAGTATGGGGGTCCAAGGCAGATTCCTGACCTGGATTGCAGACTACCTCACAGAAATGGTAGCGAGAGTGCGCTTCCAGGGACACCTATCCACATACCACAGGATAGAAAATGGGACCCCGCAAGAGGACGTTCTGTCCTACACTTTTCAACGTGCTCATGGAGAACCTGACTCTCCTTGGTCTAGGGGAGGATGCTCGCCCTTTCTGTTATGCGGACGATCTAGCGTTGGCGATTAATGGGGGCGGTTGTCTCCTTCGAAGGGCTCAGAGGCTACTCAATCACCTCTCCTAGGAATGTCAACGGCTAGGACTGAAGAACTCAACGGCCAAGACCAGAGCAATGAGTCTGAGGACGCGGAAGCAACGCTACCACCTTACTCTTCAAAGCAACACCTTCCCCTGGATGCCCACCTATTAATACTTGGACATCTGGATCGATGCCAGGCTCTCATTCGCTCCTGAGGTCAGCTGCCTCCGTGAGGCCACGAAGACGAAATTAAATCTCCTCAGAACCATGACGAGACTCCGGCTAAGTGCCAGGCACAAGGTCCTCTGGATGAGCTATATTCAAGCGTTATGTTCAGTGGTAGACTATGCCGTTGTGACTCTTATCTTCCTCCAGCTCAGCTCGTGGGACAAGGTTGAGGTCCTCTAAAACCTAACTCTCCGCACTATCACTGCAGCCCCTCCATGGGCCAGTGTGGTGAATCTCAGACGGGAGGCGGGAGTTACCTCCCTTCGCCTACAGGCAGAGAATAGTTGTCGTTCAAAAATGTAAGCTTCAGCTCAAAGGCACAAATAGAGTCATGTAAATCTGTCACTAATTCATTGGGACCTTGCAGCCTGGTATTCAGGTAATGCAAGTGTTCTGTCATATCTACCATGAATGCTAGATTTTTAACCCATTCTTTGTCCTTTCAATTCCTGCACACCCCTTCCTTTCTCATACATAAACCTCTGTGTTTATCTCTTTAACTCATAAAAGCGATTCAGCACGACTCCTCGGCTTAACCACCGAACATCTTTGTGACACGACAGAGCGTGAATTTCCCCCAATAAGCCATTGAATTCTCTGTGGTTCAGACCTCCCACACATATGAAGTTCACTGTCTAGAACAACACCCATGATGCAATTCATCGTTAGTGCCTTACTGCAAAACACTTCTCTGTGAATTATGCAATGAACACTGTGAATTTGATGGTTTAGGTTCACAGCTAGTAGTTTTTCCTTTAACTTTGTTGCCACGTCAGATTTTCTGCTATTTGAGGTGCTCCATCTATAGCCAGACTCACAGTTTTCATCCAGTCAACATCTATTTTATCTAATGCTCACCTGCTCAGGTGAGAAGCAGATAAAATAAGTGTTTTAAAATAGTTATTTTTTTCAATAATATAGATAAAATATGTATTCTATCTAGTGCACCTACCAGATACAAAAACATATCATCCCCCGTTGTTGTTCCCTTTATTGGTACCAGTTCCACAAATTCCTCAGCTACCTGCATATTTTCATTTACACAACATATAAATTCTGCAAGTTGTGCCGTGTCAGTTACATCTGTATTTTCACCAATTGCTACACAAAAAGCTGCAAATTTAGCAACTTTTTCTTTGAGTTTACTGTAAAGATTTTCTAATAATATATTAATTCTATCTGAAACTGCAAATGCTTGACTTTCTTGTGGCAAATATCTTCTGTGGCCAACAAAATACACTGCTTTACCAAGTTCCCCTTGCTAGACTCTCACTGGCTTGATGAGCACTTATAAACATAAGGCAGTGGCGGATCCAGAATTTTTTTTTTTTTGGGGGGGGAGAGCTGAACTATGTATGAGTGAGTGAGAAGCGAGCGAGAGCGAGCGAAGCGACCCGAATTAGCTGGGGGATTTGAAATGTGAACAATTTTAGAAGCTTTTGAAGCTATTTGCAAAGGTATATTGAGGAAATGGTCAATAAAGTAGATTGCAATGGTTAAAAAAAATTATACACAGGCACATACATGGCTCTTCCTGAAAAGTAGAATACAAGTATGGCAAAAAATAGAACTGCAACTTCAAGTTTTTCCATCCCTCTTTCCCAGCGTTGCGCTACAGCATCATGCGAGATCACCTCGACCAATCAGCACTCATTGCCATCGTGACACCATCGTACGATGCTCTCTCTAACTGAAACCGACGAAAGCCAATTGCGCTCCAACACCGCCATGACGCTGTCATATGAATACTTGCAGGTCCAGTTCGGCCTTTGGACAGTGTTATTTAAATCCAAAAGGAGGGTCGGTTTAAAGAAAAAAAAAAAAATCGAGCAAATAGTTCTCTGACAATTGGATGTTAAAGGCAATATTTTTTTTTTGGGGGGGGGGCTTCAGCCCCTTCAGCCCCCTCCCCCCCTGGATCCGCCTGTGACATAAGGCTAGCCGACTATAAGACTGGAGCAGCAAATGTGCCGCGGGCCGCATATAGGAATATGGCGGGCCGTGTGTTTGACACCCCTGTGTTATAGTGTACTGTAGAGCCACAGACATTTTTCGCCTAGGACTCAGCCCGCCACTCACAGCGGCTGGGGTGGCGCTGCACCTCACTGTCTCCCCTTCCGAGGCAACCCTTCCTCTGACGCCGGCTGGTATTTCCATAGCTTCTTCGCCATGTGAATTTGCAGGTAAGCCGCCTGTAGATCTACAATTGTGGGCGCACCCCTCATTTGGCGCCATTTCCTTAGAGTCTCGTTATATATGTCTATAAAATCATCGCCAGTGTGACATCTTACAAACTGGTTCAGCTCTCGTAAGTCCAACACCGGTCGTACTTTGTTCTTGGTTGGCTGCACCACTACCATCAGAGGCAAGATTCTATCCTCCACTGGCTCCTCCCAAAGACTCAAAATTCCCTCATCAATCCACCGTTGTATTTCCCTCACCCCCTTTCCGAGAGTTTGTTCATAGCAGCCGACTTTATTCTTCAATATAGGTGAACCTCCTTTGAGGTACCACTTTACCCCCCACTTCTGGCCATCATATTTCACCAAGAAGTCTTTGTACTCAATTGTACACGGTGCCGCCTTCTCGTCAAGGTCGAGCTTCATGGCGACATTGCCCTCCATGGTCCTCATTGTCATACCCACGTCTATTTTCGACATCTGACGGCTCTTCCTTCCCCATTCCGTACTCGAGTCACGTATCGCTCCAACCTTCACTTTTACGGCGACAAACGTGACTTATCCGAGCTGTGTAATTGCATCCATTCCCAACATCCCTTCAATTCCTTCTATGACCGTTCTAACAACAAACACTCTTAGTCGTATCGGAATGCCTTCCACCGTCATTTCAACTTCCTGGTCGCCTTCACACTTTGTCTCCCTTCCGTCAACTGTCATCAGATCCATATATCCTTGTCTGAATCCTTTAATCAAGTCGGCCGTTACAACCGTGGTTAAACAGCCGGAATCTACTAGTGCTCTTGCACGTCTTCCTCTCAGCCAGATATCTACAATTGACACACAGTTGGGGAGCACCTTTTCCGTTTCCCTGCTTGCATTGTCGAGCGATATGTCCTGGTTCTCTAAATTCGTAACAGATAGGCTCCGTCTCTCCACAATCCCTACCGAGATGGCTCAAGCGCCTACACATATAACAACGCTTCATAGGTGGTCCCCTTCATCCGCTGTGGTCACCCCTGGACTCCCACGTTTTCATTTTTCTATCTGGCGGTGGACTCTGATCAAGGAAAAAATACTTTTATTTTTTTCATAGCCATTTTTCATTTTTTTTTTTTTTTTCTAATTTTCACCAGAGCCATTTTTGATACTTCCAGAGCCATGTTTTTGCAGGTTCGATTTCTTTCAAACTCTTGGAAGGCTAACTCATTACTCATGTACATCTGATGCCAAATAATCCCCAATAAATAAATGAATACTCATGTACATGAAAAATAACTTTTTTTTTTTTTAACAATTCAGCCTTTAATTTTGGGGGGAGGGGGAGGGGTGAAACTGATCGGCAGATACAGCGCCTTTGGTTCCACTGGCAGTGGTTGGGGGTGGAAATGCACGACAAGCCTTGCAATACACCGTTAGAGTACCATCACTGCCCCGATCCACTTCAAGCCAATCTAGGTTCCATGAGCGTATAGTAGATTCATGCTTTACTGGTTTTCGTTTTCCTTGCCCGTAGAGTTTAAATTAGGCTTTGCTGGTCCAGAAGCGGTTCCTGCCGTCAAAACACTCTCCCTCGATTCTGAAAAGAATGAATCTGAGGGCAAACCATCTTCACTCATCTTCACTCGCTTCACTAGAAATAGCTCCATGATGTACGATCATCGAAAGTTTGGCATGGACGTGACGTACGAACGTAGACCTAGCTACCGTAAACCTAAGCTAGTTAACGAATAATTTTTTATTTTTGTATTTTTTATTCTCCCTCCAAAGATCCATATTTATGAACTAAATATATAATTATCAAATGTTCATATTTATACTTAAATTCATTTACTCTCAATTACTAACCAAACATTTTATTCTATTTTGTTTTCTCATATATACGCGAACGAGGTTATAAATGGGATTTCCCAGTTTCACTCCTAGTCCTCGAGCGAGTTTGCACATGTACAGTGTACGTATGCATGCTGTGATGTGGTATTGAGTATGGTGGCATCTCGATCCTCGGTCTCGTGCAAGGCTTTTTGATTTCTCTGTCACTATTGAAGCTAACGGCCTATCATTCTGTGTCCTTGTGAGAAGTCTAGCACGGATTACCAACATGTCCATGATCGCAGACACGGCCTCATCTATTTCCTGTAGCCCAGCGGATACGTGATTTGGGAAGCCATTCACAAACACCATTCTAACTACTTGTTCCAAGCCTTCGCCTTTAAATCTCGTTAGTCCTGATAATCTCCTAATTTCGTTGGCAAATACGTCGACCTGCTCGCCAGCCTGGCGCATTCTTTGTAGCCGATTAAACGATTCGAACGCACTGTCAGCAAATGCCTCTTCGAGCCTCTTGATCAGCTTTTCTGTATCTTCTTTATCTCTCTCTTGCATTTCTAGGTAGATGGCTAATGCCTCGCCCTCCAGATTAAGGGCAATATAGCTCGCGTCGTCGCTGACACCAGTCGATTTTGCCACTAATTCTGCCTTTTTAAGCCATGCAGCGACGTCTACTTCGCCATCAAACGGTTCTTCTTTGTGCTAGTCGCCTCGTCCATGCCTAGATAGCTTGTGGTCGCGGGGCGACGTATTACTTTATCCACGTTACTTCCTGCTTCTTCTTAGATCCCGATGACGAACGGTGGTATTCTTAAAAAAATTCTTAAAAAATTCTTTCTTTATATAAATATTTCCCTCCCAAGGATTTATATAAGATTTACATAAAGAAATATATATATTTTTTAAGAATACCACCGGAACCCCCTTCTAGCTAGTTTCTCTTTCAATCGTATCGCCTATCAATCCTACCTTAGCAAATAATTCTCTATATTTTTGTTCTACTGCAATTTTCTCACTCGATCTTCCCCTCGTTCGCTCCACAAACACAATACCCATAGGCATCAGCCAACACCCGTTCGCCCCCTTTGACTCTGTGTCGGGGTTGCCAACTGCACGCCCATACTCGCACCACATTCACCACATTCCTACCACACAAAGTAGTCTCCCTACCTTACGTGCCAGGGCAAGTAGCAGTCACCATTAGCTATGGCGGTTCGAATCCTCCGTAGTCGTATGGCGAGTATGCAACGGTTCACGTTCCATTAGGTTACATTCGCAAACAATGGTGACCTTAACTACGTAACAAAGTCGGACACAGAAAAGTTTAAATAAACAATCAAAAATTCAAATAAACAAATACAAAAGCAATCAAAATTACCAACTAGCAGACATCAGACCAAATTGCTTTAGTGTTGATCTGGTAGAATCTTAATCAAATAAATAAATAAATAAATAAATAAATAAATAAATAGATAAAAATGGACTTCCAAGTTGGCCTTGACGGCGGGCACCTGAACGAAGAAAACAGACAAGATAAGACTATTTTGCATTCTATCGCCGCATCCCGATGCAAAAATGGTTACACTGGGCTTCCACGACCACCGACAGTTGAGAGTTCGTTTAAGTAAAAACGACTTCAAATCTACAAATAGCAAATTATCTCTCCGTCATATATAGCGAAGTTGATTGATGAATTAAGATTGTAAACCCATACGAATGTTAGACATACTGTTGAAATGTTCTTAAAGAGGTCTAGATTTCTGTAAGTAAAGCCATATTCTAGTTATTCAAATGGAGGTTAGAGGAGGTTGTAGGAGGAAAATAACCCAGTGTGATAACCCCTCATGGGCACACATATTCCGATGTGAATTTTTTAAATTTCAATGATGATGACGATGATAATAATAATAATATTAATAATAGTAATAATAATAATAATAATAATAATAATAATAATAATAATAATAATAATAATAATAATAATAATAATAATAATAATAATGATGATGATGATGATGATGATGATGATGATGATGATGATGATGATGATGATGATGATGATGATGATGATGATGATGATGATGATGATGATGATGATGATAATAATAATAATAATGATAATAATAATAAGAAGAAGAATAGTAAATAATAATGAATAATAAATAATAATGATAATAATAATAATAATAACAATAATAATAATAATAATAATAAATAATAATAATAATAATAATAATAATAATGATAATAATAATGATAATAATAATGATAATAATAATAATAATAATAATAATAATAATAATAATAATAATAATAAATACATACATACCTACATACATATACCAAAGGCTTTTTCTCCCTTACACGGGGGATAGCCAAAAAGAAAAAGGCATAGAAATCACTCCCACCCATTTCATTTCCCATATATTCCACTCCCCTCCACCCTCCTCCCTCCCTCCTATCTTGGCACCTCCTGGATGACGGGTCATCCCTGCATCCTGTCCACTGCCCTGGGTCAGAAGCAGTGTCGCAAGACACAGCACATCCACAGCAAGGCCGCTTCATAAATTCGGCGACCCCCCTCTCCGTCCCCTCATGCAGGAAAGGAGAAGACGGGGAGAAATCCCTTCTGGCTGCATCAAAAATTTTCTCATACATACTTCCTCACCCCCCCATCCCCCAAACACTCCCCCTCATGCATCACAGCCTCATCTATACACAACCCTTCTCCATTCACCCCTATCTTCTGTCCTCTCCCGTCCTTCCTCTCTACAGACATTCCTCTCTTTTGTAAAGCCCCTTTCACCCCATCCATCCATCTCATCCTAGGATGCCCCCTCATATTCACTCCTTCCACCTCTGCCTTCCACACTTCTTTTACTAATCTTTCTTCACTCATTCTTTCCATGTGTCCAAACCATCCTAATACTCTTTCATTAACCTTATCTCCCAACTCCCTTTCCACCCCTGTTCTCCTCCTCACCTCCTCATTTCTCACTCTATCTAGCCTAGTAACCCCTATCATACTTCTCAGACATCTCATCTCAAACACATTCAAACTCCTTCTCTCTTCCTCTCTTATGTTCCATGTTTCTGCCCCGTACATTGCTGTTGACACAATCACTCTTTCATATAACCTCCTCTTAGCATCCATTCCCAGATGTCGATTTCTCATTACACTTTTTAATCCACCAAGGCATTTACTCGCTTCTCTCAATCTACATTCTACCTCCACCCCCACTCCTCCCTTTCCTGTCACATTCGCACCCAAGAATCTGAAACTATCCACTTCTTCCAGTTTCTCACCCTTAATGCTCACTTCCAGCCTACTGTCACTCTCTCCCCTTGTACATCTCATCACCTTACTTTTGCCCACATTTATCTTCAGCTTCCTTCTTTCACACACCTTCTCAAACTCTGTCACTAACTTCCTCAATCCCTCCTCTAATCCTGCCACAAGCGCAGTGTCGTCAGCAAACAACAGCTGGCTCACCTCCCACTTTTCTCCATTTTCTTTAATCATCTCCAACCCCTGACCCACTACCCTTGCATTCACCTCTCGCACCATCCCATACATGTAAAGATTGAACAGCCAGGGCGACATAACACACCCCTGACGAAGTCCCACCTTCACCTCAAACCACTCACTCTCTCCATTTCTAATCCTAACGCAAGCTCTACTACTCTCGTAAAAACTCTTGACTGTTCTTAACAGCTTTCCTCCTATCTCATATATCTGCAGTACCTCCCACAGTGCCTTCCTGTCTACCCTGTCGTAAGCCTTTTCCAGATCCATAAAAGCACACAAAAAAAAAAACTTACCTTTTCCTATAGCTTTCTCACATATCTGTCTTACCACAAAAATCTGATCTACACATCCCCTACCTGTCCTAAAACCACACTGTTCCTCACCAATTACTCCCTCTGTTCCTCTCCTAATCCTCTCAATCAAGATCCTCTCATAAGCCTTCCAAACTACACTTAACAAGCTGATACCTCTATAACTACTACATTCACACTTGTCCCCCTTTCCTTTGTAAAGCGGAACTATACAGGCACTCCTCCAGTCCTCTGGCACTCTACCCTCTCTTAAACAAACATTAAATAACCTCACCAGCCAGTCCATCATAACTGTACCTCCTTTCTTCAGACATTCTGCATGGCATCCATCCAACCCAGGTGCCTTACCTGCTCTCATCATCTTAACAGCTGCTTTCACTTCATCCTTCCCTATTTCTCCTCCATTTTCCTCACTCATCACTCTCATTTTCTTAGCGCTTCCCACTGCAACTACCTTTCCCTCCCTATCCTCCTTCACATTTAGCAACTCCCTAAAATACTCTGCCCACCTTCCTCTCACTGCCTTCTCTTCCATTATCATCTCTCCATCTGCACCTTTTACTTTTTCTTCTCTACTTGATTCGCCTCCTCTTCCTCTTTTAACTTCCTTCCAAAACATCTTTTTATTACTTTCAAAATTTTCTGTCATACTCTTACCCCATTTCACATCTGCTCTCCTCTTTGCTTCCTTTATCTTATGCTTAACTTCCTTCCTCTTTACTTTGTACCTCTCATACGATTCCCTCGTCCTAATTTGTAGCCAATCTATGAATGTCTGCTTCTTCTTTTCTACACCCTTCTCTGCTTCCTCATCCCACCATTTACTACCCTTCCTTCTATTTCCTCCCGCCCTCCTTGTTCCAAACACCATCTTTGCACACTTTATGACTCCCTCCTTGAACCATCCCCATTCCTCCTCCATTCCTAGTTCTACTCTATCCTTTACTCTCTCAACTTCTTCTTATACTCATTCTCCTTTTTTTTCTCATTTAAGTAGTTCACTCTAAGTACCTCCCTACCTTCTGCCCTTTTCCTCTTTCTCCACCTATTCTCCACTCTCAATTTACTCTCCACCAGGAAATGATCTGATATTCCCCCACTCTCTCCCCTTAGAACATGTACATCCTTAGCTCTTCCTACCATACTCCTGGTCACCACTATATAGTCCATTAACGCTCTATCTGTCACCCTTCCATCCACCACCCTCTCCCATGTGTACTTATGCTTGACTTTCTTCTTAAACACTATATTTGCTATCATCAACTCTCTGTCGAGGCCTCATCTCCACCATCAACTCTCCACTACGATTCTTCTCTCGAACTCCATACTTCCCAATTACTCCGTCAATTGGTTAATTTCCTACCCTAGCATTTAGGTCTCCCAATAGAACTACACAATAATAATAATAATAATAATAATAATAATAATAATAATAATAATAATAATAATAATAATAATAATAATAATAATAATAATAATAATAATAATAATAATAATAATAATGATA
>NC_134800.1:30737098-30752098 GCF_046742065.1 Oratosquilla oratoria
TTATCATTATTATAACAATAATATTAATAATAATAATAATTATAATAATGATAATTATTATTATTATTGTTATTATTATTATCATATATATTAATACGATAGCTTGTGTGTTCGCGTGTGTGTTATTTATTTTGTGTGTCACGCAAAACTGAATGGTTGAAATAAGGCATGTTTGCTCCGTAGACTTTATTATTATTATTATTATTATTATTATTATTATTATTATTATTATTATTATTATTATTATTATTATTATTATTATTATTATTATTATTATTATTATCATTATAATTATTAATACGATAGCGTGTGTGTTCGCGTGTGTGTTATTTATTTTGTGTGTCACGCAAAACTGAATGGTTGAAATAAGGCATGTTTGTTCCGTAGACTTTATTATTATTATCATTATTATTATCATTATTATTATTATTATTATTATCATTATTATTATTATTATTATTATTATTATTATTATTATTATTATTATTATTATTATTATTATTATTATCATTATCATTATTATCATTATTATTATTATTATTATTATTATTATTATTATTATTATTATTATTATTATTATTATTATTATTATTATTATTATTATTATTATTACTATTGTTATCATTATTATTATCTATATAATAATACGATAGCGTGTGTGTTATTTATCTATTTTGTGTGTCACGCTTACATCAAAAGCAACGACCTTCCATGGTGTCGAAGTTCTCGAAGGTGCCGAAGTTCTCGAAGATGCCAAAGTTCTCGAAGGTGCCAAAGTTCTCGAACGTGCCGAAGTTCTCGAAGGTGTCGAGGTTCTCGAAGTTCTCGAAAGTGCCGAAATTGTCGAAGGTGCCGAAGTTCTCGAAGGTGCCGAAATTCTCGAAGGTGCCAAAGTTCTCGAAGGGGCCGAAGTTCGCGAAGGCGCCGAAGTTCTCGAAGGCGCCGAAGTTCTCGAAGTCGCCAAAGTTGTCGAAGGTGCCGAAGTTCACGAAGGTGCCGAAGTTCTCGAAGGTGCCGAAGTTCTCGAAGGGGCCGAAGTTCACGAAGGCGCCGAAATTGTCGAAGGCGCCGAAGTTCTCGAAGGTGCCGAAGTTCTCGAAGGTGCCGAAATTCTCGAAGATGCCAAAGTTCTCGAAGGGGCCGAAGTTCGCGAAGGCGCCGAAGTTCTCGAAGGCGCCGAAGTTCTCGAAGTCGCCGAAGTTGTCGAAGGTGCCGAAGTTGTCGAAGGTGCCGAAGTTCTCGAAGGTGCCGAAGTTCTCGAAGGTGCCGAAGCCCTCGAAGTTGCCGAAGTTCTCGAAAGTGCCGTAGTTCTCGATGCGAGGAGATATAATAATCCAACAAATGATGAAATTGCAGCAATATTTGTCGGTGATGATGGAGCACCTCCTGTCCAGCGTGACATTATAGTGTACCCTGAAGGACAACAGAGGGAGAGGATATCCTACCTCTCTTGACATCTTGATCCAATGATTTACCTCTATTCTTTCGTGTAATTTACACGGGTTCCGCTAGTATATATTAATACGATAGCGTGTGTGTTAGCGTGTGTGTTATTTATTTTGTGTGTCACGCAAAACTGAATGGTTGAAATAAGGCATGTTTGTTCCGTAGACTTTATATATATTAATACGATAACGTGTGTGTTATTTATTTATTTTGTGTGTCACGCAAAACTGAATGGTTGAAATAAGGCATGTTTGTTCCGTAGACTTTATTGTTATTATTATAATTATTAATTATTAATTATTAATTATTATTATTATTATTATTATTATTATTATTATTATTATTATTATTATTATTATCTATATAATAATACGATAGCGTGTGTGTTATTTATTTATTTTGTGTGTCACACTTACATCAAAAGCAACGACCTTCCATGGTGTCGAAGTTCTCGAAGCTGCCGAAGTTCTCGAAGGTGCCAAAGTTCTCGAAGGTGCCAAAGTTCTCGAACGTGCCGAAGTTCTCGAAGGTGTCAAGGTTCTCGAAGTTCTCGAAATTGCCGAAATTGTCGAAGGTGCCGAAGTTCTCGAAGGTGCCGAAATTCTCGAAGGTGCCAAAGTTCGCGAAGGGGCCAAAGTTCGCGAAGGCGCCGAAGTTCTCAAGGGCGCCGAAGTTCTCGAAGTCGTCGAAGTTGTCGAAGGTGCCGAAGTTCACGAAGGTGCCGAAGTTCTCGAAGGTGCCGAAGTTCTCGAAGGTGCCGAAGTTCTCGAAGGTGCCGAAGCTCTCGAAGGTGCCGAAGTTCTCGAAAGTGCCGAAGTTCTCGAAAGTGCCGAAGTTCTTGAAGGTCTGGAAGGTCTCGAACTTCTGGAAGGTCTCGAACTTCTGGAAGGTCTCGAACTTCTGGAAGGTCTCGAACTTCTGGAAGGTCTCGAACTTCTGGAAGGTCTCGAACTTCTGGAAGGTCTCGAAGATCAAATGAAAATGAAGAAAGAAAATATGGACAGCTCTATATAAATAAAACAAATGAAGCATTAAATCTGAGGTCAAATGCTAATCAAAATTCTAATTGCTTATATTCAGTTTTCGAAAAAATATCTCAAGCAATGGTCGATAATCTTTATGTAGGAGCATATAAAAACATGAGAACTGTCGAACTTGAAGAGCAACAGAGAGCTACATTACAAAATATCCTTCCCAGAAAAATAACCATGCAATTTATTGCGGGCCCTGATGCGAGGAGATATAATAATCCAACATATGTCGTCGAAATCGGAATTAGTCGATGGATCGAATTGAGGAAAAAGTCTGACGGTTATTAATTGTTCCTTATTTGTTTACCTTCAGTATGGACGAACGAAGAAGGCAGCGAAGAGAGGCAGCCAGGGAACGACAAAGAAGGAGACGGGAGCAGTTCAGAGAGGATGAAAGACAAGCCCAACGAAATAGAAACAGAGAACAAATGCGAAGAACGAGGAATCAAATGAGCGAAGAGGAGAGAAATGAATTTAATAATCGTAGTAGAGAACTAATGCAAAGAAGAATAAATCAAATGAATGAAGAAGAAAGATAATTGCATAACACTCAAGCAAGAAAACGGATGCGAGCAAGAATAAATGAAATGAATGAAGAAGAAAGAGGACTGCATAACACTCAAGCAAGAGAACGGATGCGAAAAAGAAGAGATGCAATGGATGAAGAAGAAAGACAATCGCAACGAAGCATCAACAGACAACAGATGAGAGTTAGAAGAAACAACATGACTGAAGAAGAACGACTGATGAACCTTGAAAATAGGAGAAATAGAAATAAAATACGGAGAAATAATGCAGATGGTGTCCAATTTATAAATCCTGATAGATTCTATATTGGGCCAATGAATGAAGAAGAAAGAGAACTGCATAACACTCAAGCAAGAGAACGGATGCGAAAAAGAAGAGATGCAATGGATGAAGAAGAAAGACAATCGCAACGAAGCATCAACAGACAACAGATGAGAGTTAGAAGAAACAACATGATTGAAGAAGAACGACTGATGAACCTTGAAAATAGGAGAAATAGAAATAAAATACGGAGAAATAATGCAGATGGTGTCCAATTTATAAATCCTGATAGATTCTATATTGGGCCAATGAATGTTATTTGTGAACACTGCCAGGCTCTCCGATTTCAGGGAGAGCCTCTGAATTGTTGTCATAATGGAAAAGTATCACTTGAGCCCCTCCAAGAATATCCGGTCATTCTAAGGAAATTGTTTGAAGGAAATGACAGGGATTCAAGCAACTTTAGAAACAACATTAGGAATTATAACTCCTCCTTTGCCTTTGCTTCCTTCGGCGCTGAAGTGAAGCCACCTCCAGGACATGGTCCATATTGTTTTCGATTGCAAGGACAAATATATCATTATGCAACAAATTTACATCCAAATGAAAATGAAGAAAGAAAATATGGACAGCTCTATATAATTGAAACAAATGAAGCATTAAATCTGAGGTCAAATGCTAATCAAAAATATCTCAAGCAATGGTCGATAATCCTTATGTAGGGGCATATAAAAACATGAGAACTGTCGAACTTGAAGAGCAACAGAGAGCTACATTACAAAATATCTATCCCAGAAAAATAACCATGCAATTTATTGCCGGCCCTGATGCGAGGAGATATAATAATCCAACAAATGATGAAATTGCAGCAATATTTGTCGGTGATGATGGAGCACCTCCTGTCCAGCGTGACATTATAGTGTACCCTGAAGGACAACAGAGGGAGAGGATATCCTACCTCTCTTGCCATCTTGATGCAATGATTTACCCTCTTCTCTTTCCTCATGGTGAATTCGGATGGCATATAAACGTTCCTCATGTAGAAAATAGGCAAACTAGAGTTCGTAACAAGGTTACTATGCAGGAATTTTATGCATATCGTCTAGCTATAAGAGGTGGCTTCAGTCCAATACACAGTGGTGGAAAACTATTTCAGCAATATATAGTTGATGCTTATGTTAAAGTAGAGGGTTGTCGTTTGAAATTCATTGCAGAAAATCAAGCACAACTAAGAGTTGTAATGTATTCAGGTTTGATGGATCACCTTGCAAGAAATAATGAAAATGAAGATCCTGGAGTACCTGTCATTTTGCCATCATCCTTCACAGGGAGCCCACGAAATATGCAACAATGCTATCAAGATGCAATGGCAATAGTTTGCAAGTATGGAAGGCCTGATTTATTTATAACATATACTTGCAATCCAAAATGTCGAGAAGTAACTGAAAACTTACAGCCTCATGAAACTGCACAGAACAGACCTGATTTGTTGGCACGAGTTTTCAAACAACATCTCAATGAATTAATGATTGACATAAAGGACAGACATGTACTTGGGGTACCTATTGCTGCGATACATGTTATTGAATTTCAGAAAAGAGGTCTCCCGCATTGTCACATGCTAATCATGCTGCGTGAAGAAGATAAAATTAGAACTAAAGAACAAATTGATAATATTGTTTCAGCTGAATTACCATCAGAACATGATCCAGAATTGAGAGAATTAGTGAAAAAACTCATGATTCATGGACTCTGCGGTACATTTAATCCCAATTCAATCTGTATGGTAGAGGGAGAGTGTCAAAAGAAATTTCCTATGCCGTATCAGGAGGAGACTATAACAAATATTTCTGGATATCCTCTTTACAGACGCAGAAATAATGGAGATTCTGTTAGAGTGGGCGTCCATGAGGTTGACTGCAGGTTTGTAGTACCATATAATAAATATTTACTCAGAAAATATGGTGCTCACAATAATGTAGAAGTGTGTATATCGGTAAAAAGTGTGAAATATCTTTTCAAATATGTCTATAAAGGACATGATTGCGCAATGATAGAAATGAATATGAACAACAATCAAACTAATGAAAATGAATATAATGAAACTAAGCAATATATTTCGTGCAGATAAGTATCTCCGCCTGAAGCATTTTGGCGTTTGTCAGAATATAAAATGTATGGACAGTCGCACACAGTTTACCGACTGGCACTCCATTTGCCTGACCAGCAACAAGTTTATTATAAGCCGGGCGAACAAAGACAGGCTGCTGCCCGTGCAGAAGGACGAGACACGCAATTAACTGCATGGTTCAAACTTAACCAAAGTGACGTGGATGCAAGAGCCCACCTTTATACTGATATCCCTGAATATTATGTATTTAATAACCAAAGCAACACTTGGACCAGAAGACAACGTCACCGCCAGATTGTAACGAGAATGTACTCTGCCAGTCCTAGAAATGCTGAGAAATTCCTTTTAAGGATGCTTCTTCTTCATGTACCAGGTGCAACTTCTTTTGATGACTTGAAAACTGTAGGAGGTGAACAGTTGCCGACCTTTAAGGATGCCTGTATTCGATTGCAACTGCTTGAAGATGACAACGATCTAGAAATGGCTTTGAGTGAGGCAGCTATATATCAAATGCCACGACAGCTTCTTAACATGTTTGCAATGATTTGTTTATTCAATACACCACAAAATGCCTTACAATTATGGAATGATAACAAACACCTTATGATAGAGGACCTTTTATGCCAATATGATAATAATGTTGCAGAAAATATCGCTCTGCACCACATAAACATGATTTTGAATGAAAACGGCATGAATTGTGCAATGCTTGGTCTGCCAGAACCAATCAGTGAGCCTCCTGCCATTCAACATATGGAAGAAATTCAAGAAGTCAATCCTGAAGTACTAAATATTGAGGAAAGATATGTATTTAATAGTGTCATTAACGCTGTAAGTGAAATAGATAGAGGATTAGAAACCAACCACCGACTGTTTTACTTGGATGCACCTGGCGGCTCTGGCAAAACTTTTCTATTCAATATGATTCATGATTACCTGGTGGCTCAAAATGTGGCTGTTAGTACTTCTGCTTGGACAGGTATTGCAGCAACACTATTGAAAAATGGAAAAACTCTTCACAGTATCTTCAAACTTCCTGTTCCTTTGACTGAGACAATTACCTGCAATATTCCGCCTAATTCTGATCAAGCAAATATTCTCAGGCAGGTGAAAGTCTTCATTATTGATGAGGCGTCGATGATCCCTCGATATGCATTGAATGCTATTGATAATTGTTTACAAGATATTATGAATAATAATAGCATATTTGGTGGTAAAGTCATCATATTAGGAGGAGACTTCAGGCAAGTTCTGCCTGTGATTCCTAGAGCTCCACCTGCTGCAGTATTGGATGTATGCCTAAAGAAGTCTCCAATGTGGCACAATTTTCATCAACTTAAACTCTCTCAGAATATGAGGACTAATGAAAACGAACAAGTTTTCTCACAATGGCTCTTACAAATTGGAAATGGTCGAGTGCAGAGTTCACTTGATAACGTTTCTGATGATACGATCGATATCCCAGAACAATGTGTATGCACTAACTCTTTAGTATCAGACATATTTGATAATTGCACCCAAGACGAAATGAAAAGTAGAGTTATTTTGTCACCAAAAAATGTAGATTGCTTGAAAGTTAATGAAGATATTCTACGAAAACTACCAACTGAGAGCAAAACATATCTAAGTATAGATTCAGTATCATCAGACAATGAAATAGAAGCCAATAATTATCCAATCGAATTCATAAATTCACTTACGCCTTCGGGAATGCCTCCTCATCGTCTCAATCTTAAAGTTGGATCTATTATTGTGCTGCTTCGAAACCTGTCAATAAAGCAAGGACTATGTAATGGAACGCGTTTAGAAGTATTGGAGCTTCATAACCACAGTATTCTAGCTTCAGTCATGAGTGGATCTCATGCTCAGGAGCGAGTTTTAATTCCAAGAATTAAACTTAATCCCAGTGACGTAAATATTCCATTTGTTCTGCACAGGACTCAATTTCCCGTCCGCCTATCATATTCAATGACCAAGCTCAAGGACAGACTTTCGATAAGGTTGGGATCTACCTACCACAACCTTGCTTTACTCATGGACAACTTTATGCAGCCTTCTCAAGAGCAAGGTCTATGAACAGTGTAAGAGTGAAAATGTGTCCTCAGAATGATTCTACTCATGGCCAGAGAAGAGGAACTACCTTCACAAGAAATATTGTATATAAAGAAGTTTTGTAAATTGTTTCATGTATTGCTCATTTTTTCAAATCTTATCACATTTTATTCAAACATGTATAGGTTAGGAACAAGATAATTAGTATTGAAAATATAATTTCGTGTAATTTACACGGGTGCCGAAGTTCTCGAAGTTCCCTCCCAGAAAAATAACCATGCAATTTATTGCCGGCCCTGATGCGAGGAGATATAATAATCCAACAAATGATGAAATTGCAGCAATATTTGTCGGTGATGATGGAGCACCTCCTGTCCAGCGTGACATTATAGTGTACCCTGAAGGACAACAGAAGGAGAGAATATCCTACCTCTCTTGCCATCTTGATGCAATGATTTACCCTCTTCTCTTTCGTGTAATTTACACGGGTTCCGCTAGTTGTTATTATTATTATTATTATTATTATTATTATTATTATTATTATTATTATTATTATTATTATTATTATTATTATTATTATTATTATTATTATTATCATTATTATTATTATTATTATTATTATTATTATTATTATTATTATTATTATTGTTATTATTATTATAATTATTATTATCATTATTATTACAACAATGATAAACCATATGAAGAATTTCCCACACACCCCAACCTAACCTAATCTTATCTATCATAATCTGGTTTGTTATTTCCAGACATATCCTTGGCATATTTCGTCCAATTCATGTTATCATTACAAGTAGCAGAACACTTCAGGTGATTTCTTCGCCGTCTGCTGTGGTTCTGCAATCAAGTGAAGAATCCCCACCTAAACTTTGCTCATTTAAAGACCCCCACCCCACCCCGACAGGTCTGAAGTAAGAAGATTTTTCACATGATCCATGATAATAATACATACATACATACATATACCAAAGGTTTTTCCCCCCTTACACGGGAGGTAGCCAAAAAGAAAAAGGCAGAGAAACCACTCCCACCCATTCCATCCTCTACATACTCCCTTCCCCTCCACCCTCTTCCCTCCCTCACATCTTGGCACCTCCTGGATAACGGGTCATCCCTGCATCCAGTCCACTGCCCTGGATCAGAAACAGTGGACAGGATGCAGCAATAACACAGAAACGTCACTAGATCCTGTGAACGCATGACTGGCACGGACCATTGAAAGGATTGAGGTCCGAGCAGGGTACGAGGAAAAAAAAAAAAAATAAAAAAAAAAAAATATATATATATATATATATATATATATATATGTGTGTGTGTGTGTGTGTGTGTGTGTGTGTGTGTGTGTGTGTGTGTGTGTGTGTGTGTGTGTATTATATATATATATATATATATATATATATATATATATGTGTGTGTGTGTGCATGTATGTGTGTGTGTGTATTCACCTCGGATCTGCTGCAGTCTCTGTCGAGACAGCCAGACACCACCCTACGGCAGTGAGCTCAGAGCTCATTATTTGCCGATCTCTGGGTAGGTCTGAGACCACTCACACCACACACCGGGACAGCAAGGTCACAACTCCTTGACTAACGTCCCGTACCTACTCACTGCTAGGTGAACAGGGGTTACACGTGAAAGGAGACAAACCCAACTTATCTCCGCCCGGCCGGGGAATCAAACCCCGGTTCTCTGGCTTGTGAGGCCAGTGCTTTACCAATCCGCCACCAGCCGTGTGTAAGTGTGAGTGTGTGTGTGTATTATCCCAGACATATTACCATGCTGTAGAAAAAGTTCGTTCTTTTCGGGGAAAAAATGATTAGGTGTCACACACACACACACACACACACACACACACACACACACACACACACACACACACACACACACACACACACACACACACACACACACACACACACACACACACACACAAATGCATCCCATGAGCGTGAAACGCACAATCTAATCTAACGCGTACATTGTACGTCACCCTCAGCGCCTCCTGCAAGGAAGCATACACGCAGTTACGATGCCTATGTAACAAATCAGTCGAAGCGTTATATTATGACATTGTCTGCAAGGTGCACACTATATACCCAATATTGTGCATACTCTCATTTTTATCATGTATAATGCGTGAAAATATAGTTAAAATATGGGATTGTGTACACTTATTCCATATTTCAATTATAAAAAAGTGTTATCCATTACAACAGCGAATCATCGGTTACCTACGGGAGAAACGTTTGATGTTGGCTTACAGAATTAACCCATGTCCCACAGATGCGCCGTTGATAACTAATGGTGCTAACTTACATTTCATATTAAATTCATGTTAACGTTCAGAGATTGGTACTAGATCACAACTAGTTAAATTACTGGGTGGTATGTATGGGTATTTTAAAGTTTGGCGAACATGATACACGCTAACTCGAGCTAAAATTCGTTATCTTTCAATTAAATTATTCCATTTCCCGGCCATGTCGACGTCCAGTCGATGTTGTAGGCAGTGTAGGGAGAGTTTACCACTTACTTAAAGCAGCGCTGTAGATACTTGCATTTGTAATGTCCAAATATTTCCTCTACATCAACATTGTATTAGGCAATAGAAGTTCCTTCTCGGTTAAATTTTTTTTGGGATAACCCCACTCGCTACCTTGTGATTGTGACACCGGGAATGACGTCATAGCTTCGTACAAGTATGATTGACTGAATGTTATCAAATCACAAGAACGTGTGGCGACGCGCCAGTGGTCCAAACCAGACTGGCCGTAACACCTTTTTTTTATTATTATTGCAAGTATATACAAAAGAAAACTTGCGCAGGTCACAACCCGCTTCCTCCTAGGAAGTCTGAAGGACTTTTACAATAAATTGCAGTACTAAGAATGTATGGTGTCAGCCATCTCTCCGGTGCTCTTCTGCCTCCCGGTCTGATGTGTGTCTTGCCTCAGTCCATGCCCTCCGGGATCCCAGGTAAGGATGGCCAGTCGTCCTTGCTGTAAAGAAAAAAAGTCATGGTGAGCGGATATGCTTTGTGGTATATAGGTCATATACTCAGTGTATATTCATCAAGGAAAGTGAGAGAAAAAATAAAGTATGGGGGACATTATCTAGGAGGTGACACTTCCATTAGGCGCCGAAGCCGGTATGGGTTGAGCGCGCCCAACAGCCTCCTCACTAGACCCTCCGGTGAAGTGGCGGGACCCGCTCGAAGAAATCCAGACGCTGGACAGGTAGCCAGGTAGTGGACCAGCGTATTGGCCCCCACCGCGCCGCAGTGTTGGCAGTCCTCTTGGCGTCCCACAATCTCCCAGAAACACCGATACCCTAGCCGAAGGCGATGTAGGACCACTTCTTGCGCCCTGGAGAGGCGCATTCCCGTGGCAAACTTCTCATAGTTGGAATTCCTTGTGTACCACAGGGCTGACGGCATCATAGGCGCCACCAGCTTGTGCTTCTCTACCTCTCGCCGGGTCAGTGTTCTTGCAGCAATGGTCAAGATGTCTGCCCGACTCGGGAGCACACCAATACCGCCGTCCATATGGTGACTGGCCTCTGCCTTCCTTGCCTCACTGTCTCCTTCTTCGTTCCCCAGCAGGCCGATGTGTCCGGAAATCCAGTTAAGGACGACTAACCGTCCTTGCTCATGAAGGGACCTTATCTGAGACAGCAAAGATGTCATTAGTTGCACAAACTGCACTCTATTAAGTTTCTTACTATTATGTTGTTGTAATAAATGGCATGTGTATTACCCTAATAAACAGTGCAATTTAAGAAAGGTAAGGTAACATTTTTCCTTACCTTTCTTAGGTTGCACTATCCTACGTCATAATAACAGCCTTAAATTTAAAGTATATCGAAAACCAACCAATGTAAGCTCATATATTCATTATTATTATTCTCATCCAAATAGTGTTAAACGTTCAGTTTTCTCTTCTATGTTTCTTAGAGCTTTCCGTATCTGTAGTCCTGAATTTATTGATGACGAAATCAGAAATGTTTTTAACATTGGGCTAAAATTAAAATACCCTAAACAATTCCTTGATATTGCTTACAATTTTGCAAGGAAATAATTTTTAACTTCCCAACCAAAATCATCTTTTAGTTATCATAATGTTTTAATTTTGCCATTTCAAGAAAATTTGTTAAGTGCCACAGAATTATTAAAAAGATTTAACGTAAAGGTAGTTTTTAAGAATAATAGTACAGTAAAACATATGCTCATCAACAATAGTATTGAAGTTAAAAAAGGATGCATTTATAAAATTCCTTGCAAAACGTGTAATCAATTTTACATAGGTCAAACTGCCAAACCCTTAAGCATCAGAATTGAACAACATAAGAAAAATGTTAGGGATGGCAATAACTCTAGTGGAATCTTCAAACATGTTGAATTAAATAACCATCCTGTTGATTGGGGTAATGCCCATGCCATCTATTACACAAACAACATAATAGTAAGAAATTTAATATAGTGCAGTTTGATCCATACCACCAGTGATCAAAATATTAACTTACACAAAAGCTTATATAAACTTGACAATTTTATCTGGCAAAAAATAAGCAAAAGAATAACAGGTAAAATGTAACACTGCGAGTGTGACCTAATGTCGGCCCTCCCTCATTAGTGGGACAAATTGACCCTTGCGACCTGACCTACCGCTACCAGGGGGTAAATGTCCTCTACTCTTATGTAATCATAAACTATGTATTTCTGTTCAACTATGTACTTTTTCCACTAAAGATGTAATATACGAAAGCGGTCTGCTTCGTTAGTTTCTTTTTTTCCAAGTGGTCTACTTTGCATAAGTGAACACCCGTACCCGTGTTCTTATTAGCATATATGTATATATTTATAAATATATATATATATATACAAATATTTATATATATATATATATATATATATATATATATATATATGCTTAAAAGTGGCAGTTTGCCGACAAGATTGACGAGATAAACACCATATGAGGACGGAGAGTTTATTTGTACGACGTTTCGCTTATTACAGCTTTTTCAAGTACAAGTTGAGATACAAATGCTTGAGATTAAATAAGGGGAAAGGAGGGAACGGGGAGAGAAAAGGGGGGGGGAAGGAAGAGGAGGAGGAGGAGGAGGAGGAGGAGGAGAAGGGGGGGATTGGACACTGGGAAAGGATGAGAATGCTGGCCCAAACGTCCGAAGGCGAAATGTCCAACAAAGGATGGTTTAAATATTTAATATTTTGCTGGCCATGGGTATTTCCCTAATACCCATGGCCAGAAAAATATTAAATATTTAAACCACCCTTTGTGGACATTTCGACCACGGATGTTTGGGCCAGCATTCTCATCCTTTCCCAGTGTCCAATCCCCCCCCCTTCTCCTCCTCCTCCTCCTCTTCCTTCCCCCCCTTTTCTCTCCCCGTTCCCTCCTTTCCCCTTATTTAATCTCAAGCATTTGTATCTCAACTTGTACTTGAAAAAGCTGTAATAAGCGAAACGTCGTACAAATAAAGGCTCCGTCCTCATATGGTGTTTATCTCGTCAATATATATATATATATATATATATATTTACCTAGTTGTATTTACCTAGTTGTATTTTGCGGGAAGGGGAGCTATGCTCGTGTTGTCCCGCCTTTGTATCTTGCAGTGTCTAGTTTGTTTTTAAACTCATGAATGGTTTTTGCGCATACTATTCCATTGTCCAGTTTGTTCCAAGTGTCCAAAACTCTATGAGGAAAACTGTTTTTCTTCAGTTCTCTTCTATAGCTATGTTTTTTTATTTTCTTTCCATGTCCTCTTGTGTTTCTTTTGTCCCAGTTAAGTAAGTTCTCACTATCGAGTACCTCTGTGCCTTTCATGATTCTGTAGATGGTCAATAGGTCACCTCTCTCTCTTCTTTGCTCCAGTGTCGGTAACTCCAGTTTAGCCAATCTCTCTTCGTATGATAGGTTTGCAAGTGCAGGTGCCATTTTTGTAGCTGCTCTTTGGATTCTTTCTATTTTCTTTATATTCTTTTTGGTACTGGGGGACCACAATGTCGCTGCATACTCTAATCTAGGCCTTATCAATGTAACCAATATTTTTTTCATCATGTCTTCGTCCAAGTATGTAAACGCCACTTTTATTGATCTTAGCAAGTTGTAAGTCTCCCCGACAATTTTGTTAATCTGTATATCGTAGGACAAGTCGTTCGTGATAATTACTCCCAAATCTTTTTCGGATCCTACTTTCTTTACTTCTTTGGTTCCAATTGTATATTTTCCTGATATTCTGTTTTTGCTTTATCCAAACTCCATTATGCTACACTTCTTAGTATTAAAGTCCACTTCCCATTTCTGACTCCAGTTCCATACCCTATTTAGGTCTTCTTGCAGTGCTTCACAGTCCTCATCAGTTTCTATTTTCCTTAGCAGTTTGGCGTCATCGGCAAAGAAGCTCATGTAGCAGTTCACGTCCTCGTCCATGTCATTCATATAGATAGCAAACATTATTGGTGCCAGCACAGATCCTTGCGGTACTCCACTGATCACCTCTTTCCAGTCTGAATATTTTTCTCTGAGCACTACTCTCATCTTTCTACCAGTCAGAAAGTCCTCTATCCATTTTAGTAGGTTTCCCTGTATTCCTCCTATGTGTTCCAGTTTTTTTAGTAGTTTTCTGTGTGGTACTTTGTCAAAGGCTTTTTGCAAGTCTAGGAATGCACAATCAGCCCATCCATTTCTTTCTTGCACTATGTCTATTAGTCTTGAGTAAAAGCATATTAAGTTTGTGGAGCATGATCTTCCTTGTCTGAATCCGAATTGTCTTGGGTTTAATATGTCATTGTCTTCCAGATGTTTTACCCATCTATTCTTGATTATTTTCTCACAAATTTTGGCAATGGTGCTTGTTAGTGATACTGGCCTATAGTTGGTGGGTTCTTCTTTGTTTCCTCCTTTGTGTATTGGTACAATGTTAGCGTTTTTCCAGTCCTCGGGTATCTTTCCTTCTTTGAGTGAGCTGTTTATTAAGATGTGTATTTTGTCTGTTAGTTCTTCTTTGCACTCCTTTAGAATCCAATTTGCAATACCGTCCGGGCCATGTGATTTTCTGACATCCAGCCTTGATAAATGTTCTGATATTTCCTTTAGTGATGCTGTAAACTCATTCATGAGGGGAGATTTCTTGTTTTTGTCTATGTCACAATTTGGTATTTTCTCTCTGGTGAAAACAGATTTAAAGTGATTGTTCATGACTTCGGCCATCTCTAAATCTTCTGTGTATTCTATGTTTCCTTGGCATAGTTTCACCAATTCCTCTTTGTTTTTAAGTTTACCATTCACATACCGATAGAATAGTTTGGGTTGCTCTTTGCATTTGTCTATAATATCCTTCTCATGGTTCCTTTTCTCCTCTCTTCTCACATTAACATACTCATTTCTATAGTTAACATAAATTTGCCATTTGCTTTGTTTTTTGTCTTTTCTCCACTTTTTCCAAGCTTTGTCCCTTCTGTCTTTTGCCTCACTGCATCTTTTGTTGAACCAACATTTAATGTA
>NC_134800.1:31357098-31582098 GCF_046742065.1 Oratosquilla oratoria
TTGCCAATCTGTCCCAGCTATTGGTCTTTGTTCGTTATACCACCGAAAAAGGAATTGCAGAAGAATTCCTCTTCTGCAAACCTCTCCAGACCACGACCAAAGCTCAGGATGTGATGGGCCTTATCAATGACTTTTTCGAAGACAGCAACATCAGCTGGGAGTCTCTGGTTGGGGTGTGCACAGATGGTGCCCCAGCCATGCTTGGTTCTCGATCGGTGTTCGTCACGCTCGTCATGCAAAAGAATCCGGCAGTGGAATCGACACACTGTCTGATCCACAAAGAGGTGCTTGCTTCGAGAACTCTCCCCAAGAACTTCAAGCAGCATCTCGAGACTGTCATCAATGATGTCAACTTTACCAAGGGTTCCGCTCTGAACACTCTGCTGTTCCGTCGGCTCTGTGAAGGCATGGAAGCCGACCACGAATCGTTGCTATTTCATACTCAGGTGAGGTGGCTCTCGAAGGGAAACATGTTGCAGCGAGTCCTGGAATTGTTTGATGAGGTGGTAGCCTTCCTTCGGGCCCAAGAGAATGTTGTGCTTCTGGAGGCGTTGGAGGATGAGTTTTTCCATGTGCAGCTGTCCTACTTGTCTGATATTTTCAGTGCATTGAACGAGCTCAACAGGAAACTGCAGGGCAAAGGGACCAACATTCTTTTTCAGTCAGACAAGATCAGAGCTTTCGTGGCTAAACTGGAACTGTGGAAGAAAAGAGCGGGGAGTGGAAGTTTTTCCTCATTCCTCGCTCTAAACGAATGTGTGGAGGATATGGAGGATGGTCTGCCTGATCCAATAGCCGAGGATATCAAACAACACCTCGAAGGCTTGGAGGAAGAATTCAAGTATTACTTCCCGGGGATCAAAAACGAGAGCAACGAGAACAAGCTTATCAGAGACCCATTTCAGAGGAACGTTGATGTGCCAGACGCGTGGCAGGAAGAGTTCCTGGACTTGAAAAATGACTCTGCAGCAAAGGATGCCTTCCAGAATATGGAAATGGAAGAGTTTTGGACCCCCAAGTCCGAGGAACCTACCCGCTTCTTGCGACCAATGCTCTGCGGATATTGGTCCAGTTTTCTTCCACCTATCTGTGTGAGACAGGATTTTCGGCACTGGTACACCTCAAAACAAAGGCACGCAACAAGTTGGAAGTGGAGGCGGATCTTCGATGTGCGCTCTCCATAACTCCCCCAGACATTGAAGGACTCGTGATAGGCAAACAATGCCAGAAGTCACACTAAAATGCCGTGTTAGTGTTAGTGTTCTTATTCAATACAATTTAATGTTAGCCGTGTTAGTGCATTTGAAAAATAAACTAGTAAATACTCTCAGTATGTTTTAACTGTTCTTTCTCATACACATGAAGGGGGAAATCTGGATGGTTGAATTGGGTGCAAGGGGAAATGACAGAAAATAGGTTGGGAACCACTGCTCTAAACTGTCTTCATCACATTTTCTATGGTTATCAAAATTTACGGGTGAAAGAGAGAACGATCGATATAAGCGGTGACTATATTTTATGATGCGAGTATTATTACGACATATCGTACGTCTGACAGCTAATGCTGCCCGCGAGATTTTGTCCCGGAGTGAAGAGGTTAAAACCCTGGATGTTAGAAAATCACATGGCCCAGACGGAATTGCAAACTGGATAATGAAAGAATGTATGGAAGAATTAACTGACAAAATATACATTATAATTAAAGTATCACTTAAAGAAGGGAAAATGCCACTGGACTGGAAGAAGGCAAACATTGTACCAATATATAAGGGAGGTAATAAAGAAGACCCATCTAATTACAGACCGGTATCACTGACAAGCACAACAGCAAAAATTTGGGAAAGAATTGTCAAAAATAGATGGGTAAAGCACCTGGAAGAAAAAACTATACTAAATCCACATCAAATTGGATTCAGACAAGGGAGATCATATACAACAAATTTGATCTGCTTCTACTCAAGATTAATAGACATAATACAAGAAAGAGATGGGTGGGCAGACTGTGCCTTTCTCGACCTACAAAAGGCATTCGACAAGGTACCATATAAGAAACTTATAAAGAAGATAGAGTCAAAAGGTGGCATCACAGGAAAATTATTGGAATGGATGATAGACTTCCCGATTGGGAGGAAAATGAGAGTTGTAATTAGAGAAAAATTCTCAAACTGGGAAGAAGAGAAAACCGGTGTCCCGCAGGGATCAGTACTGGCCCCAATCATGTTTGCCATATACATTAATGACATGGATGAAGGTGTAGAGTGTTATATGAGTTTCTTTACAGATGATTCAAAATTACTAAAGAAAGTAAAAACAGAGGAAGACTGCAACTCATTGCAACAAGATTTGGACAAGATCTGGAATTGGACCCGAAAGTGGGAAGTAAAATTCAATATAAAGAAATGTAGTATAATGGAGTTTGGAAAGAGTAAAAACAGAATATCAAAAGATCACAAAATTGGCAAAGAAAAGGTGAAAAAAGTAAACTCAGAGAAAGATCTTGGAGTGATGATTGGCAAAGACATGACACCAGATAAGCATATTAACAAAATATTCGGAGAAACCTACACATATTGAGATAAATCAAAGCGGCATTTGCCTATTTGGACGAAGAAATGATAAAGAAAATCCTAACTACACTAATAAGACCAAAACTCGAGAACGCAGCAGCACTCTGGACACCCAGTACCAAAAAGAACATTAAATAACTAGAAAGGTTACAAAGAGCAACAACCAGATAGTTACAGAAGAAAATTAAAAAGGAACAGCTTCCCACACAGAGTGATAGATACATGGAATAGATTAGACAACAAAAAAGTGTGTGCAAACACTATACAAGATTTTAAGAAAAAACTTGATGCTGAGAGATACAAAGACAGGTCACCACGAGCATAGCTCCCTTCCTGTATGATACAACTAGGTAAATACATTGAAACTCCTTCTCCCTTCCTTATGGTCCATGTTTCTGCCCTGTACAGTGCTGTCAGCACAATCATTCCTTCATACAATCTCCTCTTACCATCTGTTCTCAAATATCTATTTCTTGTTACACTTTTTAATCGACCAAGGCATTTACTCGCTTCTCTTAATTGACATTCTACCTCCACTCCTCCCTTTTCCGCCACATTCGCACCCAAGTATCTTAAACTATCCACTTCCTCCAGTCTCTCTCCCTTAATACTCACTTCCAATCTGCTGCCACTTTCTCCCCTTGTACATCTCATCACCTTACATTTACCCATATTTGTCTTCAACTTCCTTCTTCTGTACACTTCCCAAGCTCTGTCACTAACTTCCTCAATCCCTCCTCTAATCCTGCTACAAGTACAGTAATGTCAGGAAACAACGACTGGCCTATCTCCCACTTTTCTCCATTTTCTTTAAATATCTCCAATCCCTGACCTACTACCCTTGCATTTACCTCTCATACCACTCCATCCATGTATAAATTGAACAGCCAGGTTGACATAACACATCCCTGACGAAGTCCCACCTTTACCTCAAACCACTCTCTCCATTTCTAATCCTAACACAAGCTCTACTAATCTCATAAAAACTCTTGAATCCTCTTAACAGCTTTCCCCCTATCCCATATATCTGCAATACCTCCCACAGTGTCTTCCTGTCTACCCTGTCATAAGTCTTTTCTAGATCCATAAAAGCCTAAAAGACATCATTACCTTTTCCTATAGCTTTCTCACATACCTGTCTTACCACAAAAATCTGATCAACACAACCCCTACCTGTCCTAAACCGACATTGTTTCTCACCAATTACTCCCTCTGTTCCTCTCCTACTCCTCTCGATCAAGACCCTCCCATAAGCCTTCCCAACTACACTTAACAAGCTGAACCCTCTGAAAATACTACACTCACACTTGTCGCCTTTTCCCTTGTAAAGTGGAACTATACAGGCACTCCTCCAGTCCTCTGGCACTCTACCCTCTCTTAAACAAACATTAAATAACCTCACCATCCAGTCCACCATAACTGTACCTCCTTTCTCTAGACATTCTGCATGGCATCCATCCAACCCAGGTGCCTTACCTCACTTGTCACCTCATGGACCACTTAATACCATCCTGCAGGCCAGATGTGGCCTGTAGGCCATGAGTTTGACACTCTTGCTCTAAATAGTAGTACTCATACTATTTGGTTTACATCCCTTTCCCAATGTAAAGATTTTAGTTTCAACAAATGCATGGTCCATTTTCCTACTTGGCAGTTAGAATTATCAAAGGGCTTCAAATCTTTCAAAATTCTTACCTTAAGATTTATGAGAGAAGTTGCATCTGGCAAACACACTATCTTGCTGCACATCTGCTTGCAAAAGTTACGTATGAGGATAAAGACAAAGCCACGGTCCATTACAGTAAGGAGATCACATAGGAAGAAGGCTAGAGAGCTGTTTACATTCTGGATAAACTGCAAGGAAGAGATACGTATCATTACTTGTTTGGGTTAATTTCCACAACCCTGATAATAAAAGTATGTTCTCAGTCTTATGTCTCTACATCACAACCTTTTCTAACCATATTCACTAATACCTGGTTATCATGACATTCCAAATGGGTCAACTACATTGTATACTGAACCCTTCTCTGGATATATATATATTTTTTCTTGAATTGCCACTTATACCCATGGGGAGAAAGAACCCTGTTGTGGACTAATAATCATATATATATATATTTGCCTCCCATTCTTCTCTTGATTTCTTCTAAATCATCTTTTTATTACTTTCAAAATTTCCTGTCATACTCTTCCCCTGTTTTACATCTGCTCTCATTTTTCCCTCCTTTATCTTATGATTTAATTCTCTACTTTTTTCTTTGTACTTTTCATGTTTCTCATCCTATTTCCCAATATGTGAATGACTGTATTTTTCTCTTCTACAACCTTCTTTGCTTCACCATCCCATCATTCACTACTCTTCCTTCTATTTCCTCCTGTCCTCCTTGTTCTACACACCATTCTTGCACACTTTGTGACTCCCTCCTTGGAACATCCCCATTCCTTCTCCACTCTTAGCTCTACTCTATCCTTCATTTCCTCCCACTCTTCATTCAGCTTCTTGTACTCCTTTTCCTCTTTCTTCTTATTTAACCACTTCCATATGGTGACGCCTACGTAGGCGGCATGAGGAGCAAGTGGGTATGCGATGATGCCGACGTCGGCATCTTAATTATATTTATTGTAGTCGTACCTACGTAACCTCCATTCTCTCTAAACTGGCTTCATCATATTTTCTATGGTTATCAAAATTCATGGGTGAAAGAGAACGAACGATTGAGCACTGACTTTATCTTTTATAATGCGATTATTATGACGCAACATCGCACGTCGGGCAGCTAATGCTGCCAGACATGCGATGTGCCCCGGAGTGAAGAGGTTAAGCAGTTTACTCTAAGAATCTCCCTACATTCTGTCCTCTTCCTCTTTCTCCACTCTCAACTTACCTTCCACCAAAAAATTATCTGATATTCCCTCACTCTCTCCCCTAAGAACATGTATATCCAAAACTCTTTCTACTCTTCTCCTGGGTGCCACTATACAGTCCATTAAAGCCCTATCTACCACCCTACTATCCATCACCCTCTCCCATGTGTACTTATGATTGACTTCTTCCTAAACACTGTGTTAGCTATCATCAATTCTCTAAGCACAGCTGCACCATCAACTCTCCACTACAATTTTTTCCTGGCACTCCACACTTCCCAACCACTCCATCTATTGGTTCATCTCCTACCACTACATTGATATTTCTCCCTAAACCCTTCAGCTGTAACTATGCACTTCCTGGTGTAACTCCTCACTTTCACATATCCTCTGGCCACTGATAATGTTCATGCAAACCAGTATTCCATTTCTTTGCTTTACATTCATGGTCCTGTAGCCCACATTATACTGGGTATACTACCAGCATTTACTTCGCTCTTCACTCCATGCAGCTACCTACTGTAGGTCCCACAAGGTCACTTTGTAAAACTGTCAAATTCTTTTTTAGGCATATATATCCAATACAAAGCTCTATAAACACATTGTATATTACAAAACATATAAAAAATTACCTTTAAATCCCTGGCATCTCTATTAAATGATGCAATAATGTCATTTGTAATACAGGTAGTAAGGTTTTCAACATCATCACAAAACTGATGAGAGAACCTCATCTTACGAGGAGAATCCAGGTTTCTGCTCCGTGCTAAGTGCTCTGACATGGACTTTATCATCAACTCAAAGAAGAACCTAAAAGAAATGGAAGAAAGTTATCAGAGGCAAAACGTCAAAAACAAAAGCTAAATGATTTTCATAATATATATATATATATATTTAGAGATCAAATGACAACTCTGAAGAAGAGCAAAGTGGTTGTAATATAAGAGTATAATCTATTCTGAGAGCATCTTCATTTTACTTCCACCACCCAAAATATATATATACATATACCAATGGCTTTTTCTCCCTTACCATGGAGGCAGCCAAAATCAAAAGGCATTATTCCACTCCTATCTATTTCATCCCCATGATATAGTCAACTCCCCGTTAATGCGAGGGTTATGTTCCTGGAGATGTCGTGTTAATGGAAATCATGTTAACAGAACATAATTTCTCCTTAAGAAATTATGGTAATAGTGGGGGTTACGTTCCTGGACAACGGGAAAGTCCATCTATTATGGGATTTTATTACTAAAAATCCTAAACAAACACACTATCAATAAATTTCAAGGTTACAGAAACAATAAAAACACACATTCTTACTATATTGGTATTTATCTAAGAATAACTAAAAAAAAATGACTTTATGAATAACTAAAAAAAAAAATGACTCCCGGCTGTCTTTCAATGAACCCGGGTGTATGTTTGTCCCCCACTGAACCGGCAAAATGGGAAAGTCCATCTATTTTGGGATTTTATTACTAAAAATCCTAAACACACTATCAATAAATTTCAAGGTTACAGAAACAATAAAAACACACATTCTTACTATTTTGGTATTTATCTAAGAATAACTAAAAAAAAAATGACTCTATGAATAACTAAAAAAAAAAAATGACTCCCGGCTGTCTTTTAATGAACCCGGATGTATGTTTGTCCCCCACTGAACCGGCAAAAAGGGACACGTATGTAATAAAAGTTTTAACCATGAGGATCACCTGGAACAATGCCTTTAGAAACCGAAGCTGACAAAAAGAAGCGTCAAAGACATTTTTGGAAGTGGGTTAAAGGTACTCGGAAAATTTCAAAAACCGCTTAAAAAATGATAAGAGTTTGAGTTGCCGACTATGGAATGAACATGCCCAAACTTTTCCAAGCTTATACCAGGCTGTCAAAAATTTGTGTGTTAAGGAATCTGTGCGGGAATTTCATCGAAAGGTGATTAAGTTCAATGATTCTCTACAAAACAACAAATATTTTCAATATTCCGATGAAATGTTTGACAGTCTTGAACTTTTTGATGGACAAATTGAAGACAGTGTTTCTGAAGGTTTTATGAAGCATTACTTTGTCGGGTAAAACTGGGCGTAGCCCGGGCGCGAAGCAAGCAGCGCCGCAGGCCAAGCACCCACGGCACAGCCATGTCTGGCGAAGCCAGGTGCTTGTTGTGCGTTAAAATAACATTTTTTATGCATGTAACCATTATGAAGCATCACTACCATCACTGTCGCTTGCCGTGCCCCCGTCCCCAACCTCACTCCACTCTCCTTCCTCACCCCGCTCTGCCTCCTCACTCTGCTCTCCCTCCTCGCCTTGCCCTGCCTCCTCACCTCCCTCTCCCTCCTCGCCTCGCCCTGCCTCCTCTTCCTTGACTGTCTTTTTTTAAAAGAAATTGTGGAGTTTCATCTGCATCATCTTTTTCTTCTTTTGATCTAACATCACTTTGTAACAGTTCAGCTCTGACATAACTTTTCTGGCCACTGTTGCACTTCTCTTAATATTCGAATCCTTGGCTTCCAAGATATCCAGTCCTTCTCATATAAACGTGAGTGCTTTTTTATGATCACTTTTGGTCAAGACTCTCTCGGGCTCTGGGGTTTCTGATATAGGCCGAGATGCAGCTACCTCCAACTCTGCATTCTGTATCATCTCCATCTCTAACAGTTCTTCGTTAGTCAGCTCCACTGTGTGCGATTCTAGCAGTTCATCAATGTCCTTCTGCTCAAGTTGGTCTTTGCTGCACTCTCCTTTGGGGTACCAGGATGCTTGGGTGCCATAGTACATGAATTTATGTAACACAAAACTTTGATAAAATTGTTTATGAGTTCCACACACTGTG
Organism: Oratosquilla oratoria; assembly: GCF_046742065.1. NCBI lineage: Eukaryota > Metazoa > Arthropoda > Malacostraca > Stomatopoda > Squillidae > Oratosquilla > Oratosquilla oratoria. The sequence goes on from NC_134800.1 coordinate 31,365,373, forward strand.
AGGGCTGGCTTCACACTGAGGACAAGAGGCAGAGAGTGGGAGCACGGGAGTCAGAGCGTCTCTCCTGCACTCTGGCGGCGAGATATTCAATTACAGTAGGCGGGAAATTCAACTTGCGTAACATCAGACATTTCGTGTTATCAGAATATATATTAATAAATTTTAAGTCGTGTAAGATCAAAATCGTGTTAACAGAACTCGTGTTAATGGGGAGTTGACTGTATATGAAATTTTATATATATATATATATATATATATATTTAAAATTATTTCAGACAAATGAGAGAGAATGTGGGTGGGGAAGGGCAAACGAAGATGTGTTAGGAATAGAGTTTAATGTCCTAACGTTGCGACCAACTTGGTCTTCTTCAGAGGACTACAGCATTACAGACGGATCACAATTCTTATATTCGTAGTGAGAGGGAACCCGCCAAGGTATGAGCGTCATGTTTTCCCTTTGGCTAACGATTTAATTATTAGGACACTTGCTGCTTTCGAGAGGCATTTAAATCCGTCTCTGTCGTTGTTGTTCTTGTTGGCGGCGATATGTGCAGCTTCCACAGTTTTTCTCATTTTCTTCTCAAATCCCTCGTGTAGAATTTCTGCGTTGTTCCAATCAGGTAGATGTCCACATTTGTCCAGGTGACGAACCAGGGAGTTAGATGTTCTATGAGTCCTGAGATCGTTTTTGTGCTCATTCAACCGTTTATTGAACCCTCGACCTGACTCACCGAAATAAGATGATGGACAACCGTTCCATGCAACGGTTGTCCATCATCTTATTTCGGTGAGTCAGGTCGAGGGTTCAATAAACGGTTGAATGAGCACAAAAACGATCTCAGGACTCATAGAACATCTAACTCCCTGGTTCGTCACCTGGACAAATGTGGACATCTACCTGATTGGAACAACGCAGAAATTCTACACGAGGGATTTGAGAAGAAAATGAGAAAAACTGTGGAAGCTGCACATATCGCCGCCAACAAGAACAACAACGACAGAGACGGATTTAAATGCCTCTCGAAAGCAGCAAGTGTCCTAATAATTAAATCGTTAGCCAAAGGGAAAACATGACGCTCATACCTTGGCGGGTTCCCTCTCACTACGAATATAAGAATTGTGATCCGTCTGTAATGCTGTAGTCCTCTGAAGAAGACCAAGTTGGTCGCAACGTTAGGACATTAAACTCTATTCCTAACACATCTTCGTTTGCCCTTCCCCACCCACATTCTCTCTCATATATATATATATATATATACAGTACTGAAAAAATCATTATGCATTTTTCTGATAACTCAACCATTTCAAATTTGAAAGCAAGACCCATGAACAGCTCAAAATACTGCTTTATTTTGTTGAATCTACAAATACACATTGCCTAGTACTTAGCTTGAGCACATTTTTATTGAGATAGGCTTCTGGACATGTCTAGGCAAACAAGAAATGTAAGAGTGATACAACTCCTTGATTTTAGCTGAATGGAACCAATCATGTATTAGTTGCTGTATGAATTGAATCTTGTTTGTTATTGACATGATGTATTTTGTCATTCAGTGCATCCTACAAACTCTCAATTGGATTAATATCTGCTGAATTTCCAGCCCATGATAGCAACTGAATACTATTCTGGGTGCACCATGTCTTGACTTCCTTTGCTGTGTGATATGGGTTAGAATCCTGCTGGAAAATCCATGGCTCTTTTCCATACCATTCCTTTGTTTGTGGTATAGGTGAGTTTCCAGAACGTTAATATACTTGTCTTGATTCATGGTGCCATCTACAGTATGTAGGCAACATTACCATGCACTAAAATGGCCCCCCACACCATAAACTTGATGGGGGTTTTCAAGTATTCTGCCTTAAATTTTCCTCCAGCTCTGTTGGACAGTTTGAACACAACTGTCGAGTACTTGGATGCTGTATTTTTCAGAAAAATACCACCTGTAATAAATTGAATCTCAAAACCATTGGAAAAATGTTAAAGAATTTAATAAAGATTTTGAAATCTAGTGGCGACTTTGTTTTGTCTTCATTATCACTTAGGAGCCAATCTGGGTTATGTTTTTCCTTTAGACCATATATTACTACACACTTTTTGTTGCCTATTGTATCTCTTACTAGATTTTCTTTTTCTTTAATTACTTTAATGACAGCATCTTCAGCCTGCATTTGTTGAACTCTTTCTTTAAAAATTATCTTATTTACTTTGTCTTTTTTCCAATCATTCCTGAGCTGTTGCAAATCGTCTTCACCTACGCTTTTTCCCACTTCCACGGTCACTGCTTTTACCTATTCATCCACCTCTTTCCTTATGGTCTCATTATATGTTTTCATTATTTTTCAACCTCTCATTTTCACATTTTAATTCAGCCAGTTCTTCTTTTTTAGCACACTTACCTCTTTTTTATTTCAATGTTTACTTTTTTAAGTCACTCACTTCTTTGTTTAAGTCTTTATTCATCTTCCATAGATTGATAGTTTCTTGCTTTCATGATTCCTTCATATTTCTCATGTCACCCTCTATATCTATAACTCTACTAAAACATCTTCTTTCGTGCCCACTAAATCCAGAGAAATGACCCTCATTGTCATTATCAAGCAGAAACCTTTTCATCGCTCTTGGTGATCTGAAGCCTAAGTTTAAATTTTACTTTGCCCTTGTGCCAGTAGATGGCTCAGGGTAAATGTTTCTATTATGGTACAATGGACAGCCATCTTGGGATTTCTCTGGCTCATCATTATTTTGTTTTTCCATTTTACTTCAATTCCACTCTATTTATGTTGTAAATTAAGCATTACGGGTGTCTACAAGCACTACCCCTCCCATATATCATATCCTAAGTATCACTGTTAAAACGTTCTGCTTCTAAAGTATTTCTTCAGAGCTCTAATTTATGCATGTTGTCACTATGACACTGTGTATTTACCTACCTAATTGTATCTTATGGGAAGGGGAGCTATGCTCGTTGTGTCCCATGTCTGTATCTCACCATATCTAATTTGCTCTTAAATTCTTGTATTGTTTTTGCACACACTATTGTTTCATCTAGTATGTTCCATACATCCACCACTCTGTGGGGAAAGCTGTTTTTTTATCTCTTCTATAACTGTCCTTTTTGAGTTTCCTTCCATGTCCTCTTGTGTTTCTTTTATGCCAATTTAGTAAGTCATCTCTATCATAATTTTGTAGATGGTCAACAAGTCACTTCTTTTCTTTGTTCCTGAGTTGATAGTTCTAGTTTTGACAATCTTTCTTCATATGACATTTTTGATAGTGTTGGGGCCATCTTCCTCTCTGGATTCTCTCAATTTTCTTTATATTCTTTTTAGTACTGGGAGACCATAGTGTCACTACATACTCTAATTTAGGCCTTGTCAGTGTGACTAATATTTTCTTTACCATTTCTTCATCCAAGTAAGTAAAAGCCACTTTTATTGATCTCAGCAAGTTATAGTTTTTTGAGTTTGTCAGGGGACATATCTTTTGTGATGTGCATGTGTGTAAAAAAAAAAGAACCAAAGACAGGTACTTGCACATAGTGGTCCTGCAAGATGGACAGTGATGTTGTCCAATTTCAAAACCTCCATCAGGAGGTGGAGACCTGAGGGGTTGGCACTCAGTCTCCTGACTGGGCTCAAGATTTCTCTTTATCAACTTCAACTGTATTTCTTAAACTTTTTAACACATGCAGAGCTGACAACCAGCAACTGTTATCTTCTCCCTACCACTTTCAGCTGGTGACAAAGAAACAGTCACATACTAATACAACAAAAATAACATTCTTTGAGCTGGTAACATAGAAATGGTTCCACATTGATACAACATGGACAATAGTCCAAAATTTCTTCCTAGAGTGATCTGTGGGAGTTTCTGAGGATTATTGCCAACCACTGTGGTGCTGCAGGTTTTCCACTTAGTGAAACTGATTGATTGACTATTTGGCAATCTCCCTCCTCATCCATTCAAAATAATGAAATACCAATGAAATATGAGTAAGTCTTACAATATCACTTACCAAGAGTTTGCAAGAGCCTTTTCCCTTGCTGTTCCATTGGAAACAACCCATTGCAAAGCCACCTCTTCATGTACCAGTTTCCTTCCAGGTGTTCTCTGCATCATCATTACATTCTCATAGTTGCTACCTAAGAATTACAGAAGAATAACGAGATATAAGGCAAAGAAGTTTAATAACCATTCACTTACCTTGCAAGGGTAGTGGGCAAGGGATTGGAGATGGTTAAAGAAAATGGAGAAAAGTGGGAGGTGAGCCAGCTGTTGTTTGCGGATGACACTGCACTTGTGGCAGGATTGGAGGAGGGATTGAGGAAGTTGGTGGCAGAGTTTGGAAGAGTATGTGATAGAAGAAAGCTAAAGATAAATGTGGGTAAAAGTAAGGTGATGAGATGTACAAGGGGTGAAAGTGGCAGTAATCTGGAAGTGAGCATTAAGGGAGAGCAACTGGAGGAAGTGGATAGTTTTAGATACTTGGGTGCAAATGTGGCAGGAAAAGGTGGAGTGAAGGTGGAGGTAGAATGTAGATTGAGAGAAGCGAGTAAATGCCTTGGTGGATTAAAGAGTGTAATGAGGAATAGTCATTTGGGAATGGATGCTAAGAGGAGACTGTATGAAGGAGTGATTGTGCCAACAGCACTGTATGGGGCAGAAACATGGAACATAAGAGAAGAAGAGAGAAGGAGTTTGAATGTGTTTGAGATGAGGTGTCTGAGAAGTATGATGGGGGTTACTAGGCTAGATAGGGTGAGAAATGAGGAGGTGAGGAGGAGAACAGGGGTGGAAAAGGAGTTGGGAGATAGGGTTGATGAAAGAATATTAGGATGGTTTGGACACGTGGAAAGAATGAGTGAAGAAAGACTAGTAAAAGAGGTATGGAAGGCAGATGTGGAAGGAGTGAACATGAGGGGACGTCCTAGGATGAGGTGGATGGATGGGGTGAAGGGGGCTTTGGGGAAGAGGGGAATGTCTGTTGAGGAAGGACGGGAGAGGACAGAAGACGGGTGAATGGAGAATGGTTGTATATGGATGATGTTGTGATTGCATGAGGTGGAATGGGGGGTGAGGTAGTATGTGTGAGCAAAATTTGACGCAGCCTGAAGGGATTTCTCCCTGTCCTCTCCTTTTATGCAATGGGGGGACAGAGAGGGGGGGTCGCCGATTTAATGAAACGGCCTTGCTGTGGATGTGCTGTGTCTTGCGACACTGCTTCTGACCCAGGGCAGTGGACAAGGTGCAGGTATGACCCGTCATCCAGGAGGTGCTCAGATAAGAGGGAGGGTGGAGGGGTGTGGGAGTGTATTCAGGGATGGAATGGGTGGAAATGATTTTATACCTTTCCCTTTTTGGCTACCTCCCTTGTAAGGGGGAAAAAGCCTTGGTATATGTATGTATGTACTTACACTAAGATACTATGAGTACTGAAGCATCATACTGAAGAGGAAGTATGCTTGTGTCACTTCTGAAACACTATGTTTGCTATGAACAACTCCCTTTTGCTATCAACACAACCACTCCACTACAATTCTTTCTTGGCACCTCAAACCACCATACTACTCTATGGTTCATCTACTCTAGTACTGGGATCCCCAACACCAGTACATTTACATTCCTCCCAAAACTCTCTATACACTTTAAATCTGAAAAAAAACTCCATTTTCCTCTTCATTTTTCTCACTCTCAGGACTACATGCAATAACAAAAACCCACATCTCCCAATTATGGGTTCTGGTTAGAGTTCTCCCAGACTTTCTTACATCTTGATTTTTTGTAAGATGAACATACAGAACACAGGATGCCTAGTCCATTCCATCCCAATTGGTAGTGTTTCCTGACATGCATGGGAAACACAGGGGGGATCCACAAGAGGTAGAAGCATTAGAAGTGGTAAAGGGCAAGTTCAAAGGAATAGCATAAAGGAGGGACAGCTGTTGTACAAAAGTATAATTTTATTCAATTAGTTGAGATTTTTATTCTAACAGATGAATGATGTGTGGTTCTGGTCCATACGGGCACCCCAAAACAATCCCCAATGTACTGGTAGCAGTCAGTACCTCAGTACAGGTATTCTTTTCCACCTGATCTTTTATAACAAGACATAACATTTTCCTTATACCTCCTCACACATTGTAATAAACCAGTTTTATACATTTGCTACAATTTTTTTCATTATTTGATGTCCCCCCCACTCATTTATTTAGGTCTCTTAAATACTACAAGAGCTTTTTATAATATTTAACCTTAACTGAATATAACATATAATACAGGCTATATCTATTACTATATAGTTAAACTCTTACACATTGTCATTACTGATGTGTATGCATGCTGCATCAAATGGCCTATATTTTGTGCAACAAAGATAAACTTACCCTTACCTTGGACAACTTCCTCCTCATCAATTCCTGTTGTCATTGCATGAAATGGAGGTAAATGGCAATGAAGTAAAGTATGTAATGATAATAAAACTGATGAAACCTGATAACATTAATTTATATATATCTTTTATTATCATGGAGGCAAATTGTAGACTGAGAAAAGCAAGTAAATGCCTTAGGGATTAAAAAGTGTTGTGAGAAATAGGCATCTGGGAAGATGCAAAGAGATTATAAGAAGGGGTGATTGTGACGACAGCACTATACAGGGCAGAGACTTGGAATTTAACCTCTTGAATATGATGATGCCAGCATAGGTGTCATAAGCCATGAGTGGTATACAAGGATGCTGGAGTCGGCATCGTTATTATATTTATTTTGTAGTTGTAACTGAGTGATCCCCATATTCTGTGAACAGGCTTGATCACATTTTCTGTGATGTTATATTCATTAAGATTGAATGAGAATGAGTATAACAGTGGTAACTTAATTTTCTATTATATGCCTATTGTGATGCATCATTGTACATTACGGAACATGATGTCCACGCAAATAATTGACTTGTATTGAAGAGGTTAGGCAGAGAGAAATTTAAATGAGTTTAAGATGAAATGTCTAAGAAGTATTGTAAGGGTTACAGGGTTGGATAGAGTGAAAAATGAGGAGGGGAGGAGAAGAGTGGGAGTAGAAAAGAAGATGGCAGATGGGAGTTGGGGGTTGGGAGTGGTTATGTATGAACAATATTTTGATGCTGCCTGAAGGGATTTCTCCCCTTCTTTTTTTCTGCATGAGGGGATGGTTAGGGGAGGCACCTATGAAGTGCAGTGGCCTTAGTGTGGATGTACTGTGTCTTGCTGCATTGCTTCTGTCCCAGGGCAGTGGGCAGGATACAGGGATGATCCATCATCCATGAGGAGCTATGATGAGAGAGAGGAAAGGGTAGGTGATGGGAGTGGAATGGGTGGGAGTAGGTATATGCCTTTTAACTTGGCTACTTCCCTTGTAAGGGGAAAAAAGCCCTTGGTATACAGGACAAGGCAGTTGTTAAGATAATGACAGAAGGTAAGGCACCTAGGTTGGATGGGTGTCATGCAGAATTTCTATAAAATATATATATATATATACAGTAGCGGCCAAAATATAAGGGTAAGTGAAAGCATATGTATTCAAATGCATATATTAAAATTAATACCCTACACAAGAACTTCATATTTTGTATACAATTAGATATACATTATATCTATATTACTTGAAAATTTGAAGCTTATGCAACTCATACAAAGAAAGTTAGTAATTAATAAAGAAAAGAGTGTGTAACTTCTTGCGGTCAAAAGTTAAGGGTACCTTAGAAAAAAGGACTTTCTATGCTTTACAAGACTGTCAAATCAGAACCGCAACATAAAATTCGCGTTTAAAATATTGGAACCTCAAACTTGTAAACATGGCTGCTGATAAACGACGTCCGGTGTCTTCTCAAGATAAACAGAGGATTGTTGATCTTTACAAAGATGGACATTCAAATGGAGTCATAGCAGAGAGGATAGGAAGGTCTGTGAGTGTGGTGCAACGTATTGTAGCTCAATATAAATCAACAGGATCAATAATTTCACCACCTAAAACTGGTAGACAACGCAAAACCTCAGTTAAGCAGGACCGTCTTATGGTAAGGTTGTCACGGAAGGATAGATTCAAGGGCGCTGCAGAGATATCCCGTGAGTTAAATGCATCTTATGACTGCGATGTGTCACGTAAAACAGTGTCTCGGAGATTAGTAAGTGCTGGTTTGAATGCCCGAGTCCCTGCATCCAAACCATTGATATCCAAGAACCAAAAAGCCCGCCTGAAGCTTTGTATTGAACATGTTGTCTGGACGGAAGATCAGTGGTCAAGCGTTTACTTCAGTGATGAATCTAAGTTTAATTTACTTGGTTCAGATGGCAGGAATTGTGTCTGACGAACGACTGGCGAAAGATTGTCCGTTAAATGTGTGAAGAAAACTGTGAAACACGGCAGAGGAAGTGTGATAGTGTGGGGGATCATCTCTGCTGCTGGTACTGGCCCTCTTGTTCGCTTGCATGGGAAGATCAACGGAGAGGTGTATAAACAGATTCTTCGACACCATGCCCTTCCATATTTGAGATCTTCAAGGGTTCAATGTCCCATATTCATGCAAGATAATGCTCCTTGCCACACTTGCAACAAGGTCAAATCATTCTTTACTGCTCAAAGCCCGGATTTAAATACAATAGAGAATGTTTGGAAAATAATTGGTGAACGGGCACAGCGAAAAAATCCAAAAAATCAAGATGAACTCTGGAAGTTCTTGGAATTTGAATGGAGCACTCTTACTCCATCATTTTGTAGGAAATTGATCAATTCATGTAGCAACAGATGTCAGGAGGTGATTGACAATAAAGGCTTGTTCACCAAATATTAATGTTATTGCTATTTATCTTTTAAAATAAGTCGAATTTCATTATTTTCTAAGCTACCCTTAACTTTTGACTGCAAGAAGTTACACACTCTTTTCTTTATTAATTACTAACTTTCTTTGTATGAGCTGCATAAGCTTCAAATTTTCAAGTAATATAGATATAATATATATCTAATTGTATACAAAATATGAAGTTCTTGTGTAGGGTATTAATTTCAATATATGCATTTGAATACATATGCTTTCACTTACCCTTATATTTTGGCCGCTACTGTATACATATATATATACATACATATATACATACATATATCCATATATATATACATACATATATCCATATATATATATAAAGAGGTACAGTGATATTGGACTGGCTGGTGAGTTAATTTAATGTTTGTTTAAGAGAGGGTAGAGTGCTGAATGACTTTACAAGGGAAAAGGGGACAAGTGTGAGTGTAGTAGTTTCAGAGGGATCAGTTTGTTGAGTGTAGTTGGGAAGGCTTATGGAAGGGTCTTGATTGAGAGGATTAGGAGAGGAACAGAGGGAGTAATTGGTGAGGAAAAGTTTGGGTTTAGGACAGGTAAGGGTTGTGTTGATCAGATTTTTGTGGTAAGACAGATATGTGAGAAAGCTTTCGGAAAAGGTAAGGACTTTTTTGGGCCTTTGTGGATTTGGAAAAGGCTTATGACAGGGAAGACAGGAAGACAGTGTGGGAGGTATTGCAGATATATGGGATAGGAGGAAAGCTTTTAAGAGCAGTCAAGAGTTTTTACGAGAGTAGTAGAGCTTGTGTTAGAATTAGACATGGAGAGAGTGAGTGGTTTGAGATAAAAGTGGGACTTTGCCAGGGATGTGTTAACCTTGGCTGTTCAATTTATACATGGATGGGGTGGTGTGACAGATAAATGCAAGGGTAATGGGGCAGGGATTGGAGATAGTTAAAAAAAAAATGGAGAAAAGTGGGAGATAAGCCAGTGGTTGTTTGCTGACAACACTGTGCTTATAGCAGGATCAGAGGAGGGATTGAGGAATTAGTATCAGTTTGGGAAGGTGTGCAAAGGAAGTTGAAGATAAATGTGGGGAACAGTAAGGTGATGATAAGTACATGGGGAGAAAAAGGCAGCAGACTGGAAGGGAGTATTAAGGGAGACTGGAGGAAGTGGATAGTTTTAGATACTTGGGTGCAAATGTGGCAGGAAAGGGAGTGGAGGTAGAATATAGATTGAGAGAAACAAGTAGAACAGAACATAAGAACATAAGAAATAAAGGAGACTGCAAGAGACCATAAGGCCTACACTAGGCAGCTCTGTATCCATCACCACCTGTCATCCCCATCCATAAAGTTGTCTAATCGTTTTTTAAAACAACTGATAGTTTCAGCGCTTACTACATGGTTACTAAGTTTATTCCATTCATCGACCACCCTATTAGTAAACCAATTCTTGCCTATTTCCTTCTTAAATCTAAATTTGTCCAGTTTATACCCATTACTGCGAGTCCTGCCCCGTTGTTTTATTATGATGACCTTGTTTGCATCACCCTTGTTATAGCCTTTGATCCACTTGAACACTTCTATTAGATCACCCCGCACTCTGCGTCTTTCCAGAGAGTGTAAGTTTAGGTGCCTAAGCCTCTCTTCGTAAGGCAAATTTCCGAGTCCTTGTATCATTTTGGTCATTCTTCTCTGTACTGATTCTAGTGAATTTACGTCCATTCTGTAGGACGGAGACCAAAACTGTACCGCATAGTCAAGGATGAGTCTAACTATCGCTAGATAGAGTTTAATAATTACCTCTGCACTTCTATTCGTTACCGTCCTAGCAATGAAGCCTAATGCTCTGTTAGCTTTATTTCTGGCACTAATACACTGCTTCCTGGTTTTAAGGTCCGGACTCACCAGAACTCCCAAGTCCCTCTCGCACTCAGATTTTTCTAAAAACGTGTTATCTAAGTTGTATCTATTTTCGGGGTTGTGTAGCCCTACGTTTAACACGCTACACTTAGAGATATTGAAATTCATTTGCCATTTCACCGACCATGTTAACAGCTTATTAACAGCTTATTAACATGCATGACTTACCCACGCCAGACACCTCAGAAATACAAATCTCTTCCTACGCAGACGACATAACAATCACATGCACACATCGTAACACAGACAAAGCTGCAGAAATAATCCAGCCTTACCTTGACACACTCAACACATGGTTCATCACAAACAGACTCAAAATAGCTCCAACCAAATCTACAGCAACGCTTCTCACCAACTGGACAAAAGAACACAAATACATACCTCATCTCTACATCAACAACACTCTAATACCACACACAAACACACCGAAAATTCTTGGTGTAACATACGATACATCAATGTCTTTCAAACAACACCTCACAAACATAAAAAACAAATGCACACCTAGACTTAACGCACTTAAGTCAATCACTGGAACAACATTTGGACAAAACAAAGAAACTAATATAACAATATACAAACAATGCATACGCTCAGTGATGAATTATGCGAGTCCTGCATGGGCTCCTAATCTCAATGAGACACACCACAACACCCTTCAAATCATACAAAACAAAGCCCTAAAAACAATTACAGGCTGCACAAATACATCACCTACAGACCATTTACACCATGAAACAAAAGTCCTCAAAGTCAAGGACCACCTCGACATGAGAGGCACACAAACACTTGCTGCAGCCACCACAAACACATCACACCCGCTACACTACATAGCAGAACACCCACACACACCAAGAAACATTAAAACTACACCCAAAGACCTTTATTACACACATATACTCTCTTCTCTTCCTCCACAACCACCAAATACCAGCCTCCGGAAACATATTCATAATCATATCACTCACCGCTCCATTAACACACTGAAAGACAACACACTGCTGCATGCCAGACCCCCTGATATCCACCCTTCTGAATCCTCTCTCCCACGTAAGGACAGAGTCCACTTGGCCAGACTGCGATGCGGTCACCACCCAGCACTTCTAAGCTACCAGAAGAGGCTGGACGACCGTGTTGTGAACAGCTGCCCAGGATGTAACACTTCACCCCATACCATACAACACATAATGGAAGACTGCATTATACACAATCATGCACGCAAACAACACAACATACACTCTATAAAGGATTTGTGGGAAAACCCAGTTTCGGCTGTGGCCTTCCTTGGGGAGACGGGACTGCTCGGACAGACAGTCTAGGGAACGACAACAACAACAACAACAGCTTATTAAGGTCATCCTGCAGAATCTGGGCGTCGTCTCCTGACCTAATTAGGCGTCCTATTTTAGTGTCGTCCACAAACTTACTAACATCACTATTTAACCCTTCGTCTAAGTCGTTTATATACATAATGAACAACAAGGGACCCAAAACCGAGCCCTGGGGGACCCCGCTAGTAACATTGCCCCACCTAGATTTTATTCCATTTATGGTGACCCGCTGTTTTCTGTTACTAATCCAAGCTCTAATCCATTCTAACACTTTTCCTCCTATGCCATGGGCTTTGATTTTATTTAGTAGTCTCTGGTGTGGCACTTTGTCGAACGCTTTGCTAAAGTCAAGGTAAATAACATCGTAATTTTCATTGTTGTCTGATGCCTTATATACCTTAGTGTAAAAGGATAGAAGATTAGTCACACATGACTTACCCTTGGAGAAACCATGCTGTGAAACACGAATTAAATTATGCCCTTCAATGTGTTCTCTGAGTCTATTTACTATTATTAATTCAAGCATTTTTCCTATAACCGATGTCAAACTGATTGGCCTGTAGTTGCATATAGACGATCTATCTCCCTTCTTAAAAACAGGAACAACGTTTGCCTGCCTCCAAGCAGTTGGAACAGAACCACTGTCTACCGATTTATTGAATATTTCAGTTAACTGGTCGCAGATTTCAAATTTACACTCTTTAAGCATTCTTGGAAAAATTTCGTCTGGACCCGGAGATTTTGTAGCTTTAAGTCTGTCAATCTGTTTGACTACTTCTTCTTTACTAATGCTGATATTAGTTAGACTACTTTCTTCATCCCCTCTGAAAATCGGATCGCAGTCAGGTACTTTATCTAACCTCTCATTAGTAAACACCGATAGAAAATAATTGTTAAACTCCTCACTCATTTTTTCTTCCGATTCAATCATGACATTTTCATCGTTTTTAATTGGTCCTATTCTTTCTTTATTTTTTGTTCTATAGAGGTGAAAGAAACCCTTTGGGTTGGATTTTGCTTGACTGGCAACCTTGATTTCATAATTACGTTTCGCTGAACGTGTATTCCTTTTAACCAGCTTTGCCATTTCGTTATATCTTGATCTAAGGTGTGATTCCCCGTTTTTCATTTTTACGTAAAGTCCTCTTTTCATTCCGATCTCATGTTTTAATCTGTCCGTCATCCATTTGGGAGTATTACTATTTTTCCATATTGACTTTAGGGGGATAAATGTATTTTGTGCATTAATAATTAGATCAGTTAGATTGTTATACATTTCATTTAAATTACTGACCTGACTGTAAATGCCTTGGAGGATTAAAAAGTGCAATGAGATAAAGACATTTGGAAATGGATACTAGGAGGCAATTGTATGAAGGAGTGACTGTACTGACAGCACTGTATGGGGCAGAAACAAGGAACTTAAAAACGGAAGAGAAATGTTTGAATGTGTTTGAGATGAGGTGTCTGAGAAGTATGATAGGGATTACTAGGGATTACTAGGGTGGATAGGGTGAGAAACTAAAAGGTGAAGAGGAGATCGGGGATGGAAAAAAGTTGGTGTTGTTGTTGTCGCTCCCTAGACTGTCTGTCCGAGCAGTCCCATCTCCCCAAGGAATGCCACAGCCAAAACTGGGTTTTCCCACAAATTCTTTATAGAGTGTATGTTATGTTGTTTGTGTGCATGATTGTGTATAATGCAGTCTTCCATTATGTGTTGTATGGTATGGGGTGAAGTGTTACATCCTGGGCAGCTGTTCACAATGCGATCATCCAGCCTCTTCTGGTAGCTTAGAAGTGCTGGGTGGTGGCCGCACTGCAGTCTGGCCAGGTGGACTCTGTCCTTTTGTGGGAGAGAGGATTCAGAAGGGTGGATATTAGGGTCTGGCATGCAGCAATGTGTTGTCTTTCAGTGTGTTAATGGAGCGGTGAGTAATATGATTATGAATATGTTTTTGGTGGCTGGTATTTGGTGGTTGTGGAGGAAGAGAAGAGAGTATCTGTGTGTGATACAGGTCTTTGGGTGTTGTTTTAATGTTTCTTGGTGTGTGTGGGTGTTCTGCTATGTAGTGTAGCGGGTGTGATGTGTTTGTGGTGGCTGCGGCAAGTGTTTGTGTGCCTCTCACGTCGAGGTGGTCCTTGACTTTGAGGACTTTAGTTTCATGGTGTAAATGGTCTGTAGGTGTTGTATTTGTGTAGCCTGTAATTGTTTTCAGGGCTTTGTTTTGTATGATTTGAAGGGTGCTGTGGTGTGTCTCACTGATTGATTGATTTATGGAATTTTTGGCTCGAAGGCCAAGTGCCGGAGCCGGTAGGCCATTCAGTGTGTCTCACTGAGATTAGGAGCCCATGCAGGACTTGCATAATTCATCACTGAGCGTATGCATTGTTTGTATATTGTTGTATTAGTTTCTTTGTTTTATCCAAATGTTGTTCCAGTGATTGACTCAAGTGTATTAAGTCTAGGTGTGCATTTGTTTTTTATGTTTGTGATGTGTTGTTTGAAAGACATGGATGTATCGTATGTTACACCAAGAATTTTTGGTGTGTTTGGGAGATAGGGTTGATGAAAGAGTATTGGGGTGGTTTGGACACATGGAAAAAATGAGTGAAGAAAAATTATTAAAAGAGGTGTGGAAGGCAGAGGTAGGAGAGAACGTGAGGGTGCAACCATGGATGAGATGGATGAATGGGGTAAAAGGGGCATTGGGAATGAGGGGAATGTCTATTGAGGAAGGACAAGATAGAAGATAGAGATGAATGGAGAATGGTTGTGTATGAATAATGTTGTGATGCATGAAAGGGGGTGGGTGATGGGTGGTGAGGGAGTATGTGTGAAAAATAAATTGATGCAGCCCAAAGGGATTTCTTGCCAACTTCTCTTTTTCTGCATGAGGGGATGGAGAGGGGGGTTGATGATTTTGTGAAGCAGCCTTGCTGTGGATGTGCTGTGTCTTGTGACACTGCTTCTGACCCAACATCCTGGAGGAGCCATGAAAAGAAGGAGGGAGGGGGGCTGATGGGAGTGGAGTATGTGGGGATGGAATGGGTGGGAGTGGATGTTAAGCTTTTTTTTTTTTTTTTTTTTTTTTTTTACTACCTCTCCTGTAAGGGGGAAAAGCCTTTGGTATATGTATATAATTATAAAAATTAGTTTTGAAAAATATATGAGCATGTAAGGCACCTGAGTTAAATGGGTGTCATGTGGAGTGTCTGAAGAAGGGAGGTGCAGTAATAGTGGACTGGGATGTGAGGTCCTTTAATTTGTGTCTATGTGAAAGTAGAGTGTTGGTAGAAGACTGGAGTGCCTGTGAGTGTAGTAGTTTAAGAGATCAGTTTGTTAAGTGTATCTGGGAAGGCTTATAGGAGGGTTTTGATTGAGAGGATTAGGAGAGGAAAAGAGTAATTGGTGATGAACAGTGTGGGTTTAGGAAAGGTATTGGTTGCATGGATCAGATTATTTATGGTTAGGCAGGTATGTGAGACAGTTTTAGGATGTTTTTTGGGCTTTTATGGATTTGGAAAATGCTTATGACAGGTTAGACAGGAAGATACTGTGGGAGGTTTTGCTGATGTATGAAATCGGGGCGGAGCAGTTAAGTTTTTACAAGAATAGAGCCTGTGGTCTGAGGTAAAGATGGGATTGCATCATGGATGTTTCATGTCACCATGACTGTTCAATGTGCACATGGACAGGGTGGTACGGGATATAAATGTGAGGGTAATGGGGAGGGGACTGAATATGGTTAAAGAAAATGGAGAAAAGTGAGAGGTGAGCCAGTTGTTGTTTGGTAATAACACTGTGATTATAGCAGGGTCAGAGGGGGGATTAAGGCAATTAGTGATGGAGCTTGGGAAGGTATGCAGTAGTTGAGGTTAAATGAAAGTAAGGTGATGAGATGTACAAGGGGTGAGGATGGCAACATGTTGGAAGTGTTAAAGGAGAGAGGCTGGAGGAAGTGGACAGTTTTAGGTATTTGGGGTCATATGTGGCATGAAAATGACTGGAGGCAGAGGTAAATTGTAGATTGAGAGAAGCAAGTAAATGCCTTGGGGAGTTAAAATGTGTCATGAGAAATAGGTATCTGGGAATGGATGTATACAGGAGATTATGTGATGGGGTGATTGTGCCAACAACCCTGTAAGGGGTGGAGACTTGGAATTAAAGAGAGGCAGAGAGTAGAAGTTTACAGGTATTTACCTAGTTGTATTATGCGGGAAGGGAGCTATGCTCATGGTGACCTGTCTTTGTATCTCTCAGCATCAAGTTTTTTCTTAAAATCTTGAATAGTGTTTGCACACCCTGTTTCTTTGTCTAATTTGTTCCAAGTGTCTATCACTCTGTGTGGGAAGCTATTTTCTTTTTTCAGATCTCTTCTGTAATTATCTTTTTTTAGTTTCTTTTCATGTCCTCTTGTTTTTCCATTGTCCCATTTCAGTAAGTCATTCTTATCTAAGATTTTCATTCCCTTCATAATTCCATAGATAGGTAGTAAGTCTCCTCTTTCCCCTCTTTGTTCCAGAGTTGGTAATTCTAATTTGGACAAGTCTTTGTTCATATGTCATTTTGGAAAGAGTTAGTGCCAGTTTTGTTGTTGTTCTTTGTATTCTTTCTAACTTCTTAATATTCTTTTTGGTACTGGGTGTCCATAGTGTTGCTACATAATCAAGTTTTGGTCTTATTAGTGTAGTTAAAAATTTTTTTTGTCATTTCCTCGTCCAAATAGATGATGTGTCTTGAGTTACAAGTAGGGGTTACAAGTTTGGAGAGAGTAAGAAACAAGGCGAGGAGGAGAATGGGGATGGGAAAGGAGTAGTGATGTACCGAAGCTTTGGTATCGGTATCGGTATATATCGGTATCGGTAAAATAGAAGGTATCGGTATATCGGTATCGGTATTGAAAAATAAAAATTTAAGTTAAATTACTTTCATTCATGAAACAAATAAATAATAATATAAATATATAAAGTAAAGGGTGTCTTTCACGCCATGTGGTTGTGGAATCATTTGCGTCTTATGTAAGAAGAGAAGAGAGCTAGCTGATGGCTATTATCCTATTACCCTTTTCAATCTCATTCTTAATATTTATTTATTGTAATTATTTATTTATATTTAATATTTGAACTTGCATTTTTCAGATAGTCAATATTGTGATAAATTTATTAAATTACAATTAGAATTGCCAGAATTAGCAATAATGCCTAAGTCAAAGCAAAGTGTTATATGGAATCTAGTGACAGTATGCAAAGATGATTCTTCAAAAGTATCCTGTAATTTCTGTAATACAATATTAAGCAGAGGAGGAATAAACAGGCAAACCCAAACAACAACAAATATTAGAAAGCATCTTCAACATAAACATCCTGATGAGTTTGGAAATGCCGAATTGGAGCAGAAAAAAGCAGCTGAATCAAACCCAACACTTGCCTCATTCTTAAATGTTCCACCTACCAAAAAGCTAAAAATTTCAACTTCAACTTCTAGTCAAAGTCAAACAGGCTGTTCAAGTGCAAAACAGGTATCTCAACAGCCAACTCTTGAAGCTACTCTCCAGTACAAAAAGATTTGGAACATCAACAGTGCTCCAGCAAAAGAGGTACACAAATATATTGCTGAAATGATCACAATAGATTGTCAATCTATATCTATTGTAGAAGATCTGGGATTTGCTAGGCTCCTTAATCACTTAAAACCAAACTATAAGATCCCAAGCAGGAAATACATCTCTAACACAACTATCCCAGAGCTTTATGAAAAAGTGCACAATAAAGTACAAGGCATTGTGAGCAATGCGCAAAATATCGGTATCGGTATCGGTAACCCATTAAATTCCTGTATCGGTATCGGTAAAATGCTAAAAAAAATATCGGTATCGGTATCGGTATCGGTAAAAATTTTGGTTCTGGCACATCACTAGAAAGGAGAGGGTAGCTTGGGCTCATAAAAGAGTATTGGGATGGTCTGAACACATGAAAAGATTGAGAGAAGAAATATTAGTAAAAGAGGCATGGAAGGCAGAGATGGATGGAATGAACTTGAAGCGATGACCAAGGATGAGATGGATGAATGGGGTGAAATGGGCTTTGAGCAAGAGGAGTCTGTTGAGCAAGGAAGGAAGAAGGCAGGAGATAGGTGTGAATGGATCTTGCCTGGATCTTACTGCACTTTTTTTTTTTTTCAGCTTTTCGATGAATTTTGTTGTGTGGACAGTGTCAGAACACCTGCTATGATCCTTCCTGTTAGCCACTGCTTCCACATCTCCATCACAATTCTCCAGTTCATATCTCATGGCCTTGACGGTATTCAAAGAGCACTGAGTTGCAGCTAAGATTTCCAAATTTTTTAATTTGACTCGAATCATCACTATGTAGATCACTCTCTTCCAATATTCTGGTGCTTTCCAGTCGTTCATGCTCTCTAGCTTTCACACCCACCAATAGTACACAGAATCAGCTATCTGTTGCAATTTACTGCTATTAAATCCTTCAAATGGTTCTGAAATGACAGATAATTTTTTTTATCAAATTTATCATGAACACCCTGTGGATATATATATACACATACACATGTATAGATATACATACATAATACACACACATATATATATACATAATACACACATGTATATACAGTATATATATCATTCATCAGCCCTATCTGCCATCTTTTCCACTCCCACTCTCTTCTTCACCTCCTCATTTCTCACTCTATCCAACCTTGTGACCCCCACCATACTTCTCAGACATTTCATCTCATACATACATACATATACCAAGGCTTTTTCCCCCTTACAAGGGAGGTAGCCAAAAAGGGAAAGGCATAAAATCACTCCCACCCATTTCATCCCTAAATACACTCCACACCCCTCCCACCCTCCCTCTCATCTGAGCACCTCCTGGATGACGGGTCATCCCTGCACCTTGCCCACCGCCCTGGGTCAGAAGCAGTGTCGCAAGACACAGCACATCCACAGCAAGGCCGCTTCATTTAATCGGCGACCCCCCCCCTCTCCGTCCCCCCTTGCATATAAGGAGGGGACGGGGAGAAATCCCTTCGGGCTGCGTCAAAATTTGCTCACACATACTACCTCACCCCCCACCCCCGCCCATTCCTCCTCATGCAATCACAACATCATCCATATACAACCATTCTCCACTCACCTCTGTCTTCTGTCCTCTCCCTTCCTTCCTCAAAGCCCCCTTCACCCCATCCATCCACCTCATCCTAGGACGTCCCCTCATGTTCACTCCCTCCACATCTGCCTTCCATACCTCTTTTACTAGTCTTTCTTCACTCATTCTTTCCATGTGTCCAAACCATCCTAATATTCTTTCATCAACCCTATCTCCCAGCTCCTTTTTCACCCCTGTTCTCCTCCTCACCTCCTCATTTCTCACTCTATCCAGCCTAGTAACCCCCACCATACTTCTCAGACACCTCATCTCAAACACATTCAAACTCCTTCTCTCTTCTTCTCTTATGTTCCACGTTTCTGCCCCATACAGTGCTGTTGGCACAATCACTCCTTCATACAGTCTCCTCTTCGCATCCATTCCCAAATGTCTATTCCTCATTACACTCTTTAATCCACAGAGGCATTTACTCGCTTCTCTCAATCTACATTCTACCTCCACCTTCACTCCACCTTTTCCTGCTACACTTGCACCCAAGTATCTAAAACTATCCACTTCCTCCAGTCGCTCTCCCTTAATGTTCACTTCCAGTCTACTGCCACTTTCACCCCTTGTACATCTCATCACCTTACTTTTACCCACATTTATCTTTAGCTTTCTTCTATCACATACTCTCCCAAACTCTGCCACCAGCTTCCTCAATCCCTCCTCCGATCCTGCCACAAGCGCAGTGTCGTCCGCAAACAACAGCTGGCTCACCTCCCACTTTTCTCCATTTTCTTTAACCATCTCCAATCCCTGACCCACTACCCTTGCATTCACCTCTCGCACCACCCCATCCATGTATAAGTTGAACAGCTAGGGCGACATAACGCATCCTTGATGAAGTCCCACCTTTACCTCAAACCACTCACTCTCTCCATTTCCAATCCTGACACAAGCTCTACTACTCTCATAAAAACTCTTGACAGCTCCCAAAAGCTTCACTCCTATCCCATAAATCTGCATAACCTCCCACAGTGCCTTTCTGTCTACCCTATCATAAGCCTTTTCCAGATCCATAAAAGCCCAAAAAACCTCCTTCCCCTTTCCTATAGCTTTCTCACATATCTGTCTTACCACAAAGATCTGATCTACACAACCTCTACCTGTCCTAAATCCACACTGTTCCTCACCAATTACTCCTTTTGTTCCTCTCCTAATCCTCTCAATCAAGATCCTCCCATAAGCCTTCCCAACTACACTTAACAAGCTAATCCCTCTGAAACTACTACATTCACACTTGTCCCCTTTTCCCTTGTAAAGAGGAACTATACAGGCACTCCTCCAGTCCTCCGGTACTCTACCCTCTCTCCAGCAAACATTAAATAACCACACCAACCAGTCCACCATCACTTGACCTCCCTTTTTCAGACATTCTACATGGCATCCATCCAGACCAGGTGCCTTACCTGCTTTCATCATCTTAACAACTGCCTTCACCTCATCCTTCCTTATTTCTCCTCCATTTTCCTCACTCATCACTCTCATTTTCTTCGCATTTCCCACTGCAGCTATCTTTCCTTCCCTATCCTCCTTTACATTTAGCAACTCCCTAAAATATTCTGCCCATCTTCCCCTTACTGCCTTCTCTTCCATTATCATCTCTCCATCTGCACCTTTTACCTTTTCTTCTCTACTTGATTCGCCTCCTCTTCCTTTCTTAATTTCTTTCCAAAACATCTTTTTATTACTTTCAAAATTTTCTGTCATACTCTTACCCCATTTCACATCTGCTCTCCTCTTTGCAACCTTTACCTTTTGCTTTACTTCTCTTTTCTTTTCTTTGTACCTCTCATATGACTCCCTCGTCCTATTTTGTAACCAATCTGTGAATGCTCACTTCTTCTCTTCTACAACCTTCTTTGTTTCCTCATCCCACCATTCACTACCCTTTCTTCTATTTCCCCCTGTCCTTCTTGTTCCACACACCATCCTTGCACACTTTATGACTCCCTCCTTGAACCATCCCCATTCCTCCTCCACACCCATCTCTACTCCATCCTTTACTCCCTCCCACTCCTCCTTCAGCTTCTTTCCGTACTCCTTCTCCTTTTCCTTTTCATTCAAGGAGTTCACTCTAAGAACCTCCCTACCTTTTGTCCCTTTCCTCTTTCTCCATCTATCCTCCACTCTCAACTTACCTTCCACCAAAAAATGATCTGATATTCCCCCACCCTCTCCCCTTAGCACATGTACATCCTTAACTCTTCCTATCATAATCCTATTTACCACTACATATTTAAATTTTCCTGTCTCTCTTAAGGGGACCCCCCGCCCAAAATATTTTTTTCTGAAGGATCTTGCTGATTTTTTCTGTGTGATATCTAGGTCTGAGGAAACCTTTACAGCATGAGTTTTATTCAGATCTGACGAGTAGTTTTTTATTTTTTAATAAAAAACCTAAAAAATACCATATTTTTGGGCCTCTTTCAAATCCTATCTCCTCTTACAATTTTTATTCGATGTCTTTCATTTTACAGCAAAAGAATCTTCTACATATATAAAAAACAATATAGAAAGCTTTTTTTAATATCTTTGTTTAACGCCAAGGAAAAAAAAGATAAAAAAATTATCGAAAAAAAGCAAAATTTTGACTTTGGACACATTATTAAAAAATATTATTTAACATATGCAAAAAAAACTCTATTTTATTTTTTGTCATTTATCTAGCTATTAATAGAGACCTCATTTGCAAAAATCGGTTAAAAATTGAGGGAGATAGACTTTGAGTATCAAAAACTTACATTTTTCAGAAACGAGTGTTAAAGTTTTTTTTCCCCTTAGTTTGACTAAATTTTACATTGGACCTCCTAAGACCCATTGAAAACAGGTTCCATTGTATTTTCATGATGATTTTGCATCTTTCAAGTAACTCAGGCACTTTGTACCCTCCTACAGTGTAGGATATTATTCACTCAAAGTGAGGGTCTCATAAGCCGCCACCTCACTCTTTGTCGCAAAGTTTGAGTTCTTGGTCTAGAATGACCCAGCAAGGTAGTCTGATTGCTGGGATTCAGCTCTCTTTCTTTTCTTGGGTTTCCTTTCTGGTGTTGGAACAGGCTCTTGCTGCATCAGGGACATCACTGTGAGGTTTGAGACTCTAAACCCAAGGTGTTGCAACAAGGAAGCATCCTTGTAGCCACTTGTTAGCAAACAGTTGTTTGCGTAGAGACAACTTGTCTGATATAGGTGTAGAGGACAGAGGATCAAGTGCTGAGGATGTGGATGTAGATGGAAGGGAGAGAGCTGCTGGAGGGAGTACTAGTGGTGGTGGCGGAGGTGGTGATAACAAAGTTGATGCTGGGGTTCTTTCTTTCTCCCCTTGAGTTGCTAATGTAGACGTTCTTATCTTCTGCAAGTGTGCCTTTTGTTTGGATAGCTTAGGCATGGCTAATATCTTCAAATATCTCTTCACTAAAAAATAGATGCGAATTTCACACGGCAAATTAGTGAATGCGGCAAGCTAACGTGTACATGTCCTTTACTTTGTAAGGCTCAGGCCACTACCAGTCGTGCAGGCTGAACTTCCTCACACCACATACTCACGTGCATGCCGGACGTAAGAGAAAACTTTATGAGTGTATCAAACGCAAAAAAATAGGGTAAAATATGGTCAAAACGTATGTAAACAATGGTCATGCGCAGCATGTGGCTGCCGGGGGGAGGGAGGGTAGGCCCTTTAAACCCTTTAAAAATGGCGGTACGATAAAAACACTTTACCAGCATCTAGAGCAAGATCCCTACTATGTATTTATGCAATAAAAAAAAAAAATCAAATATTTCTTAAATCTGGGGGTGGGGGCTCCCCTTAAATTCCAAGTCTCTGGCCCATACAATGCCATCAGCACAAGCACCCCTTCATACAATCTCCTCTTTGCATAGATTCCCAGGTGCCTATTTCTCATGACACTATTAAATCCTTCAAGGCATTTACTTGCTTCTCTTAATCTACAATTTACATCCACCTCCTCTCCTCCCTTTCCTACGACATACCACACACGAAAGGAGGAAGTGAGGACAAGAGTGTGAGTGGAAAAAGAGATGGCAGATAGGGCTGATGAAAGAATATTGGGATGGTTTGGACACAAGAATGAGTGTAGATTAATAAAAGAGGTGTGGAAAGCAGAGGTGGAGGGAGTGAACTTTAGGGGACAACCACGGACAAGATGGATGGATTGGGTGAAAGGGGCATTGAGCAAGAGGGGAATGTCTGTTGAGTAAGGAAGGGAGATGGCAGGAGATAGGGATGATTGGAGAGTGACTGTGTATAGATGGATTTCTCCGTCTTTTCTTTTTCTGCATGAGGGGACAGAATGGGGGGTACTGTGTTTTGCTACATTGTTTCTGACCTAAGGCAATGGGCAGGATAATGGGACCCATCATCCATGAGGAGCTAAAATGAGAGGTGAAAGGGTGGTGGATGCGAGTGGAATGAATGGGAGTAGATACGTGCCTTTGAATTGGCTACTTCCCTTATAAGGGGGAACATGCTCTTGGTTTATATATAAGTATATTCTAAGCAACTATTTCTCATATGCATCCCTCTTTCCCACCACTACACGCACTTCTTCATTCTATCCTTCACTTCCCATTATCCTCACTGCACACACTATTTTTCCCACTTTTAATATTTCCTTAAAACATCCATTCTTTCCTACTTCCTACTACTCCAGCCCATAGAATGTAGGCATTGTTGATGGAAACACTCAAGGAGATACAGGTGGTGTCTCTAAATGACCCATGACTCAGAGCCATACAGTAGGATGGTCAGCACAACAGCTTTGTAGACATTGATATTTGTGATTTTCTTCAGGTGCTTGTTTGGTCTACATTCACTTGTACAGTCTGCCAAAGGCACTGTTTACTTTAGCCAGTCTGCTGTCAATTTCTTTGTCCAGCTTAGCATCTGAGGAAATGGTGCACCCTAAGTAGGTGAATCAGTGGGTTGCTTTCGGTTCTGTCTCTTCTATATGTTGATATGGAGAGGATGATACTCTTCATTGGGTGGATGCTGGTGAAGCATCTTGCATTTCTTCAGGCTGACTTCAAGTCTGAAAAGCTGTGTGGCCTTTGTAAAGCAGGATTTGATGAGCTGCATCAAAATCTATATGGGCAACAAGAATGGCATCATAGCAAACAGCATCTTTCAGAAAAGTTGCTCCATTGTCTATGCGTGTGCCTGCAGGCATCTGGTTGTTGTTGTTGTTGTTGTCGTTCCCTAGACTGTCTGTCCGAGCAGTCCCGTCTCCCCAAGGAATGCCACAGCCAAAACTGGGTTTTCCCACAAATCCTTTATAGCGTGTATGTTGTGTTGTTTGCGTGCATGATTGTGTATAATGCAGTCTTCCATTATGTGTTGTATGGTATGGGGTGAAGTGTTACATCCTGGGCAGCTGTTCACAATGCAGTCATCCAGCCTCTTCTGGTAGCTTAGAAGTGCTGGGTGGTGGCCGCACCGCAGTCTGGCCAGGTCCTAGAGCTGCAGTCTGGCCAGGTCCTGGAGCCGCAGCGTCTACGTCGTGGGACCACCCCCCAACCCCAAGAGTTGGGGGCCAAACGGCGGCAACCAGCCCTGGCCACCGGCTCTACGCTGTGCTGGGCAGTGCTTTGTCGCTAAGATATTTAAGAACAACACTAGTTGTATTTATGTATGCGACGGGAGTTATGCAAATCAAATGACTGATACGGAATAATTATTATATAAATTAGTGCTAAATACATAAAATGGAGGAAGACAAAAATGAAAGAAGAAAAAATGAACTAGCAAAGAGATGTCTGGATGTGGGCAAAGTGGAATCGGTGCTGGGAGCAATTCCTAAAATATCCTGTATGAATGAAACCCCAAAACCATACCATAGGTTGGATAATTACATTTTTTCTGGGTTTGCAAGAGAAGGTGGATCTTTTTGGTAGAGGTGTGGAGTTGGATAGAGAACCTAGGTACAAAAATATTTTAAGAAATAGGGATATTACTGATTTGTTGGATGAACTAATGGAACTGAAAAGTGAGTACAGGGCAATGCACAAAGAAATAACTTAAAAAGAGCTAATGAGATCAACAAGGAGCTTGATGGTCTTAAAAAAGAATCAAATATGATCAGAAATGAAAACGAAAGAATGAAAAATGAGGATATAAACAAAAATGAGGCCTTGAAAAAAGAAGTGAAAAAACAAATACAAGCGGTGACTGATCTCCAAGAAATACGAAAACACTGGAAAGTGGAACAAGATATTAATAATTTAACAAAGTGGAAGAAAATGCCAAAGAAACGGAAATCAAAGTAATTAAGGGGAAAGAAAATTGGGTCAGAGACACAGTGGATAAAAAAGTGCATTTTAGTTTGTGATAGTAGGTAAAAACATAATGTACTTAGATATCAAAGAGAAAAAAAATGAGAAAGAAATTGCTAAACCAATTCTGAAGGAGATACAAGAGGAGAGACAGGATGTGGACAAAGAAATTGAGGAAGTACATAGGACAGGAAAATACTCTAAAGAAAAACAATATAGGCCAGTAAAAATCAAACTAAGGTCTCAAATGATAGAAGTACTATCAAAAACAACAAAGCTAGCAAATAGTGAACATTACAAAAATGTATGGATAAAAAAAGAAAGGAGTGATGAGGAAAAAGAGAAAGAAAAGACAGAGTTTGGGAGAGTGTGTGATAGAAGAAAGCTGAAGATAAATGTGGGTAAAAGTAAGGTGATGAGATGTACAAGGGGTGAAAGTGGCAGTAATCTGGAAGTGAGCATTAAGGGAGAGCAACTGGAGGAAGTGGATAGTTTTAGATACTTGGGTGCAAATGTGGCAGGAAAAGGTGGAGTAAAGGTGGAGGTAGAATGTAGATTGAGAGAAGCGAGTAAATGCCTTGGTGGATTAAAAAGTGTAATGAGGAATAGACATTTGGGAATGGATGCTAAGAGGAGACTGTATGAAGGAGTGATTGTGCCAACAGCACTATATGGGGCAGAAACATGGAACATAAGAGAAGAAGAGAGAAGGAGTTTGAATGTGTTTGAATGTGTTTGAGATGAGGTGTCTGAGAAGTAAGATGGGGGTTACTAGGCTAGATAGAGTGAGAAATGAGGAGGTGACGAGAACAGGGGTGGAAAGGGGGTTGGGAGATAGGGTTGATGAATGAGTATTAGGATGGTTTGGACACATGGAAAGAATGAGTGAAGAAAGACTAGTAAAAGAGGTATGGAAGGCAGATGTGGAAGGAGTGAACATGAGGGGACGTCCTAGGATGAGATGGATGGATGGGGTGAAGGGGGCTTTGGGGAAGAGGGGAATGTCTGTTGAGGAAAGACGGGAGAGGACAGAAGACAGGGGTGAATGGAGAATGGTTGTATATGGAAGATGTTGTGATGCATGAGGTGGAATGGATGGGGGATGGGGGGTGAGGTAGTGTGTGTGAGCAAAATTTTGACGCAGCCTGAAGGGATTTCTCCCCGTCCTCTCCTTTATATGGGGGGACGGAGAGGGGGGGTCGCCGATTTAATGAAGCGGCCTTGCTGTGGATGTGCTGTGTCTTGTGACACTGCTTCTGACCCAGGGCAGTGGACAAAATGCAGGGATGACCCGTCATCCAGGAGGTGCTAAGATGGGAGGGTGGAGGGGTGTGGAGTGTTTTCAGGGATGGAATGGGTGGGAATGATTTTATGCCTTTTCCTTTTTGGCTACCTCCCTTGTAAGGGGGAAAAAGCCTTGGTATATGTATGTATGTATGTATTCGAGAATAATAGATATAACAGATGAGAGATGGATGGGCAGACTGTGCCGTAGATCTAGATTGGCACAGTCTGCCCATCCATCTCTCATCTGTTATATCTATTATTCTCGAATACATACATACATACATATACCAAGGCTTTTTCCCCCTTACAAGGGAGGTAACCAAAAAGGAAATGGCATAAAATCATTCCCACCCATTCCATCCCTGAAAACACTCCACACCCCTCCACCCTCCCATCTTAGCACCTCCTGGATGACGGGTCATCCCTGCATTTTGTCCACTGCCCTGGGTCAGAAGCAGTGTCACAAGACACAGCACATCCACAGCAAGGCCGCTTCATTAAATCGGCGACCCCCCCTCTCCGTCCCCCCATATAAAGGAGAGGACTGGGAGAAATCCCTTCAGGCTGCGTCAAAATTTTGCTCACACACACTACCTCACCCCCCATCCCCCATCCATTCCACCTCATGCATCACAACATCTTCCATATACAACCATTCTCCATTCACCCCTGTCTTCTGTCCTCTCCCGTCTTTCCTCAACAGACATTCCCCTCTTCCCCAAAGCCCCCTTCACCCCATCCATCCATCTCATCCTAGGACGTCCCCTCATGTTCACTCCTTCCACATCTGCCTTCCATACCTCTTTTACTAGTCTTTCTTCACTCATTCTTTCCATGTGTCCAAACCATCCTAATACTCTTTCATCAACCCTATCTCCCAACCCCCTTTCCACCCCTGTTCTCGTCACCTCCTCATTTCTCACTCTATCCAGCCTAGTAACCCCCATCATACTTCTCAGACACCTCATCTCAAACACATTCAAACACATTCAAACTCCTTCTCTCTTCTTCTCTTATGTTCCATGTTTCTGCCCCATATAGTGCTGTTGGCACAATCACTCCTTCATACAGTCTCCTCTTAGCATCCATTCCCAAATGTCTATTCCTCATTACACTTTTTAATCCACTAAGGCATTTACTCGCTTCTCTCAATCTACATTCTACCTCCACCTTTACTCCACCTTTTCCTGCCACATTTGCACCCAAGTATCTAAAACTATCCACTTCCTCCAGTTGCTCTCCCTTAATGCTCACTTCCAGATTACTGCCACTTTCACCCCTTGTACATCTCATCACCTTACTTTTACCCACATTTATCTTCAGCTTTCTTCTATCACACACTCTCCCAAACTCTGTCACCAACTTCCTCAGTCCCTCCTCCGATCCTGCCAAAAGCGCAGTGTCGTCCGCAAACAACAGCTGGCTCACCTCCCACTCTTCTCCATTTTCTTTAACCATCTCCAATCCCTGACCCACTACCCTTGCATTTCCCTCTCGCACTACCCCATCCATGTATAAGTTGAACAGCCAGGACGACATAACGCATCCTTGACGAAGTCCCACCTTTACCTCAAACCACTCACTCTCTCCATTTCCAATCCTGACACAAGCTCTACTACTCTCATAAAAAATCTTGACAGCTCCCAGAAGCTTTCCTCCTATCCCGTATATCCGCATAACCTCCCACAGTGCCTTTCTGTCTACCCTGTCGTAAGCCTTTTCCAGATCCATAAAGGCCTAAAAAACATCCTTCCCCTTTCCTATAGCTTTCTCACATATCTGTCTTACCACAAAAATCTGATCTACACAACCTCTACCTGACCTAAATCCACACTGTTCCTCACCAATTATTCCCTCTGTTCCTCTACTAATCCTCTCAATCAAGATCCTCCCATAAGCCTTCCCAACTACACTTAACAAGCTAATCCCTCTGAAACTACTCATTCACACTTGTCCCCTTTTCCCTTGTAAAGAGGAACTATACAAGCACTCCTCCAGTCCTCCGGCACTCTACCTTCTCTCCAGCAAACATTAAATAACCTCACCAACCAGTCCACCATCACTGTACCTCCTTTTTTAAGACATTCTGCATGGCATCCATCCAGACCAGGTGCCTTACCTGCTTTCATCATCTTAACTGCTGCCTTCACTTCATCCTTCCTTATTTCTCCTCCATTTTCCTCACTCATCACTCTCATTTTCTTAGTATTTCCCACTGCAGCTATCTTTCCCTCTCTATCCTCCTTCACATTTAGCAACTCCCTAAAATATTCTGCCCATCTTCCCCTTAGTGCCTTCTCCTCCATTATCATATCTCCATCTACACCTTTTACCTTTTCTTCTCTACTTGATTCGCCTCCTCTTCCTCTCTTAATTTCTTTCCAAAACATCTTTTTATTACTTTCAAAATTTTCTGTCATACTCTTGCCCCATTTTACATCTGCTCTCCTCTTTGCCTCCTTTACCTTTTTATTTACTTCTCTTTTCTTTTCACTAGCTAAAATATGTGAAAAAGTGATTAAAAGTAGATGGGTTAAACATCTGGAAGAAAAATCTATACTAAATCCAAGCCAATTTGGATTTAGACAAGGAGGAGCATGTACAACAAATCTAATCTGCTTCTATTCGAGAAGGGTTGATGAAAGAATATTAGGATGGTTTGGACACATGGAAAGAATGAGTGAAGAAAGACTAGTAAAAGAGGTGTGGAAGGCAGATGTGGAGGGAGTGAACATGAGGGGGCATCCTAGGATGAAGTGGATGGATGGGGTGAAGGGGGCTTTGGGGATGAGGGGAATGTCTGTTGAGGAAGGACGGGAGAGGACAGAAGACAGGGGTGAATGGAGAATGGTTGTATATGGATGATGTTGGGATAGCATGAGGTGGAATGGGCAGGTGGATGGGGGGTGAGGTAGTATGTGTGAGCAAAATTTGATGCAGCCCAAAGGGATTTCTCCCTGTCCTCTCATTTTATGCAATGGGGGGACAGAGAGGGGGGGTCGCCGATTTAATGAAGCGGCCTTGCTGTGGATGTGCTGTGTCTTGCGACACTGCTTCTGACCCAGGGCAGTGGACAAGGTGCAGGGATGACCCGTCATTCAGGAGGTGCTAAGATGGGAGGGAGGGTGGAGGGGTGTGGAGTGTATTCAGGGATGGAATGGGTGGGAATGATTTTATGCCTTTTTCTTTTCGGCTACCCCCCTTGTAAGGGGGAAAAAGCCTTGGTATATGTATGTATGTATGTATTCGAGAATAATAGATATAACAGATGAGAGATGGATGGGCAGACTGTGCCAATCTAGATCTACAAAAGGCATTTGAGAAAGTACCACACAAAAAATTAATAGGAAGATTAGAATCAATAGGTGGCATTGCAGGTAATTTATTAAAAATGGATGGAAGACTTCCTGACTGGGAGAAAAATGAAGGTAGTAATTAGAGACAAATACTCGAAATGGGAAGAAATGATAAGTGGTGTTCCACAAGTGTCAGTACTAGCTCCAATCATGTTTGCCATATACATAAACGACATGGACAAAGGAGTTGAATGTTATATGAATTTCTTCGCAGATGATGCAAAAATATTAAAGAATCAACAAATGAGGACTGTGACTCATTACAATCAGACCTGGACACAATCTGGAAATGGACTCAAATGTGGGAGGTAAACTTTGATATCAAGAAGTGTAGCATAATGGAGTTTGGTAAAAGCAAAAACAGAATTTAAAAAAATTACAAAATTGGTGAAAATGAAATAAAAAAAGTGCACTTGGAAAGGGACCTTGGAGTGATAATCAGCAATGATATGACACCAGACAGACATATAAACAAAATAGTAGGTGAAACATACAACCTACTAAGGTCAATGAAAGTGGTATTTGAATACTTAGATGAAGAAATTATAAAAAAATATTAGTCACATTGATTAGACCAAAACTGGAATATGCAGCGACACTATGGACACCCAGTGCTAAAAAGAATATAAGGAAACTAGAAAGAATACAGAGAGCAACAACAAAGTTGGCACCAGCTCTTTCCAAATTAACATACGAACAAAGATTATCTAAACTAGAACTACCAGCACTAGAGCAAAGAAGAGAAAGAGGTGATCTACTGACTATACATAGAATCATGAAAGGAATGGAAATCCTTGACAGAAAAGATTTACTAAAAATTACAATGGAAAAACAAGAGGTCATGAAAAGAAACTCAAAAAGGACAACTATAGAAGAGATAGGAAAAATAATAGCTTCCCTCACAGTGCTAAATATATGGAATAACTTAGATGAAAAAACAGTGTGCAAATACTATTCACGATTTTAACCCCTTCGATACGATGACGCCTACGTAGGCATCATGAGGACCAAGTGGGTATGAGAGGATGCCGATGTCGGCGTCTTGATTATATATATTGTAGTTGTACCTGCATGACCCCCATACTCTGTAAACCGGCTTCATCATATTTTCTATGGTTATCAAAATTCATGGGTGAAAGAGAACGAGCAATATACAGTGGTAACTTTATTTTTTAAAATGCGAGTATTATGACGCAAAATCGCACGTCTGGCAGCTAATGCTGCCTGCGAGATTTTGGCCCGGAGTGAAAGGGTTAACCACTTCACTCCGGGCCAAAATTTCGCGGGCAGCATTAGGTGCCAGACATACGATGTTGTGTCATAATACTCGCATTATAAAAAATAAAGTCATGGCTGTATCGATCGTTCTCTCTTTCACCCGTGAATTTTGATAACCATAGAAAATGTGATGAAGCCAGTTTACAGAGTATGGGGGTTATGCAGGTTCATACATACTTACATATACCAAGGCTTTTTCCCCATTACAAGGGAGGTAGCCAAAAAGGAAAAGGCATAAAATCATTCCCATCCATTCCATCCCTGGATACATTCCACACCCCTCCACCCTCCCTCTTCCCTCTTATCTTAGCACCTCCTGGATGACAGGTCATCCCTGCACCTTGTCCACTGCCCTGGGTCAGAAGCAGTGTCGCAAGACACAGCACATCCACAGCAAGGCCGCTTCATTAAATTGGCCACCTCCCTCTCCGTCCCCCCATGCATGAAAGGAGAAGACGGGGAGAAATCCCTTCGGGCTGCGTCAAATTTTGCTCACACATACTACCTCAGCCCCCATCCCCCCACCCATTCCATCTCATGCATCACAACATCATCCATATACAACCATTCTCCATTCACCCGTCTTCTGTCCTCTCCTGTCCTTACTCAACAGACATTCCCCTCTTCCCCAAAGTACTCCAGGAGCCAGGGGTCATTTGCATGCATAAGAGTGCCACTCAGTTTCTCCCTTGATCTGGTTAGAGGGTCACCTCAGACATCTGAAAAATCAAGGTGGACACTCAGCTGACTGGCAGCAGGGTTGATATTTGAGGATTTATGATGGGCGTCGGCTTTCGGAATAATGACCAAAATCTGGGGTAGGGGAAAGTCAATTTGACCTGGAACAGTTAGTTTTGAATGAAATTTAATGAATGACCACTCATTTGAATTCACTAAGTATCAGCTTTATAATGATTGGTAGACCATTGCGATTGGTCAAGACCAGAGGTCACCAGAGGTCAAACTATGACGTAAAACATCACCTGCTTAAAATCTGGGCCTCCAAACACAAAATGATACCATGGTAATGATAGTTTATTCTTCAATTTTCTCTTATTTCTACCTCAGGTCATGGGTAAGTTTTTAAATCAACAGTGGAGAAAATATGGTAATAATTAACCCTTTGTTGGCCAACTCAAAATTGACCAATATTTGGAAAAATCAATAATTTGGCCAGAAAATGTCGCAAATGACAGATCAATTACAAACTTGTTTTATTCAACTTCTTTTTCCAGATCATTAATCAAATAAACACAAATACAAATCAAATCTCTTGTTACACCATTTGACCTAGATTCAGTGAATCTCTCGATAGTACATGCCTATGCTGGGGGAGTGGTTTCCCGTATTTTCACTTTTTTGTTGAATATCACCAGTTCGCTTTCTGAAATGTGAAGACTGCATACAGTGCATTTTAATTATTTATAGCCCTGTATTAGCTAGGAGACCATGCCTATACTCTTATTTTAGATTGATCCCCATGGTACGGCAGGGTCAGCAGAGCTAGATGCACAGTAAGGCCTAGGTAGTAATGTACACTGTTCTACATCATATACAGTGGAGATCACATTAATTTGACCCTTTGATGAACAAGATAGATACAAACTGTACTTTCTGCAATATCCTAGTGGAGGTTACATTAACCGCAGCATGTGTGGAAGTCTGGATTGAATTTCAAATCAAATGTTTTTTCTTCAGATTACCAATGGCATCTTCACAGAGAGAACAATCAACAGTTGTGAGGCTAGGTCCATAATCTACAATTTTCTTCAATCCTGAACTTTGCATCATATGCCAAGAGAATGATCCTGAACGGGGGCCAACTTCGTCAGAGAAAGGAAGGCAGAAGGTCGTTGATGCAGCATCACTACGAAAGGACATAGTGTTTGAAAGGTTGAGACAAGTTGAGAACTGCAACTTTGTGTATCATGTAACTGACAATTTCAAGTGTTATAAACAGTACACTCATAAAAAGACAATAGATGGCCTGAAAAGACAATCAGAGGAACATCAAACTGGTCAAAAAGACCAAATGAACCTAAAAAAAAATGCGTAGATCTATGTCCCTCTCTTGTGACCAACCTTGCAAACCAGACAACGTTGATAAGTATTCTAAAAAGTGTGTGATATGTTCTGCAGCAAAACACAATGGAGAATACAATGAATTCAGAATATCAGAGGTGGCCAGAGCTGAATCATTCCTGAAGGCTACTTCAGTACTCCTGGACGAAGTTTTCACTCGGACATGTGACCTAAACAATGCTGCTGATGTTTTTGCCGCAGATCTGTACTGCCATAATCAGTGTCTACGTAATTATTTGCGAAAAGCTGAAAGAGACCAGTAACATGGGTTCATCGCTAGCTCAGAGAAGTGGAATGTCTTTCAATGTGTCCTTCAACATATTCTACCAGAGTTGAAACAGGGTAGATGCTTTAGCCTGTCTTACATGACTGAGTGTTGCAACAAGGCTTCTGCTGAGCAACAGATCAACTGTGGTTCATTTACGAATCGGGATGTGAAGGCATATCTGGCCCCAACCGATGTTGTTGTTGTTGTTGTCGTTCCCTAGACTGTCTGTCCGAGCAGTCCCGTCTCCCCAAGGAATGCCATAGCCGAAACTGGGTTTTCCCACAAATCCTTTATAGAGCGTATGTTGTGTTGTTTGCGTGCATGATTGTGTATAATGCAGTCTTCCATTATGTGTTGTATGGTATGGGGTGAAGTGTTACATCCTGGGCAGCTGTTCACAA
The DNA here is from genome assembly GCF_046742065.1 of Oratosquilla oratoria. Lineage (NCBI taxonomy): Eukaryota > Metazoa > Arthropoda > Malacostraca > Stomatopoda > Squillidae > Oratosquilla > Oratosquilla oratoria. Next base: position 31,399,580 of record NC_134800.1, read on the forward strand.
TGCGGTCATCCAGCCTCTTCTGGTAGCTTAGAAGTGCTGGGTGGTGACTGCACCGCAGTCTGGCCAAGTGGACTCTGTCCTTTCGTGGGAGAGAGGATTCAGAGGGGTGGATATCAGGGGGTCTGGCATGCAGCAGTGTGTTGTCTTTCAGTGTATTAATGGAGCGGTGAGTGATATGATTATGAATATGTTTCCGGAGGCTGGTATTTGGTGGTTGTGGAGGAAGAGAAGAGAGTATCTGTGCGTGATAGAGGTCTTTGGGTGTTGTTTTAATGTTTCTTGGTGTGTATGGGTGTTCTGCTATGTAGTGTAGCGGGTGTGATGTGTTTGTGGTGGCTGCGGCAAGTGTTTGTGTGCCTCTCATGTCAAGGTGGTCCTTGACTTTGAGGACTTTTGTTTCATGGTGTAAATGGTCTGTAGGTGCTGTATTTGTGCAGCCTGTAATTGTTTTTAGGGCTTTGTTTTGTATGATTTGAAGGGTGTTCTGGTGTGTCTCACTGAGATTAGGAGCCCATGCAGGACTTGCATAATTCAACACTGAGCGTATGCATTGTTTGTATATTGTTATATTAGTTTCTTTGTTTTGTCCAAATGTTGTTCCAGTGATTGACTTAAGTGCGTTAAGTCTGGGTGTGCATTTGTTTTTTATGTTTGTGATGTGTTGTTTGAAAGACATGGATGTATCGTATGTTACACCAAGAATTTTCGGTGTGTTTGTGTGTGGTATTTGAGTGTTGTTGATGTAGAGATGAGGTATGTACTTGTGTTCTTTTGTCCAGTTGGTGAGAAGTGTTGCTGTAGATTTGGTTGGAGCTATTTTGAGTCTGTTTGTGATGAACCATGTGTTGAGTGTGTCAAGGTATGGCTGGATTATTTCTGCAGCTTTGTCTGTGTTACGATGTGTGCATGTGATTGTTATGTCGTCTGCATAGGAAGAGATTTGTATTTCTGAGGTGTCTGGCATGGGTAAGTCATGCATGTATAGATTAAATAGTGTGGGGGATAGAACCGAGCCCTGTGGTACTCCGTTCTTAATGTTTCTGATGTGCGATGATAGGCCATTATATGACACGTAAGCATTCCTACCTGCCAGATAATTGGCCAGCCATCTTTTGGTGTTATTGTGCATGTCTGTGTTATATATTTTATTTGTTAGGTTGTGGCGGGGGATAGCATCAAAAGCTTTACTAATGTCTAATGTTATAAGAAGTGTTCTTTGGTGGGGCCTATCTGAATTGATGCCATCTAAAATTCTTTGTGTGAGGTTTGTCAGAAGAGTGTGTGGAGTGTAGTGGCCAAAAACTGTGTTGTGAGTCAGCAAGGGGAATATGTGGTGTGACAAGTTTAAGTATTAGGCGTTCAATGACTTTAGAGGGTCCTGGAGCTGCAACGTCTACGTCGTGGGACCACCCCCCAATCCCAAGATTTGGGGGCCAAACAGCAGCATCTACCCCTGGCCATCAGCTCTACGCAGATGGTCCAATGTGTTTTAGGTGGATGTCGCTTATGTTATCAGGGCCACAGGCAGATGAGTGCTTGAGACTATGTATTATGAGTTTTGTCTGACTCTCTATGAAGGGTGTATAGTCTGAGTCTGTGGGAAAGTCTTTCTTACGTCGAATGGTGCGTCGGTCATCAGGGTGAGAAGTGAGATGGCTTGTCTGTGCAAAATGACGTATGAGTGCGTTTGCTTGTTGTCTGTTTGAGGGTAGATTATCTGTTGTTGTGATTATTGCTGCATGAGAGCGTGTAGTGTTACTGTTGGATAGTGTAATGCTGTTGAGTGTTTTGTACAATTTGCTGGTGTTTGTTTTGTGATCAAGTGTATTGATAAAGTTTTGCCAAATTTGTGTTTTTTGTTCATGTATTTTATTGGCAATCACAGTGTTTAGTGTTTGTATTTGGTCTGCTATGTTTTGAGGGATAGGTGTGGGGGTATCGTGTTTAAGTGTGTCACGTTGTCTGATGAGGCCTTGGATTTCTGGTGTGAAGTTGGGGTTGTGTGATTTTCTGTTGCCTCTAGGGATGTATCTCTTGTCTGCATTTTGTATGATTGTATTAAAAGTGTGCACAGCATTGTTTATGTTTGTGATTGGTGTACTGTTAAGTGTTTCAAAATGTTGTTCTGTCTCTTCAGTAAAAGCTTCCCAGTTAGCTCTCTTGTAATTGGTGTAAGTGTGTCTGTGGCCAACTGGGGTGCATCTTGTTTTGGTGGTGATGATGATTGGAAGGTGGTCAGAACCAAGGGTTCCGACCACTCTCCATGATGTTGTTGGGGTTAGGCAGGGGGAGGAAAAGGTGATATCAGGAGAGGAGAGAGTGTAGAGGGCTTGGTGTGGGATATGTGTATGATTATGTGTGTTGTTCATGATAGTCAATGAGTCAAACTGAGTTTGCATATCAAGCCCTCTGTCTGTGTCAGGGTTGTCGACATACCAGGCAGACGACTTGGCGTTGAAGTCTCCACCCATGATCAGGTTGGGGATTGAGGTTAGTTGGCTAAAATGAGGCCTGAAGGTGTCTGGAACTGTGGGGGATGATTGGGGGGGAATGTACATGTTAACTATTGTCAGTGTTGATTTGTTGCCTGTGCGGATTCGAATGGATTGGATTTCTGTTGTGTTATCTGTGGTAGGGAGGAGAATTTTGGTTGTGGCACTTGTGTCCACAAAACAGATGGAGTGGTGGATCAGGGTGATGAGTCCACCGCCATAGCCGTCAGTCCGGTCTTGTCTGATGGTGGTGTAATTATGAAATGATGGTGTTTTGTGTGAGTGTCTAAGTTTTGTTTCTTGTAAAATCGCAATGTGTATGCTGTGTTGTTTAAGAAAGTGTTCAAGTTCATGTTTTTTCGTGTTAATACCGTCAATGTTCTGTTGTAATATGTTGATGTTGTGTGTTTTGTATGTGTTGTATGTTGCCGTTTAGGGTTGAGGTTGGGGTGGTAGTGGGGAAGGTGTAGGATCTGGGTCAGAGGGGGGGAAAGGAGAGATTGGGGACAAAGGAAGGGGAGTACTAATCGGGGGTAAGGGCAAAGGGAAATCGGGAGTGGGTAAGGGTGCTGGCTGTGGTTGGGGAGGTGGGAGTGGGGTTACTGGAGGGCAGGTAGAACATGTCCAAGTGTTTGTGTATTGGTTTGTGTCAGCAAGTGTTGTACAAGTGAGGTGGGCCCAGTTTTTGCACATATTGCACTGAACTGAGCCCTTTGTCTGTCTGCTCAAAGTAATGGGTTTAGAGCATGTTGGGCATGTGTATTTTGTGGTGGGCCCAGGATTGCTCTCTACATCTCCAGCTAAAAGTAGAAGAAGAGGGGTGATCACCGGAAAATCACCCCTCGGTGCAGAAAAAACGTAATATTGCATGTTGGGAAAAAGGATTGTGGTACTCCCCAAGGTAGGCGTAGCTCCTCTTGGGGATCGGTGCCACCTGCTTAGAGCTGATGGCCAGGGGTGGTTGCTGCCGTTTGGCCCCCAACTCTTGGGGTTGGGGGGTGGTCCCACGACGTAGACGCTGCAGCTCCAGGACCCCCAACCGATGTTGGTAGTGATGGTGGAAAACTCCACAATATCATCACCCAGGAAATTGTCTTTGATGATGTAAGCAAAAGTTTGCTTAATTTCACATCAAAGTCCACTGAGCTCTATGAAACATATCGGGCAGAGACATTTGTAACGAAAAAGAGATCTGTCTTTGACACAATTCTTAAGAACAATCTGAAAACATTCAAGGGTCCTGAACCTGGGAAGTCAGCTGTAGCAAGTGAACAAAAGGATAAAGGTCTAAAGCAGTTAGCTGAAGAACAGAAGCTATATGACATAGCACGCATGCGAGGACATGACATAGAAGATTTATTGAAGTATGACCTGGTTGATGCCTGCTATCTTTTTGATGGCAAAGGGCTTATGATCAAGTCACAAAAGAGTGGCCTTTGTGCTGAACTACAAAAAGTTCTCTCAGATGATGACTATGGTTCACCAAAAACATGGTCACCAGAACAGACTGCTACCATTGTAGATGTGATAGGTCGGGTGCGCCAAATGCAGCTTGGGTCTATTAAGACGTGCAGTGATCTCTGTACCAACTTTTTGAAAATGATCTACAGCATGAGTATCAATTCAAAGCAAATTGACTTTGTCTTTGACACATACATTGACGGGTTAGTTAAAGACAGTGAACATATCAGACGGTGCACCACAAACCCAATTGACATAAATGAACTTGGTAAAGAAACAAGGTTGCCGGTGTCAAAAGATACATTTTGGGCATCATCGTCAAATAAAACCAAGTTGCAGAAGGCGCTTAGGTGTCACATCTTAGAGGAACAGAATGAAAATACTGAACTGGTTGTTAGTGCAATGGGTGGAGAGAATATGGAACCTTGCAAAGCTGTATTGAATGGTAGTTTCCACGTTTTGCCAAATCTTGATGTCTATATTGAAGAAGCTAATGTTCGTTTGATTCCACACACGCTTGATGCTGTCAAATCTGGATCAAAGAGGGTTGTGCTCCTCTCGAATGACACTAATGTTGTAGTTCTGGGGCTGTATTACTGGAAAATTTTCAAAGAACATGGGTTGATTGAATTCTGGATATGCGTTGGTGTAGGGAATACAACAAGGTATCTTCCTCTCCACACAGTGGCAGAGAGGTTGGGGGAGAATTTCTGTGATGTTATCATAGCCATGCACTTTTTAACTGGGTGTGATTCAACCAGTAAATTCGGCACAAAATCTGCTGTGTTGAAGGCAAATCCTGTGCAATACTTGAGTGATTTTGGCAAGGATTTGGAAGTAGATCTGGCGCTCACTGAACAGTATCTTGTGAAGGTATGCATTAAGTCAGAGACTAAGTCAATGGATGAACTCCGATATCACTTGTACCATCACAGTAAGACAACCATTTTGGACCTTCCTCGTACGAGCCGAGCATTGCATGGTCATATCATGAGGGCATTGTATGGTTCTTATCTTCAAATGCATTGTCTAGACCGAACCAAATTTGGTTACCCCAGAGAAGGTAACATGTTGGTGCCAGACAAGATGGTGGTTCTTCTGCCAGAGGATTTTCCGCACCCATGTAAATGCCAATCATGCGCCAGGAAGAGAAGCCCCTGTAGAAAATTGGGGTTGCAATGCTGTAAATACTGTAACTGTGTCATAAACAATGGCTGTAAGAACCCATTGTAGACATGTTAGAGGATTTGTATCTAGTTATCTGAACAAGGCCTGTGGATGAAACGAAACAGTAAAAAAAATATATATATATATATGTGTTTAAGTCAAAATTGGTATTTCAAAGTTATCTGAAATAGGATACAAAGCATGGAAAAAAATGAAAGTTCATTTTAACACTTTAATCATTGTTTGATTTGTCAATTTTGTCACTTATTGTTTCACTAGACTGACTTTATCATTTTCAGCATTTTTGGCCAAAATATTGATTTTTCCGAAGTTTGGTCAATTTTGAGTTAGCCACCAAGCGTTTAATTATTTCCATATTTTCTCCACTGTTGATTTAAAAACTTACCCATGACCTGAGGTAGAAATAAGAGAAAATTGAAGAATAAACTATCATTTTTTCCTAAACCATGGTATCATTTTGTGTTTGGAGGCCCAGATTTTAAGCAGGTGACGTTTTACGTCATAGTTTGACCTCTGGTGACCTCTGGTCTTGACCAATCACAATGGTTTACCCATCATTATAAAGCTGACACTTAGTGAATTCAAATGAGTGGTCATTCATTAAATTTCATTCAAAACTAACCGTTCCAGGTCAAATTGACTTTCCCCTACCCCAGATTTTGGTCATTATTCCGAAAGCCGACGCCCATCATAAATCCTCAAATATCGACCCTGCTGCCAGTCAGCTGAGCGTCCACCTTGATTTTTCAGATGTCTGAGGTGACCCTCTAACCAGATCAAGGGAGAAACTGAGTGGCACTCTTATGCATGCAAATGACCCCTGGCTCCAGGAGTAAAGCCCCCTTCACCCCATCCATCCACCTCATCCTAGGACGTCCCCTCATGTTCACTCCCTCCACATCTGACTTCCATACCTCTTTTACTAGTTTTTCTTCACTCATTCTTTCCATGTGTCCAAACCATCCTAATACTCTTTCATCAACCCTATCTCCCAACTCCCTTTCCACCCCTGTTCTCCTCCTCACCTCCTCATTTCTCACTCTATCCAGCCTAGTAACCCCCATCATACTTCTTAGACACCTCATCTCAAACACATTCAAACTCCTTCTCTCTTCCTCTCTTATGTTCCATGTTTCTGCCCCATACAGTGCTGTTGGCACAATCACTCCTTCATACAGTCTCCTCTTAGCATCCATTCCCAAATGTCTATTCCTCATTACATTCTTTAATCCACCAAGGCATTTACTCGCTTCTCTCAATCTACATTCTACCTCCACCTTCACTCCACCTTTTCCTGCCACATTTGCACCCAAGTATCTAAAACTATCCACTTCCTCCAGTCGCTCTCCCTTAACCACTTCAATACGGGACTTAAATCTCGCGGGCAGCAGCCAATGCCAGCCGTACGACGTAACGAAATAATATTCGCATCATAAAATATAGTCGCCGCTTATATCGATCGTTCTCTCTTTCACCCGCGAATTTTGAAAACCACAGAGAATGGGATTAAGGGCGCATTTGGGAGAATGTAAAAACACAGGGGCGACTACAATAAATATAATCAAGACGCCGATATGGCAGCGTCGCGAATCCACTTGCTCCTCATGACGCCTACGTGTGCGGCACCGTATGGAAGGGGTTAATGCTCACTTCCAGTCTACTGCCACTTTCACCCCTTGTACATCTCATCACCTTAATTTTACCCACATTTATCTTCAACATTCTTCTATCACACTCTCCCAAACTCTGTCACCAACTTCCTCGATCCCTCCTCCGATCTTGCCAAAAGCGCAGTGTCGTCCTCAAACAACAGCTGGCTCACCTCCACTTTTCTCCATTTTCTTCACCACCCACTTTTTCTCCATTCTTCACGCAGGTGCAACTACAATAAATATAATCAAGATGCCGACATCGGCATCCTCGCGTACCCACTTGCTCCTCATGACGCCTATGTAGGCGTCACCGTATGGAAGGGGTTAAGAATAAACTTGATGCTGAAAGATACAAAGATGGGTCACCATGAGCAGAGCTTCCTTCCCATATAATACAACTAGGTAAATATCCATAATCATACTGCTCACTGCTCCAACAACAGACTGAAAGACAACACTCTAAAATATGCCAGACCTCCTGATTGACATCCATCCTTCTGAATCCTCTCTCCCCCCAAGAGGACAGAGTCCACCTGGCCAGGCTGTGGTACAGCCACCATCCAGCCTTTCTAAATTACCAGAGGTGGAAGGATGAATGCATTGCAGATATCTGTCCAGGATGTAACACTTCATCCCATAATAGTTAACACTTTATGGAAGACTGTGCTGTACACAATTACACATCCCAACAATAAAACATACTCTGAATGGAATTTATGGGTAAACCTCATTCCAACCATGGTGTTCCTCAGGGATATGGGACTGCTTGGCCAGACAGTCTAGGGAACATCATCATTATCATCTTTCCACTCAACACCCTGCCTACCACACTCTCAAATTCAAACTTATCTCTTCCTTTGTGGTGGGGGAAGAGAATGCTACCACCAAGTCTTTCCACTTGAGTCGTAAAAGGCGACAAAAAACAGGAAGAGGGATGGTATCAGTAGTCCTATTACCTGTAGCCCCAAAAGGGGACATTCCTAAACAAAAGAAGTAAAGGCATATGAGGGTCTGGGAGTTTTCCAACCAGTACCCTAAGGTTTGGGTCTTTTAATGTGCATGGATGTGGTACAGATGTGAGTAAAAGGGAAGAGATAGGCAGTATGTTTGTGAGAAGAAAGATGGATGTGCTGGCTTTGAGTGAAACTAAAATGAAACGAAAGGGCAACTGTGAGTTTGGGAGTGTAGTTGGGAGGTACTCAGGAGTGAAGAGGGGACGAGGGAGAGAAGGGGTGGCTATATTATTAAGTGAAAAGATAAGTAAGCAGGTAGTGGAGTGGAAGGAGGTTTCATCAAGGTTGATGTGGATGAAGGTGAAGCTGGGAAGGGAGATGTGGGTTTTTGTAAGTGTGTATGGGCCTGGTAGTGAGAAGAGTGTAGATGAAAGGGAGGCTTTTTAGGTAGATTAAAATGAGTGCATAGAGGGATTAGGGAGAAATGTCAATGTAGTTGTATTGGGAGACCTTAATGCTAGGGAAGGAAATGAACCAACAGATGGAGTGATTGGGAAGTATGGAGTTCCAGGTAAAAATTGTAGTGGAGAATTGATGGTGGAGATGTGTCTTGAAAGAGAGTTGATGATAGCAAATACATTGTTTAGGAAGAAAGTCATGCATAAGTACACATGGGAGAGGGTGGTGGATGGAAGGGTGGCAGATAGAGTGTTAATGGACTATATAGTGGTGACCAGGAATATGGTAGGAAGAGTTAAGGATGTACATGTTCTAAGGGGAGAGAGTGGGGGAATATCAGATCATTTCCTGGTGGAAGGTAAATTGAGAGTGGAGAATAGGTGGAGAAAGAGGAAAAGGGCAGAAGGTAGGGAGTACTTACAGTGAATTACTTAAATGAGAAAAAAAAGGAGAATAACTTTAAGAGGAAGCTGAAAGAGGAGTGGGAGGGAGTAAAGGATAGAGTAGAACTAGGAGTGGAGGAGGAATGGGATGGTTCAAGGAGGGAGTCATAAGGTGTGCAAAGAAGGTGAGTGGAACAAGGAGGGCGGGAGGAAATAAAAGGAAGAGTAGTGAGTGGTGGGATGAGGAAGCAAAGAAAGGTGTAGAAGGGAAGAAGCAGGCATTCATAGATTGGCTACAAATTAGGACTAGGGAATCATATGAGAGGTAAAGAGGAGGGAAGTTAAGCATAAGATAAAGGAAGCAAAGAGGAGAGCAGATGTGAAATGGGGTAAGAGTATGACAGAATATTTTGAAAGTAATAAAAAGATGTTTTGGAAGGAAATTAAAAGAGAAAGAGGAGGCGAATCAAGTAGAGAAGAAAAGGTAAAAGGTGCAGATGGAGAGATGATAATGGAAGAGAAGGCAGTGAGAGGAAGGTGGACAGAGTATTTTCAGGAGTTGCTAAATGTGAAGGAGGATAGGGAGGGAAAGGTACTTGCAGCGGGAAGTGCTAAGAAAATGAGAGTGATGAGTGAGGAAAATGGAGGAGAAATAGGAAAGGATGAAGTGAAAGCAGCTGTTAAGATGATGAGAGCAGGTAAGGCACCTGGGTTGGATGGATGCCATGCAGAATGTCTGAAGAAAGGAGGTACAGTTATGGTGGACTGGCTGGTGAGGTTATTTAATGTTTGTTTAAGGGTGGTTTGAAGTAAAGGTGGAACTTCGTCAAGGATGCGTTATGTCGCCCTGGCTGTTCAACTTATACATGGATGGGGTGGTGCGAGAGGTGAATGCTAGGGTAATGGGTCTGGGATTGGAGATGGTTAAAAAAAGTGGAGAAAAGTGGGAGGTGAGCCAGCTGTTGTTTGCGGACGACACTGCGCTTGTGGCAGGGTCAGAGGAGGGATTGAGGAAGCTGGTGGCAGAGTTTGGGAGAGTATGTGATAGAAGAAAGCTAAAGATAAATGTGGGTAAAAGTAAGGTGATGAGATGTACAAGGGGTGAAAGTGGCAGTAGACTGGAAGTGAACATTAAGGGAGAGCGACTGGAGGAAGTGGATAGTTTTAGATACTTGGGTGCAAATGTAGCAGGAAAAGGTGGAGTGAAGGTGGAGGTAGAATGTAGATTGAGAGAAGCGAGTAAATGCCTTAGTGGATTAAAGAGTGTAATGAGGAATAGACATTTGGGAATGGATGCGAAGAGGAGACTGTATGAAGGAGTGATTGTGCCAACAGCACTGTATGGGGCAGAAACGTGGAACATAAGAGAAGAAGAGAGAAGGAGTTTGAATGTGTTTGAGATGAGGTGTCTGAGAAGTATGGTGGGGGTTACTAGGCTGGATAGAGTGAGAAATGAGGAGGTGAGAAGGAGAACAGGGGTGAAAAAGGATTTGGGAGATAGGGTTGATGAAAGAATATTAGGATGGTTTGGACACATGGAAAGAATGAGTGAAGAAAGACTAGTAAAAGAGGTATGGAAGGCAGATGTGGAGGGAGTGAACATGAGGGGACGTCCTAGGATGAGGTGGATGGATGGGGTGAAGGGGGCTTTGGGGAAGAGGGGAATGTCTGTTGAGGAAGGAAGGGAGAGGATGGAAGACAGAGGTGAGTGGAGAATGGTTGTATATGGATGATGTTGTGATTGCATGAGGAGGAATGGGCGGGGGGGTGGGGGGTGGGCTAGTATGTGTGAGTAAATTTTGTCGCAGCCCGAAGGGATTTCTCCCTGTCCTCTCCTTATATACAAGGGGGGACGGAGAGGGGGGGTCGCCGATTAAATGAAGCGGCCTTGCTGTGGATGTGCTGTGTTTTGCGACACTGCTTCTGACCCAGGGTGGTGGGCAGGGTGCAGGGATGACCCGTCATCCAGGAGGTGCTCAGATGAGAGGGAGGGTGGGAGGGGTGTGGAGTGTATTTAGGGATGAAATGGGTGGGAGTGTTTTTATGCCTTTCCCTTTTTGGTTACCTCCCTTGGAAGGGGGAAAAAGCCTTGGTATATGTATGTATGTATGTTAAGAGAGGGTAGAGTGCCAGAGGACTGGAGGAGTGCCTGTATAGTTCCGCTTTGCAAGGGAAAAGGGGACAAGTGTGAATGTAGTAGTTTCAGAGGGATCAGCTTGTTGAGTGTAGTTGGGAAGGTTTATGGAAGGGTCTTGATTGAGAGGATTAGGAGAGTAACAGAGGGAGTAATTGGTGAGGAACAGTGTGGGTTTAGGACAGGTAGGGGTTGTGTAGATCAGATCTTTGTAGTAAGACAGATATGTGAGAATGCTATAGGAAAGGGGAAGGATGTTTTTTGGTCTTTTATGGATCTGGCAGGCTTTCGACATGGTAGACAGGAAGGCACTGTGGGAGGTACTGTACATATATGGGATAGGAGGAAAGCTGTTAAGAGCAGTCAAGAGTTTTTACGATAGTAGAGCTTGTGTTAGGATTATAAATGGAGAGAGTGAATGGTTTGAGGTGAAGGTGGGACTTCATCAGGGATGTGTTATGTCACCCTGGCTGTTCAATCTTTACCTGGATGTGGTGGTGCAAGAGGTGAATGCAAGGGTAGTGGGTCAGGGGTTGGAGATGATTAAAGAAAATGGAGAAAAATGGGAGGTGAGCCAGTTGTTGTTTGCTGATCATACTGCGCTTGTAGCAGGATCATAGGAGGAATTGAGGAAGTTAGTGACAGAGTTTGAGAAGGTGTGTGAAAGAAGGAAGCTGAAGATAAATGTGGGCAAAAGTAAGGTGATGAGATGTACAAGGGGAGAGAGTGACAGCAGGCTGGAAGTGAGCATTAAGGGTGAAAGACTGGAGGAAGTGGATAGTTTTAGATACTTGGGTGCGAATGTGGCAGGAAAGGGAGGAGTGGGGGTGGAGGTAGAATGTAGATTAAGAGAAGCAAGTAAATGCCTTGGTGGATTAAAAAGTGTAATGAGAAATAGACATCTGGGAATGGATGCTAAAAGGAGGTTATATGAAGGAGTGATTGTGCCAACAGCACTGTATGGAGCAGAAACATAGAACATAAAAGAGGAAGAGAGAAGGAGTTTGAATGTGTTTGAGATGAGGTGTCTGAGAAGTATGATAGGGGTTACTAGGCTAGAGTGAGAAATGAGGAGGTGAGGAGGAGAACAGGGGTGGAAAGGGAGCTGATAGATAGGGTTGATGAAAGAGTACTAGGATGGTTTGGACACATGGAAAGAATGAGTGAAGAAAGATTAGTAAAAGAAGTGTGGAAGGCAGAGGTGGAAGGAGTGAATATGAGGGGGCATCCTTGAATGAGATGGATGGATGGGATGAAAGGGGCATTACAAAAGAGAGGAATGTCTGTGGAGGAAGGACAGGGGAGGGCATACGATAGGGGTGACTGGAGAGGGGTTGTGTATAAATGATGCTTGATGCATGAGGGGGAGTGGGTGGGGGATGAGGGGTGAGGAAGTATGTATGAGAAAAAAATTGACACAGCCCGAAGGGATTTCTCCCTGTCTCCTCCTTTTCTGCATGGGGGACAGAGAGGGGGGTCGCCAATTTTATGAAGCGGCCTTGCTGTGGATGTGCTGTGTCTTGTGACACTGCTTCTGACCCAGGGCAGTGGACAGGATGCAGGGATGACCCATCATCCAGGAGGTGCCAAGATAAGAGTGAGGGACGAGGGTGCAGGGGAGTGGAATATATAGGAAATGGAATGGGTGGGAGTGGTTTCTATGCCTTTTTCTTTTTGGCTATCCCCTGTGTAGGGGGAAAAAAGCCTTTGGTATATGTATGTATGTTCAGTTTAGTTTTACTCAATGCTAACACCTCCACTTTTGTACTCAAGGCTTGTCTTTTAAGGTGCACATTTTTGCACACGCGCCATAATGTGCCTAAATTCGAAATGAGGAGCGCTAAAACAATGTGCACCTATGAGAAATTGAAGTTCAAATTTTGCACTCCTCAATGATGATGTACTAAACAACAAAGACAAGACAACTGCATAAAAAGGTGGAAACAATTTAATATCTCCCACTTACTATATGTATGTATGTACTTAATATTAAGGAGACAGGTAGGTCTCTTGTAATATCCACATGTTAAAGAAAAAAGACATATTTGTTTATTGTGTCATGATTCAATTCCAACAGTATGAAAAAAGTGCTTGCCTAGCAGTTACAAAGAAAATTTAGGCAAGTATTTTTTTGTTCGTCTGCATTTTTTTGAGGACAAGGACTGCTTACTACAACCATTGATCTTGTTTTTGCTCCCATTTGTTGCACTCCAATTGGAGTCTTCCTCCTAGATTCTTTTTTGCCTTGACTCTTTCCACAAGAAACTTACAAAGATGGGTATTCCCATACTATTAGACCACAATGAACACAAATAGTGATTCAAGTGATGATGATATGTCATATATAAGCCTGGAGGACTCTGATAGTGAATCTGATAGTTCTATGGCATAACTTTCAAAGGGTGAAAACTCACATCAATGGTGCTGCCTACTTATCCCTCTTTTTCTTTTTTGATGCTAAAGTGGCCTTCTCATAAGATTTTGTTAATATACAAGTGTACTTGTCCATGCCTACATAGGAAATTAATTCTTAAACTTTATTTTTGAAATATCTGATAAATGAAAAATATAATTCCCAGATAAACAGCATAAAAATTATTATTAACTTAGTTAATATTTTTTTCCAATTTTGGAACACTTTCTGCATAGATACACCATCCAAATCTTAAACGTCAAATTAGCAAACAATATAAAGCTTCAATCAGAATCCTACCTGTCCTCATGGAATTGGTTCGATCAAGACCTCGGGATAATATTCCTCCAACTTCAGCATCCACATCTACTCCCAAGTCTGGATTACTTGTGCTTCTGTAATTCATTGTCAAAATATAGATACTTCTTACATCAAATCCACATTCTCTCTCAAATGTAGGTTATTTGTGCTTCTATTAATCAGTCAAAATATAAATCCTTCCATAAACTATAAAGATTAAAGAAGAAATATCAAGCAAATGTATCCATGATTTGGCCAAATTTCCATTTGAAAAATGAAGAACATAAAAAATGTATGCATATAGTAATATCAACTATTGCCTCAAGTTTCACTGACTTCAAATCCTATCTATCTATATACCAAGGGTTTCTTCCCTCTTATAAGGGAGGTAGCCAAGTCAAAGGCACACATGCACCCACTCCTACCCATTCAACACCCATCCACCATCTTTTCCTCCTCCTCATCTTAGCTACTTGTGGATGAAAGGTCATCCCTGTTTCCTGCCCACTGCCTGAGTCCGAAGCAATGCAGCAAGACACAGCACATCCACAGTAAGACCACTTCACTTAATCAGCGACCCCTCCCTCTCTGTCCCAACATGCAGAAAACAGTGAGGACAAGGAGAAAGCTCTTCAGGCTGCATCAAAATATCATCCACCCACAACCATTCCCCACTACCATCACCCATCCCCAATCCCTTCCCTTGCTTGTTTAACTGATGGAGAAAAGGGCTTTTTTCCCCTTTAAAAGTGAGGTAGCTAAGTCAAAAGACATGCACCCACTCCCATCCACCACACTTTCCTCCTTCTCATCTTAGCTCCTTGTCTTCTACCCACTGCCCAGGGTCAGAAACAATCCAGCAAGACATGGTACATCCATAGCAAGGCTGCCTCACTTAATCAGAGACACTGCTCTTCATCCCCTAATGCAGAAAATATAGTACACGGAGAAATCCCTTCAGGCTGTGTCTAAATATCATTTACACAGAACCACTCCCTACACCCCCCCCACACTTCCCTTCCTTGCATCACAGTATCATCTATACACAGCCATTCCCCACTCACCCCATCTATTCCTTTCTTCGTTCCCTGTTCAACTGACATTCCTCTTTTGCTCAAGGCCCCTTTTACCCCGTCCTTCTCATCATCAGTTGTCCCCTCAAGTTCATTCCATCCCTTTCTGCCTTCCACACCTCTTTTACTAATCTTTCTTCACTCATTCTTCCCATCTGTCCAAACCATCCCAATATTCTTTCATCAGGCCTATCTGCCATCTCCTTTTCCACCCCCTCCCTTCTCCTCATGTCCTCATTTCTCACTCTAACCTTGTAACCCCTACCATATTTTTCAGATATTTCATTTCAACATATAAAATTCTCTCTGTCCCTCTTAAATTCCAAGTCTACATCCAATATGGACCAGAGCCACACATCATTTTGTATGTGTTAGAAAAAATCTCTACTCATAGAGAAATGATGCTACTTTGGAAAGAATTCTGCCACGTATTTACCTAATTGTATTATACGAGAAGGGGAGCTATGGTTGTGGTGTCCAGTATTTGTATCTCACAACATCTAGTTTGTTCTTAAATTGATGTATGGTGTTTGCACACACTATTGTTTCATCCAATTTGTTCCAGACATCCACCACTCTCTGTGGAAAGCTGTTTTTCTTCAGATCTCTTCTACAACTGTCCTTTTAGAGTTTCTTTTCATGTCCCCTGGTTTTTCTTCTATCCCAATTTAATAAGTCTTCTTTATCAAGGACTTCCATACTTTTCATAATTCTGTAAATAGCCAACATATCACCTCTTTCTCTTCTTTGTTCCAGGGTTGGTTGTTCCAGTTTAGACAATCTTTGCTCATATGTCGGTTTTGAAAGTGTTGGGGCTGTCTTTGTCATTGCTCTTTGGATTCTTTTTTATACTGGGTGTCCATAGTATCGCCACATACTCCAATCTTGGTCCTATCAGTATGATTAGTATTTTCTTTACCATTACCTCATCCAAGTAATTAAAAGCCACCTTTATTGATCTTAATAAATTGTAGGTTTCTTTATTTTGTTTATCTGCTTGCCTAGGGACATGTCTTTGGTGATGATTACTCCTGGGTCCTTTTCGGAACCAACTTTCTTTACTTCCTTTGTACTGATTTTATATTGTCCTGATATTCTTTTTTTTACTTTTTCCAAATTTCATTATACTACATTTCTTAATGTTGAAGTCCATTTCCCACTTCTGACTCCATTCCCAAACTTTGTCCAGATCTCTCTGTATAGATTCACAATCTTCTTCTGTACTTACTTTTAGTAGTTTTGCGTCATCTGCATAGAAGTTCATGTAACATTCTACGCCTTCATCCATGTCATTTACATATATAGCAAATATTATCAAAGCCAGTACTGAACCCTGTGGGACTCCACTTATAATTTCTTCCCAAGTAGAGTTTTTATCTTGTAATACTGCTTCTGACCCAGGGCGATGGACAGGATGCAAGGATGACCTGTCATCCAAGAGGTGCCAAGATGGGGGGGAGGGAGGAGGGTGGAGGGGAGTGGAATATATAGGAAATGGAATGGGTGGGAGGTGTTTCTATGCCTTTTTCTTTTTGGCTACCCCCCCCATGTAGGGGGAAAAAGCCTTTGGTATATATATCACTCATTTTTCTTCCATGCAAGAAATCTTCCATCCATTTCAATAGTTTTACTTGTATACCTCCTGTGGTTTCAAATTTTGTTAATAATTTTTTGTGTGGCACTTTACCAAACACCTTTAAGTCCTGGAAAGCACAGTTCTGCCCATCCGTCCCTTTCTTGTATTATATCTATTAACCTTAAATAGAAACAAATCAAATTTCTGGGACATGATCTTCCCTGTCTAAATCTGAATTGTCTCAGATTTAGTATATTGTTCTTCTCCAGATGTAGTCCATCTACTTTTGATAAGTTTCTCACAAATCTTGGCTATTGTACTTGTAAGGGAGACTGGTCTATAGTTTGTTAGGTTTTCCTTGTTTCCCCCTTTATATACTGGCATGATATTGGCATTTTCCCAGTCTTCCAGTACCTTCCCTTCTTTGAGTGAGCACTCTATTATCTTATATATTTTGTCCATTAGTTAATCTATACATTTTTTTAGTATCTAGTTTGCAATTCTGTCTGGGTTGTGTGATTTTCTGACATCAAGGTTCATTATTTGGTTCCTTATTTCTTTCTGTGTCACAATTATTTCTCTCATTGGGGGATCTTTCTCCCCTTCCTTTATTCCAATTGTGTATATTTTCTTTAGTGAATACAGATTTGAAATGTTTGTTCATAATTTCAGCCATTTCTATATCCTCTGTGTATTCCACATTCCCTTGACACAGTTTTACTGTTTTTTGTTTATTTTTTAGTTTACCATTCACATATCTATAGAACAATTAAGTTGATCTTTACATTTGTCTATTATGTCTTTTTCAGTTGTTTTTTTCCTCCCTGCATATTTTTACATATTCATTTCTTAGTTTGATATATATTTGCCACTTTTTTTTTTTTTTTTTTTTTTATATATATATCTTTTCCAAGCTTTGTCTCTTCTATCTTTTGCCTCACTACATTTCTTGTTGTACCAGCACTTAATATACACCTTTTCCTGTTTTTGTTTTGGTACATATTTGTCAACTCCTTCATTATAGATTTCTTTTAAAATTGTCCATTTCTCTTCCACCTGTGTTTCTTCATTAAAGAATTTTTCCCAACTAGCTTTTTGAAAGCTGTTTTGTTATACATCCATCTTCCTTTTCTTTGTTTCTTGTTTCTTCCAACAATTATTTCCTCTTTTAGTTCAAGCTCAAGTAGTATGTGGTCACTCTTACCAATTGGTGTCTTGTATTCAATTTTATCTACAATTTCAGGCTCTGATGTAAATACTAAATCTAGTCTCAATGGTTCTTCATTATTTCCCTCTATAGGAGAGATACAATGTAAATTACTGAACTGGATGGAGGTTTTTTTGCATGGAAGGAAAATGAGGGTAGTGCTCAGAGAAAAAAAAGAGTTCGACTTGGGAACAGGTGATTAGTGGAGTTCCACGGGGATTAGTATTGGCTCCGATAATGTTTGCTATTTATGTGAATGACATGGATGAAGATGTGGAATGTTACATGATCTTCTTTGCAGATGAAGTAAAATTGCTAAGGATAGTGAACACTGAAAAGAATGTTAATTGTTACAGAGATATCTGAACAAGGTTTGGAAATGGAATCTGAAGTGGGAAGTGGACTTCAACATCAAGAAATGTAGCATAATGGAATTTGTTAAAGTAAAAAAAGAATATCAGGACAATATAAAATTAGTACAAAGGAAGTCAAGAAAGTGGGATATAAAAAAGACTTGGGCATAATCATCATAAATGACATGTCTCCTGATAAACAGATAAACAAAATTGTCAGAGAATCCTACAACTTGCTAAGATCAATGAAGGTGGCTTTTACCTACTTGGACAAAGAAATGGTAAAGAAAATACTAGTAACACTGATAAGGCTTAGATGGGAGTATGCTGCGACACTATGGTCACCCAGTACCAAAAAGAATATAAAGAAAATTGAACGAATCCAGAGAACTACAAAGATGGCCCCAACAATTTCAAAACTGTCATATGAGGAGAGATTGTCAAAACTGAAATTACTAACTCTGGAACATAGAAGAGAAAGAGGAGACTTGCTAATGATCTACAGAATCATGAAAGGCATGGAAGTCCTTGATAGAGAAGACATACTAAATTGGGATAAAAGAATTACAAGGGAACATGAAAAGAAACTCAAAAAGGACAGTTATAGAAGAAACCTGAGGGGAGAGAGAGAGAGAGAGAGAGAGAGAGAGAAAATCCACACAGAGTGGTAGATGTCTGGAACTAACTGGACAAAACAATAGTGTGTGCAAAAGCTATACATGAATTTAAGAGCAAACTAGACACTGCGAGATACAAAGATGGGACGCTACAAACATAGCTCCCTTCCTCTAAGGTACAACTAGGTAAATACACACACACACACATAACATGAAAAGTGTAAAATTGAAGTAAAATGGAGGAAATTAAGGACAGGTCGCAAGATTCCCAAGATGCCAAACCATTATGGTCAAACATAAACAGATTCCCAGAGTTGGTTACCAGAACAAGAGTGAGGCAGAATATATATCCAGAATGTTTATCACCTGTTTGACAATGGAGAAGAAAGCAATTTTTATATATTTAAGAACAACAAATTTAGCTGTTGCAGTCTTGATATTGGGCCCCCCAAGTGTAGGAGACCAGTCTTACTATCTTGGAGGCAAAAATTATAAAAAGATTGAAACCTGATACAAAATATATGCAAAGAATATCCATCTACAAAGAATATCCATCTACAACTACAATCAAACTTCTTAATTCAACCCAATCCCTAACCCCATCAGCTAACATAGTAACATGTGAATGAAACATATGCTTCACTGTTGTAACTATAATGGAATAGATTATGGATTGCAGTGCCACCCTTAATCTTTGTACATCTCATTACTTTACATTTACCAATATTTACTTTCAACATTCTCCTATCACACACCCTTACAAATTCCATCACTTACTGCCTTAAACCTAACTCTGACACAGCCACAAGTGCAGTGTCATCAGCAAACAACTGGCTCACCTCCTACTTCCCTCCACTCTCATTAGTCATCTCCAATCCTATATCCATCACCCTTGCATGTACCTCTTGTAACTACCCTATTCATGTACATATTGAACAACCATGGTGATATTACACATCACTGGCAGAGACCCACTTTCACTTCAAATCCCCCACTCTCACCATTTCCGACCTTAGCACAAGCTCTACTACTCATGTAAAAGCTTCTGACAGCCCTTAATGACTTCCATTCTA
The DNA here is from genome assembly GCF_046742065.1 of Oratosquilla oratoria. Classification (NCBI taxonomy): domain Eukaryota; kingdom Metazoa; phylum Arthropoda; class Malacostraca; order Stomatopoda; family Squillidae; genus Oratosquilla; species Oratosquilla oratoria. The sequence goes on from NC_134800.1 coordinate 31,418,914, forward strand.
TCTCATACATCTGCAACACCTCCAAAGAGAACTTCCTGTCCACCCCGTCATAAGCCTTCTCTAGATCCATAAAAGCACAAAGACCTTATCTTTAGCCAAAACCTTCACATATCCTTACTACAATTTTTTTTATCTGTGCATCCTCTTTCATAAGCTCACACAGTTCTTCTCTGTCATCCTCATAATCATCTCAATTAAGCCCCTACCATATTGGAGTATTTACTACATGGTAACATTCAGCCAATACTTTATGGACTGTTTTGGGGGACACATGGACCAGAGCTACACATTATTCCTCTGTATAGAGTATAAATATCTCCACCCATAGAAGAATGATAGTACTTTTGTACTACAGCTGTCCTTGACCTTTGACCCCCAAGGCTCCCCAAAGGAATCTCTTGTATTTACCTAGTTGTATTTTGTATTTACCTTGTTGTATTATATGGGAAGGAAGCTATGCTCGTGGTGACCCATCTTTGTATCTTTCAGCATCAAGTTTTTTCTTTAAATCTTGAATAGTGCTTGCACACACTGTTTCTTTGTCCAATTTGTTCCAAGTATCTATCATTCTGTGTGGGGAGCTATTTTTTTTCAGATCTCTTCTGTAATGATTTTTTTTTTTTGTGTCCTCTTGTTTTTTCATTGTCCCATTTCAATAAGTCATTCTTATCTAAGAGTTCCATTCTCTTCATAATTCTATAGATAGTTAGTAAGTCTCCTCTTTCCCATCTTTGTTCCAGAGTTGTTAATTCTAATTTGGACAGTCTTTGTTCACATGTCATTTTGAAAAGAGTTGGTGCCAGCTTTGTTGTTGCTCTTTGTATTCTTTCTAACTTCTTTATATTCTTTTTGGTACTGGGTGTCCATAGTGTTGCTGCATCTGCATACTCGAGTTTTGGTCTTATTAGTGTAGTTATTATTATTATTATTATTATTTTTTTTTTATAATTTCCTCATCCATATAGGCAAATGCCATTTTTATTGACCTCAATAAATTATAGGTTTCTCCGACTATTTTATTGATATGCTTATCCGGTGTCATGTCTTTGCTGATCATCACTCCAAGGTCTTTTTCAGAGTTTACTTTTTTGACCTCTTCTTCACCAATCTTATAATCTCTCGATATTCTGTTTTTACTTTTTCCAAATTCCATTATACTACATTTCTTGATATTGAATTTCACTTCCCACTTTTGAGTCCATTTCCAGATCTTGTCCAAGTCTTGTTGTAATGAGTTGCAATCCTCCTCTGTTTTTACTTTCTTTAGTATTTTTGCATCATCTGCAAAGAAATTCATATAACATTCTACTCCTTCGTCCATGTCATTTATGTATATAGCAAACATGATCGGGGCCAGTACTGATCCCTGCAGGACACCACTTATCATTTCTTCCCAATTTGAGAATTTGTCTCTAATTACTACTCTCATTTTTCTCCCAGTCAGGAAGTCTTTCATCCATTCCAATAATTTTCCTCTGATGCCACCTATTGATTCTATCTTCCTTATTAGTTTATTGTGGTACCTTATCGAATGCCTTTTGTAGGTCCAGAAAGGCACAGTCTGCCCAACCATCTCTTGTATTGTCTATCAATCTTGAGTAGAAACAGATCAAGTTTGTTGTACATGATCTTCCTTGTCTGAATCCAAATTGATTAGGATTCAGTATAGTTTTTTCTTCCAAATGTTTAACCCATCTATTTTTGACAACTTTTCGCAAATTTTTGCTACTGTGCTTGTCAGGGATGGAATGGGTGGGAATGATTTTATGCCTTTTCCTTTTTGGCTACCTCCCTTGTAAGGGGGAAAAAGCCTTGGTATATATAGTATGTATGTATGCTTGTCAGGGAGACCGGTATGTAATTTGATGGGTCTTCCTTGTTTCCTCCCTTATAAATTGGTACAATGTTTGCCTTCTTTCAGTCCTGTGACTGTTAATTCTTGCATGCATTCTTTCAGTATCCAATTTGCAATTCTGTCTGGACCATGTGATTTTCTGACGTCAAGGGCTTTGATTTGGTCGCTGATTTCCTTTTGTGTTACAATTATTTCTTTCATTGAGGGGATCTCTCTCTATTTCCTCACAGTTAGTTGAGTTTTCTATTGTGAATATTGATTCGAAATGGTTGTTCAAAGGATTACAAAGGATTACAAAGGCAGAGCATGCTGACAGGAGACCTTTTGGTCCATATCTAGGTTGGATGGAGAAAAAAAAAAAAAAAAAAAAATCATAATAAAAATGAACAAATAAAAACTATAATAATGTAAATAACAAATAAAATACATAAATAAATGCATAGGTATAGTTAGATAATAAACAAACAGGTAAATAATAAATAATAATAAATTGACATATAACTAATAATAGATGAGAATCAAACAGACAAATGATAAAACAAAAACAAATAATATAAAATAAATGATAACCATTACAACATCTTGCTTAGGTGTTTATCTAAATGATTCTTAAAGCTTCGAACTGAACTACATTGCACTGCCTCTGCAGGAAGTTTATTCCATTCATTAACTACACGGTTGGCAAGTTGTTTCTACCCACTTCCAAATTGAATCTATTTCTGGACAGTTTGAGACCATTGTTTCTTGTCTGATTCTTGTTCAGTGTGAAAATTTTGTCACTTTTGATGTTGTCAATTCCCTTTAGAATTTTAAAGACCTGTATCAAGCCATTTCCAGTTCTTCTGTATATTCATGTTTACCTTGGCACAGCTTTTCTATTTCTTGTTTGTTCTTCAGTTTGCCATTTACATACCTGTAAAATAGTTTGGGTTCTTCCTTACATTTATATATATATATATATATTTTTTATAGTTTCTCTTTTCATCTCTGCGTATTTTTACATACTCATTTCTTAGTTTGATGTACATTTGCCATTTGCTTGTTTTCTTGTCTCTTTTCCATTTCTTCCAAGCTTTGTCTCTTTTATCCTTAGCTTCACTACACCTTTTGTTGTACCAGCTTTTTATGTATGTTCTTTCCATTTTTTGCTGTGGTACATATTTATTCACTCCCTCATTGTACATTTCTTTTTGTATATTCCATTTCTCTTCCATCCCTGTTTCTTCATTTGGGAGGAGAGCTATATTCGTAATGACCCCCTGTTGTATCTTTCCGCAACCAGTTTTTTCTTAAAGTCATGTATATATAGAGGAGGCGAATCAAGTAGAGAAGAAAAGGTAAAAGGTGCAGATGGAGAGATGATGATGGAAGAGAAGGCAGTAAGGGGAAGATGGGCAGAGTATTTTAGGGAGTTGCTAAATGTGAAGGATAGGGAGGGAAAGATAGCTGCAGTGGGAAATGCTAAGAAAATGACCGTGATGAGTGAGGAAAATGGAGGAGAAATAAGGAAGGATGAAGTGAAGGCAGTTGTTAAGATGATGAAAGCAGGTAAGGCATGGATGCCATGCAGAATGTCTAAAAAAAAAAGGAGGTACATTGATAGTGGACTGGCTGGTGAGGTTATTTAATGTTTGCTGGAGAGAGGGTAGAGTGCCAGAGGACTGGAGGAGTGCCTGTATAGTTCTTCTTTACAAGGGAAAAGGGGACAAGTGTGAATGTAGTAGTTTCAGAGGGATTAGCTTGTTAAGTGTTGTTGGGAAGGCTTATGGGAGGGTCTTGATTGAGAGGATTAGGAGAGGAACAGAGGGAGTAATTGGTGAGGAACAGTGTGGATTTAGGACGGGTAGAGGTTGTGTAGATCAGATCTTTGTGGTAAGACAGATATGTGAGAAAGCTATAGGAAAGGGGAAGGATGATTTTTGGGCCTTTATGGATCTGGAAAAGGCTTACGACAGGGTAGACAGAAAGGCACTATGGGAGGTTTTGCGGATATATGGGATAGGAGGAAAGCTTCTAGGAGCTGTCAAGAGTTTTTATGGGAGTAGTAGAGTTTGTGTCAGGATTAGAAATGGAGAGAGTGAGTGGTTCGAGGTAAAGGTGGGACTTCGTCAAGGATGCGTTATGTCACCCTGGCTGTTCAACTTATACATGGATGGGGTAGTGCGAAAGGTAAATGCAAGGGTAGTGGGTCTGGGATTGGAGATGGTTAAAGAAAATGGAGAAAAGTGGGAGGTGAGCCAGCTGTTATTTGCGAACGACACTGCACTTGTGGCAGGATTGGAGGAGGGATTGAGGAAGTTGGTGACAGAGTTTGGGAGTGTGTGTGATAGAAGAAAGCTAAAGATAAATGTGGGTAAAAGTAAGGTGATGAGATGTACAAGGGGTGAAAGTGGCAGTAGTCTGGAAGTGAGCATTAAGGGAGAGCGACTGGAGGAAGTAGATAGTTTTAGATACTTGGGTGCAAATGTGGCAGGAAAAGGTGGAGTGAAGGTGGAGGTAGAATGTGGATTGAGAGAAGCGAGTAAATGCCTTGGTGGATTAAAAAGTGTAATGAGGAATAGACATTTGGGAATGGATGCTAAGAGGAGACTAAATGAAGGAGTGATTGTGCCAACAGCACTGTATGGGGAAGAAACATGGAACATAAGAGAGGAAGAGAGAAGGAGTTTGAATGTGTTTGAGATGAGGTGTCTGAGAAGTATGATGGGGGTTACTAGGCTGGATAGAGTGAGAAATGAGGAGGTGAGGAGGAGAACAGGGGTGGAAAGGGAGTTGGGAGATAGGGTTGATGAAAGAGTATTAGGATGGTTTGGACACATGAAAAGAATGAGTGAAGAAAGACTAGTAAATGAGGTATGGAAGGCAGATGTGGAGGGAGTGAACATGAGGGGACGTCCAAGGATGAGGTGGATGGATGGGGTGAAGGGGGCTTTGGGGAAGAGGGGAATGTCTGTTGAGGAAGGACGGGAGAGGACAGAAGACAGGAGTAAATGGAGAATGGTTGAATATGGATGATGTTGTGATGCATGAGGTGGAATGGGTGGGGGGATGGGGGTGAGGTAGTATGTGTGAGCAAATTTTGACGCAGCCCAAAGGGATTTCTCCCTGTCTTCTCCTTTTATGCAATGGGGGGATGGAGAGGGGGGGTCGCCGATTTAATGAAGCGGCCTTGCTGTGGATGTGCTGTGTCTTGCGACACTGCTTCTGACCCAGGGCAGTGGACAAGGTGCAGGGATGTCCCGTCATCTGGAAGGTGCAAAGATGAGAGGGAGGGTGGAGGGGTGTGGAGTGTATTCAGGGATAGAATGGGTGGGAGTGATTTTATGCCTTTTCCTTTTTGGCTACCTCCCTTGTAAGGGGGAAAAAGCCTTGGTATATGTATGTATGTATATATAATTTTAGCACTCACTGTTTCCTCTTTCAGTTTGTTCCAGATATCTATCACTCTGTGTAGAAAGCTATTCTTTTTCTGATCTCTTCTATAACTGTCTTTTTAAGTTTCTTCTAATGTCCTCTTGTATTTCTTCTGTTCCATTTTAGTAGGTCATTCCTATCAAGAATTTCCATTCCTTTCATAATTCTGTAAATGGTTATCAAATCACCTCTTTCTCTTCTTTGTTCTAGGGTTGGTATATTTAGTTTGTCCAATCCTTGTTCATATGTCAAATTGCAAAGTGTTGGTACCATCTTTGTTGTAGCTCTTTGAATTCTTTCTAGATTATGTTTTTTTTTTTGTACTAGGTGCCCATAGTGATGCTGCGTATTCCAATTTTGGTCTTATCAGTGTAACTATTATTTTCTTTACCATTTCTTCATCCATGTAGTCGAAGGTCACTTTCATTGATCTTAATCAATTAAAAGTTTCTCTGACTAATTTGTTGACATGTTTGTCTGGTGTCATGTCATTTGAGATACTTACTCCTAGGTCCCTTTCTGAGTTTACTTTTTAACTTTCTTTGTACCAATTTTATATTGACCCAAGATTCTATTTTTGCTTTTTCCAAATTCCATTATACTACACTTCTTAATGTTGAAGTTCACATCACTATTCTGACTCCATTTCCAGACTTTATCTAGGTCTTCTTGAAAAGATTTGCAATCTTCTTCTGTACTTATTCTCTTTAATAGTTTTGCATTATCTGCAAAGAAGTTTATATAACATTCCACACCTTTATCCATGTCATTTATATAAATAGCAAACATTATAGGAGCCAATACAGAGCCTTGGGGGACTCTGCTTATCATATCTTCCCAATTTGAGTTCTTGTCTCTAAGTACCACCCTAATTTTTCTTCCATTCAAAATTCTTTCATCCATTCCAATAATTTTCCTTGTATTCCACCTATCATTTCAATTTTTCTTGGTAGCTTTTTGTGTAGTACTTTGTCAAAAGCCTTTTGTAAGTCCAAGAAAGCACAATCTGCCCATCCATCTCTTTCTTGTATTATTTCTATTAATCTTGAGTAAAAGCATATTAAGTTTGTAGTACATGATCTTCTACTTCTAAATCCAAATTGTTTAGGGTTTAGTATATTTTTCTCTTCCAAGTGTTTAATCCATTTATCTTAATAACATTTTTGCATTTTTTTTTGCTTGTAAGGGATACCAGCTGTGTGACTCATGTGCTGCCTGGCCATGTGAGCCCCAGCAGGACACATGACTCACACAAAGCCTCTTTGAGGAAATGCACATGCAATTAACAAGTCTAAGATGGACCATGTCAGACCACAAGAATGATTAACTAGCACCTCAGCTGCCCATGTGAAGATGCACAATAGATTCTTTGAGGAATTTATGTGCAGTGGCAGCAGTGGTCCCAGTGATGACTCGACCAGCACCTCACCTGGCCATGTAAGAAGGACAATTCTTTGAGGAACACATGTGCGGTACCAGCCCCCATACCCTCTATCTTTGTGAGTCAGCAATATGAGAATATTTTGCATCTGGCCAATTATGATCATGTATATAAGATGGACGAAAAAGACAAAGAACTAGACCGCCTTGAGACACTACTTGAAATGCACAGTCATCACCTCCCTACCTGTTTCATCCCCTCCCCCTATTTTCATGCTTCCGCAAGCCATATAATGTTGGCACTGAACTTCATTGCTAAAAAAAAAAAAAAAAAAAAAAAATATCTCCATCAGATTTTGCCTTCAAGCCAGCCTAACATACATGTTTTGGTCTCTTGTTTTGATAACCATACTATGGTATCTTATAAAGATGATTCCAAGGATGAACCCTATCATCACGTTGATAGCTTAAACAAAACTAAAGTTATGGCCAAAAATGTAAGATGATATCAAATGTGACCTTGACCTTAATATTTGACATGGTAGTTAGAATACTCACAATATGTTCTTCTCATCATCGCTTCATTTATTCTTCCAGACAAATCCCTTTACTGCAAAAATACATACACAATTATCATTTCAACTTGCCATGTGGCACATACTGAAGCTCTTCAACAATTTCAACTGCTCTCACTCAGTGGGATTTATGTTGTTCTCTTGAATATGTTTTTATCACTTCTATGAGTACCTCTTCTAAACCTCTTGTAATGGGGATGGGAGAGAACTCTGCCATTACACTTTCCATGTATGCCATTCCTTTTATATTGATCTAACCTAAACAAGTTAACCTGATCAGTTGCATCCCAATTGCTTCCCATAAATATGGAGGTAATTTTCCTACCTTATGCATCTTATGTTCCTGGTATACCTTCCATTAAAGGATGTGGTCTTCCCACCAGCCCATGATTATGACACATCTTGTCCTATTAACTAAATCTCTGACAAGAGATATCTTTTTTATATCCTTCACTGCTTCTTCAACTTCTTCATTTCTCTGCTATTCCATATCTTTAAAGATTACTGCATACTGTGAACCAGATAACCAGCCATCTTGAACTTTAAACAGTTCATTAATCTTATCCTCATTTGATTTTATCCTGGCCTCACTTGCTGTTATGGTAATGAGGAAATTTTCATTTCTCAAAGTCTCATTTCTCTTTTAAAGTCAATCAATTTCTGCTTTCTGAGCACGTTTTGTATTTTTTTCTTGTTTACATTTTCATCCATTTTTATCTCTCTCATATACAGATGCTAAAAGGAGACTGTATGAAGTTAGTGATTGTGCCAACAGCACTGTATGGGGAAGAAACATGGAACATAAGAGAAGAAGAGAGGAGTTTGAATGTGTTTGAGATGAGGTGTCTGAGAAGTATGATGGGGGTTACTAGGCTAGATAGAGTGAGAAATGAGGAGGTGAGGAGAACAGGGGTGGAAAGGGAGTTGGGAGATAGAGCTGATGAAAGAGTATTGGGATGGTTTGGACACATGGAAAGAATGAGTGAAGAAAGATTAGTAAAAGAGGTATGGAAGGCAGATGTGGAGGGAGTGAACATGAGGGGACATCCTAGGATGAGATGGATGGATGGGGTGAAGGGGGCTTTGGAGAAGAGGAGAATGTCTGTTGAGGAAGGACGGGAGAGGACAGAAGACAGGGGTGAATGGAGAATGGTTGTATATGGATGATGTTGTGATGCATGAGGTGGAATGGGTGGGGGGATGGGGGTTGAGGTAGTATGTGTGAGCAAAATTTGACGCAACCCGAAGGGATTTCTCCCCATCTTCTCCTTTTATGCATGGGGGGATAGAGAGGGGGGGTCGCCGATTTAATGAAGAGGCCTTGCTATGGATGTGCTGTGACTTGCGACACTGCCTCTAACCCAGGGCAGTGGACAAGGTGCAGGGATGACCCGTCATCCAGGAAGTGCTAAGATAAGAGGGAGGGTGGAGGGGAGTGGAGTGTATTTAGGGATGGAATGGGTGATAATGATTTTATGCCTTTTTCTTTTTGGCTACCTCCCTTGAAAGGGGGAAAAAGCCTTGGTATAGGTATGTATGTACATTTTCATCCTAAATCGAGACACTTTGACTCATGGGAGAAAAGTAAATTCCTCAACAGTTTTAATTCTGTTGGAAACTCACTTGCCTCCATATCCTTGGAGGCTATCCTTTCCTATTCTGACCTCATTATCATTCTGGTCAATTTCTTTATTGAGATTACTTAACCTTGATTTATGAAGAAAATAGCCATTTGTAATGTAAAAACAACACTTAATAAACAAACATTTTATGATCTCAGAGTTCTTTTGTTTTGCAGCTTTCAAGCAGCACCATCAAACATCAAGATGGCAATGAGGGGAAGATGCCCCCCCCCCTTAAAAAAAAAAAAAAAAAAAAAAAAAAAAAAAAAAAAAAAAAAAAAAAAAAAAAAAAAAAAAAAAAAAAAAAAAAAAAAAAAAAAAAAAAATAAACCATAGCCATATCCAAGATCCACAGCAGATGTCAACTGGATGCAACATTCCCCATCACCTCACCTCACATAGGTGTGGCCCTAAAAGGCCACCATCTGATCTCTGGACTGGACCAATGAGTTGGTTTTTCCATGCTCCCAATAATCTCCCTTTTTTATATTCCCTTTTTTTTCACATGAGCTTAGAATGTATGTATGCCTTGACTTGGTCACCCACCTCATAAGAAGGGATAGGCCTTTTGGTGTATATGTGTACATATTTTCAATCTTGCAACAATAGGCTGGATATACTTATGTTCTTCTATGAAAAATTGTGCAAAAAATTATTTTCAGTTTTGATTACCTTATCTTCAACCTTAACCCAATTACACCACAAATCTAGTAAGATCAAGAGGGCCCACCCTTCCTTAAAGTTTAATGTCACTTGGCCCAGCTGTTTCACCATAATGTCATTAACAATCTTATCAAAAGCAAAATCTTGTCCCCCAATTCAGTGTGGACAAGGTAAAATTGTCCTTGACTCACTGAGCCGATTAATTTGTTATTACTTATAGGCTAATCACTACAATCATATTCTTTTTCCTCTTTTAGATATTGTTTAATTCATCCATGGGGAGCTAAGATGAGAGAGAGGAAAGGGTGGTGGATGGGAGTGGGTATGAGCCTTTTGACTTGGCTACCTCCCTTGTAAGGGGGAGAAAGCTCTTGATAAATAAATAGATACTGTTTCATTACATCAAAGGTGATTTCATAATACTTACCTTGAATACTTTCTTTGAGTGGGAACAGATCCAGGGGTATGATGGGAGAAAGCCATATTAGTAGGAGTAGATGGTGAAGAAGAGGATGGTATCAAATCCTCTGGGTGTGGCAGAGTCACCTGGTAGGCAACATAACTGAGTAAAGTTGCATTTCGACCATGCTGATCATTCTTGTCCTCTAGAAGAGCCTTCAAATTAGAAAATACAAATTAGAGACTGTGCAAAAATAACAATGAAATCTAGACAATACAAAAAACAAACAATTGATGAGTATGTGTATGTTTCTGGAGCTGATCCTGAAATCAAATACTGGCCCCCTGGGGCCACACCTCTTTGAGGAGGTGGAGTTTTTTGTGCTGCTTTTTAGTCTGGTAATCTCTGCAAGTTGCTTGAAGGTGTGTGATACCCCATCAAATTCCCATATAACTTCCATTCTTGTCCAGACCAGCAATTCCCAATAATCAGCAAACAAGTATTGACATATTACAAACTATACAAAAGCATTGATATTAATAATAGGATGTACCAAAACCATCCCAACAGAGCATCTGCACTCTAAAAAACCAAAATGCTCCCCACAGTATATCACTTGAAAATTATAGGTACAGTTCTAAGGTAGAGCCCTCATACCCATTCACCCATCTAATCATATCACCCAAGTACACCCAGTTGAGGGGGGTGGGGGGTGGAATCACGACCAGATCATTAAACAAGTTCTTCAAGACAGACCACTGAGCTTAATTCTTCACTAACACCCCAACATACAACAGAAAAATCCCTCTCATATATAGAGATACCAAAGTTTTTTTTCCCCTTACAAGAGAGGAAAAAAAAAAAAAAAAAAAACACTCCTACCCACTCCATCCCCACACACAGTCCATTCCCATCCATCTCCCCTCCCTTTTATCCTGACTCCTCCCAGATGATGGGTCATCCCTGCATCTTGCCCACTGCCCTGGGTCAGAAGCAGTGTCACAAGACACAACGCATCCACAGCAAGGCCACTTCATTAAATCGGTGACCCCCCTCTCTGTCCCTTCTTGCAGGAATGGAGAAGACAGGGAGAAATCCCTTTGGGCTGCATCAATTTATTTCTCACACATACTCCCTCACCCCCCATCACCCACCCACTCCCCCTCATGCATCACGGTATCATCTATACACAACCATTCTCCATTCACTCCTATCTTCTGTCCTCTACTGTCCTTCCTCAACAGACATTCCCCTCTTTCCCAATGACCCTTTTACCACATCCATCTATCTCATCCTTGGTCATCCCCTCATGTTCACTCCTTCCACCTCTGCCTTCCACACCTATTTTACTAATCGTTCTTCACTCATTCTTTCCATGTGTCCAAACCATCCCAATACTCTTTCAACCCTATCTACCAACTCCCTTTCCACCCCAGTTCTCCTCCTCACCTCATTTCTATCTCTATCCCACCTAGTAACCCCTATCATACTTCTCAGACACCTCTCAAAGACATTCAAACTCCTTCTCTCTTCCTCTCTTATGTTCCATGTTTCTACCCCATACAATACTGTTGGCACAGTCACTCCTTCATACAATCTCTTCTTAGTACCCATTCCCAAATGTCTATTTTTCATTTCATTTTTTAATCCACCAAGGCATTTACTTCCTTCTCTAAATCTAAATTCTACCTCCAATCCTACTCCTCCCTTTCCTGCCACATTCGCACATAAGTATTCAAAACTATCCACTTCCTCCAGTCTCTCTCCCTTAATGCTCACTTCCAGTCTGCTGCCACTTTCACCCCTTGTACATCCCAACACCATACTTTTACCCACATCTATCTTCAACTTCCTTCTTTCACACACTTTCCCAAACCCTGTCACTAACTTCCTCAATCCCTACTCTGATCCTGCTACAAGCATTGTGTCGTCAGCAAACAATAACTGGCTTATCTCCCACTTTTCTCTATTTTCTTTCACCATCTCCAATCCCTGACCCATTACCCATGCATTTATCTCTCACACCACTCCATCCATATATAAATTGAACAGCCAAGGCAACATAACACATCCCTGGCAAAGTCCCACCTTTACCTCAAACCACTCACTCTCTCTATTTCTGATTCTAAAGGAAGCTCTACTAGTCTCATAAAAACTCTTGACTGCTCTTAACAGCTTTCCAACTATCCCATATATCTCCAATACCTACCACAGTGTCTTCCTGTCTACTATATCATAAGCCTTTTCCAGATCCATAAAGGCCCAAATAACATCCTTACCTTTTCCTAAAGCTTTCTCACATATCTGTCTTACCACAAAAATCTGATCCATGCAACCCCTACCTGTCCTAAACCCACACTGTTCCTCACTGATTACTCCCTCTGTTCCTCTCTTAATCCTCTCAATGAAGACCCTTCCATAAACCTTCCCAACTACACTTAACAAACTGATTCCTCTGAAACTACTACACTCACACTTGTCCCTTTTTCCCTTGTAAAGTGGAACTATACAGGCACTCCTTCAGTCCTCTGGCACTCTACCCTCTCTTAAACAAATATCAAATAGCCTCACCAGCTAGTCCACCATCACTGTACTTCCTTTTTTTAGACATTCTGCATGACATCCATCTAACCCAGGTGCCTTACCTACTCTCATCATCTTAACAGCTGCCTTCACTTCATCTTTCCTTATTTCTCCTTCAATTTCCTCACTCATCACTGTCATTTTCTTAGCACTTCCCATTACAACTACCTTTCCCTCCCTATCCTCCTTCACATTTAACAACTCTCTAAAATACTCTGCCAATCACCCTCTTATTACCTTCTCTTCCATTATCATCTATCTGCACCTTTAACCTTTTCTTCTCTACTTGATTCACCTCCTCTTCCTCTCTTAATTTCTTTCCAAAACATCTTTTTATTACTTTCAAAATTTTCTGTCATACTCTTACCCAATTTCACATCTACTCTCCTCTTTGCCTCCTTTATCTTCTGCTTTACAGGAGTCCCTCAAATAATGCGGGGGTTAGGTTCATGAAATTACCGCGTATGACCAAATCCGCATATGCTGACTTTCCATATTAAATACCGAGAACCATATGTATGTATTTACCTAGTATTTACCTAGTTGTATTTTGCGGGAAGGGGAGCTATGCTCGTGATGTCCCGCCTTTGTATCTTGCAGTGTCTAGTTTGTTTTTAAACTCATGAATGGTTTTTGCGCATACTATTCCATTGTCCAGTTTGTTCCAAGTGTCCAAAACTCTATGAGGAAAACTGTTTTTCTTCAGTTCTCTTCTATAGCTATGTTTTTTTATTTTCTTTCCATGTCCTCTTGTGTTTCTTTTGTCCCAGTTAAGTAAGTTCTCACTATCGAGTACCTCTGTGCCTTTCATGATTCTGTAGATGGTCAATAGGTCACCTCTCTCTCTTCTTTGCTCCAGTGTCGGTAACTCCAGTTTAGCCAATCTCTCTTCGTATGATAGGTTTGCAAGTGCAGGTGCCATTTTTGTAGCTGCTCTTTGGATTCTTTCTATTTTCTTTATATTCTTTTTGGTACTGGGGGACCACAATGTCGCTGCATACTCTAATCTAGGCCTTATCAATGTAACCAATATTTTTTTCATCATGTCTTCGTCCAAGTATGTAAACGCCACTTTTATTGATCTTAGCAAGCTGTAAGTCTCCCCGACAATTTTGTTAATCTGTATATCATAGGACAAGTCGTTCGTGATAATTACTCCCAAATCTTTTTCGGATCCTACTTTCTTTACTTCTTTGGTTCCAATTGTATATTTTCCTGATATTCTGTTTTTGCTTTTTCCAAACTCCATTATGCTACACTTCTTAGTATTAAAGTCCACTTCCCATTTCTGACTCCAGTTCCATACCCTATTTAGGTCTGCTTGCAGTGCTTCACAGTCCTCATCAGTTTCTATTTTCCTTAGCAGTTTGGCGTCATCGGCAAAGAAGCTCATGTAGCAGTTCACGTCCTCATCCATGTCATTCATATAGATAGCAAACATTATTGGTGCCAGCACAGATCCTTGCGGTACTCCACTGATCACCTCTTTCCAGTCTGAATATTTTTCTCTGAGCACTACTCTCATCTTTCTACCAGTCAGAAAGTCCTCTATCCATTTTAGTAGGTTTCCCTGTATTCCTCCTATGTGTTCCAGTTTTTTTAGTAGTTTTCTGTGTGGTACTTTGTCAAAGGCTTTTTGCAAGTCTAGGAATACACAATCAGCCCATCCATTTCTTTCTTGCACTATGTCTATTAGTCTTGAGTAAAAGCATATTAAGTTTGTGGAGCATGATCTTCCTTGTCTGAATCCGAATTGTCTTGGGTTTAATATGTCATTGTCTTCCAGATGTTTTACCCATCTATTCTTGATTATTTTCTCACAAATTTTGGCTATGGTGCTTGTTAGTGATACTGGCCTATAGTTGGTGGGTTCTTCTTTGTTTCCTCCTTTGTGTATTGGTACAATGTTAGCGTTTTTCCAGTCCTCGGGTATCTTTCCTTCTTTGAGTGAGCTGTTTATCAATATGTGTATTTTGTCTGTTAGTTCTTCTTTGCACTCCTTTAGAATCCAATTTGCAATACCGTCCGGGCCATGTGATTTTCTGACATCCAGCCTTGATAAATGTTCTGATATTTCCTTTAGTGATGCTGTAAACTCATTCATGAGGGGAGATTTCTTGTTTTTGTCTATGTCACAATTTGGTATTTTCTCTCTGGTGAAAACAGATTTAAAGTGATTGTTCATGACTTCGGCCATCTCTAAATCTTCTGTGTATTCTATGTTTCCTTGGCATAGTTTCACCAATTCCTGTTTGTTTTTAAGTTTACCATTCACATATCGATAGAATAGTTTGGGTTGCTCTTTGCATTTGTCTATAATATCCTTCTCATGGTTCCTTTTCTCCTCTCTTCTCACATTAACATACTCATTTCTATAGTTAACATAAATTTGCCATTTGCATACCCTATTTTTTGTCTTTGTTTTGTCTTTGTCTTTGTCTTTGTTTTGTGTATGTGTGTGCGTGCGTGTGTGCGCGTGTATGTGGTGTATGCATGTGGCGTATATGCATATGTGTATGTGGCGTATATACATAAGTGTGTGTATGTGTATACACGTGTGTGTGTGTATGTGGCATATGTATATGTGTGTGTATGTGGTGTATGTATGTGTGTGTGGCATGTGTGTGTGTATTTACCTAGTTGTATTTACCTAGTTGTATTTTGCAGGAAGGGGAGCTATGCTCGTGTTGTCCCGACATTGTATCTCTCAGTGTCTAGTTTGCTTTTAAACTCGTGAATGGTTTTTGCGCTTACTATTTCATTATCCAGTTTGTTCCAAGTGTCTAAAACTCTATGTGGAAAACTGTTTTTCTTCAGTTCTCTTCTATAGCTATGTTTTCTTAATTTTCTTCCATGTCCTCTTGTGTTTCTCTTGTCCCAGTTTAGTAATTCTTCTCTATCAAGTATCTCTGTGCCTTTCATGATTCTGTAGATGGTCAGTAGGTCTCCTCTCTCTCTTCTTTCCTCCAGTGTCGGTAGCTCCAGTTTAGCCAATCTCTCCTCGTATGATAGGTTTGCAAGTGCAGGTGGCATTTTTGTAGCTGCTCTTTGGATTCTTTCTATTTTCTTTATGTTCTTTTTGGTACTGGGGGACCACAATGTCGCCGCATACTCTAGTCTAGACCTTATCAATGTAACCAATATTTTTTTTATCATGTCTTTGTCCAGGTAAGCAAAAGCCACTTTTATTGATCTTAGCAAGTTGTAAGTCTCCCCGACAATTTTGTTAATCTGTGTATCATAGGACAAGTCGTTTGTGATAATAACTCCCAAGTCTTTTTCGGATCCTACTTTCTTTACTTCCTTGGTTCCAATTGTATATTTTCTTGATATTCTGTTTTTGCTTTTTCCAAACTCCATTATGCTACACTTCTTAGTATTAAAATCCACTTCCCATTTCTGACTCCAGTTCCATACCCTATTCAGATCTTCTTGCAGTGCTTCACAGTCCTTATCAGTTTCTACTTTCCTTAACAGTTTGGCATCATCAGCAAAGAAGCTCATGTAACAGTTCACGCCCTCGTCCACATCATTCATATAGATAGCAAACATTATTGGAGCCAGTACAGATCCTTGCAGTACTCCACTGATCACCTCTTTCCAATCTGAATATTTTTCCCTGAGTACTACTCTCATCTTTCTTCCAGTCAGGAAGTCCTCCATCCATTTTAGTTGGTTCCCTCGTATTCCTCCTATGTGTTCCAGTTTTTTTAGTAGTTTTCTGTGTGGTACTTTGTCAAATGCTTTTTGCAAGTCTAGGAATGCACAATCAGCCCATCCGTTTCTTTCTTGCACTATGTCTATTAGTCTTGAGTAAAAGCATATCAAGTTTGTGGTGCATGATCTACCTTGTCTGAACCCGAATTGTCTTGGGTTTAATATGTTATCTTCCAGGTGTTTTACCCATATATTCTTGATGATTTTCTCACAAATTTTGGCTATAGTGCTTGTTAGTGATACTGGTCTATAGTTGGTGGGTTCTTCCTTGTTTCCTCCTTTATATATTGGTACAATGTTAGCATTTTTCCAGTCATTAGGTATCTTTCCTTCCTTGAGTGAGCTATATATTATGATGTGTATTTTGTTCGTTAGCTCTTCTTTGCATTCTTTTAGAATCCAATTTGCAATTCCATCCAGGCCATGTGATTTTCTGACGTCCAAGTTTGCTAGATGTTCTGATATTTCTTTTTGTGATGTTGTAAATTCACTCATGTGGGGAGAATGTTTGTTATCATCTACGTCCCAATTTTGTATTTTCTCTCTGGTGAAGACAGATGTGTGTGTATTTACCTAGTTGTATTTACCTAGTTGTATTTTACGGGAAAGGGAGCTATGCTCGTGGGGTCCCGTCTTCATATCTCATTTTATCTAAACTATTTTTAAATTCATGTATTGTCTTTGCACACACCACTTTCTCATCTAACTTGTTCCAACTGTCTATTACTCTGTGAGGAAAGCTGTTCTTTTTCAGGTCTCTTCTATAGCTGTCTTTTTTTATTTTCTTTCCGTGTCCTCTTGTATTTCTGTCATCCCATTTTATCAGATTCTCTCTATCAGTAATTTCCATGCCTTTCATGATTCTGTAAATAGCTATCAAATCTCCTCTCTCTCTTCTTTGCTCTAGTGTCTGTAGTTCAAGTTTTTCTAGTCTCTCTTCATATGATAGTTTTGAGAGTGTTGGTGCCAATTTTGTAATAGCTCTTTGTATTCTTTCAAGTTTTTTTATACATTTTTTTGTACTTGGTGACCATATCGTTGCTGCATATTCCAATCTTGGTCTTATCAGGGTGATTAGGATTTTCTTCACCATTTCTTCATCCAGGTATGTAAATGCAACTTTGATTGTTCTTATTAAATTATAAGTTTCTCCAAAAATCTTATTTATATGTTTCTCAGGTGACATATTATTCATAACAATGACTCCCAGGTCCTTCTCATTTTCCACTTTTTTTTATTCCTTCTTCTCCCAATTTATATGCTCCTGTTATTCTGTTTTTGCTTTTTCCAAACTCCATTATACTACACTTTTTTGTATTGAACTCCATCTCCCACTTCCTACTCCATTCCTGTACTTTATTGAGATCTCTCTGTAGTGATTCACAATCTTCTTCTGTTTTCACTCTTTTCAGTAGTTTTGCATCATCTGCAAAGAAGCTCATATAGCTTTCAATTCCTTCATCCATATCATTAATATATATAGCAAACATTATTGGGGCCAGAACTGTTCCCTGCGGAACACCGCTTATTACTTCATCCCATTTTGAGTGCTGGTCTCTTATCACTACGCTCATTTTTCTTTCTTGCAAAAAGTCTTCCATCCAATTTAGCAGTTTGCCCTGTATTCCTCCTTCAGTTTCTAATTTCTTAAGCAACTTCTTATGTGGTACTTTGTCAAAAGCTTTCTTTAGGTCTAAAAATGCACAGTCCGCCCATCCATCTCTTTCTTGTATTATATCTATTAGCCTTGAATAGAAACATATTAAATTGGTGACGCATGATCGTCCTTGTCTGAATCCAAATTGCCTTGGATTTAACACTTTGTTTTTTTCTAAATATTTTACCCATCTACTTTTGACAATTCTTTCACAAATGTTTGCTATTGTACTTGTTAGAGAGACTGGTCTATAGTTGGTAGGTTCTTCTTTATTTCCTCCTTTATATATAGGTACTATATTTGCTTTTTTCCAATCTTCTGGAAGTTTTCCTTCTTTCAAGGAACTGTTTAGTATGCTATGTATTTTGTCTGCCAGTTCATTCCTGCATTCTTTCAGAATCCAGTTTGCTATTTCATCTGGTCCATGCGATTTTCTGACATCGATTACTCAAGTGTGTCAATATTTCATTCTTTGTTACTTCTATTTCTTCCATAGGGGGGACTTTCTCTTTCCATTCGTTCTCTTCAGGTTGTATGTTCTCCCTTGTAAACACTGATTTAAAATGTTTGTTCATAATTTCCGCCATTTCCATTTCCTCAGTGTATTCAACTCCCTCTTGTCTTACTTTCTCCAAGTCTTGTTTGTTTTTCAGTTTATTGTTTACAAATCTGTAGAATAGTTTTGGTTGATCTTTACACTTTCCTATGACATCTTTTTCATATTTTCTCTTTTCCTCTCTGCACGTTTGTACATATTCATTTCTATAAAAGGTATATATTTTCCATTTTTCAGGTCTTCTGTCTTTTTTCCATCTGGTCCAGGCTTTGTCTCTTTTGTCTTTTAACTCCCTACAACTTTTGTTGTACCAGCATTTTACATATTCTTTTTCTTGTTTTTGTCTTGGGACATACTTTTCCACTCCTTTTTTGTAAATTTTTGTCAAAATATTCCATTTCTCTTCCACTGTTGTTTCTTCTTTGTATATCTCTTCCCAGTTTTCTAGTTGAAAGAATTCTCTTATTTTATCAAAGTTTGTTTTTTCATACATCATTCTTCCTTTTCTATATTTTTCATTTCTTTTCATATATTTTTCTTCATTAAGTTCCAGTTCAATCAATATGTGGTCACTTTTACCTATTGGTGTTTTATATTCAATCTTGTCCACTATTCTAGGTTCAGATGTAATTATTAAGTCTAGTCTCGATGGTTCTTCTTCATTTCTATACCTAGTGTTCTCCTGTATCCATTGTGTCATTGTATGGTCAGTAATCATCTCAAGTAGAGCGTTTCCCCATGAGCCGTCTCCACCCTTTACTGTCATTTCTTCCCAGCAGATTTCTTTGCAATTAAAGTCGCCCATCATAACTATTCTTCCTCCATCTTCCATTATTTTATTTAATGTTATCTTTGTGTCCTCTAACATACTTTTATGTTCACTCTCTTCCCATGAGGCTGTTTTCGGAGGCACATAATTTATCACAAACTTTCTGCTCTTCTTATCTCTGTCTTCCACTTCTATCATAATCATCTCTACTGTATTCTTTCCATATATGACACCCCTCACGTTTATATCCTTAGTCAGGAACATAACTCCACCCCCTTGCTTTTTCTGTTTCTAATCCAATATTTATATGCATCATGTCCTACACTGTTGGGTGGTAGTGGGCCTTTTAATTTTGTTTCTACAATTCCCATTATGTCCGGTTCTTTTTCTTTCAAATAATCATTCAGCTCATTCAATCCTGTTATTAATCCATCTATATTTGTGTAAGACACTCTTAGTTTTCTGCCACTTCCATTGTGTTCTCTGTTTCCCTTTTGTTTTTCGCTTGTATGTCGAACTGCCTTAGTTTCATATTCACTACTCTCCAATAGAATCTCTCTTTTTCTGACTCCGTTCTTATCTCGTTTTTTTTCTTAGCTTCAAGTCTTTTCTGCTTTTCTTCCTCTCTTTCCTCTTTATTCATTTCCCTTTTTATCCATACCTTTTTATATTGTTCACTTGTTGCTAGTTTCCCTGTTTTGGATAAGATATTCTCTGCCGTCATTTGTGACCTGAATTTAATCTTAATTGGTCTGGTCTTATCTGTACTATACTTTCCGAGCCTGAATTTTTCCTCAATTTCCTTCATAATTTCTGGTTCATCTTACTGAACTAATTTTAGTAAACTGCTTACTTTTTCATTTTCCTCATTGGTTCTTGAGGTTCTATCTGGGTTATGTTTCTCTTCCATTCCTAATATAATTATACATTTCTTTTTATCAGCTAAGTCTCTTACTATATTCTCCTTCTGTCTCATCACTTTAATAACTGAGTCTTCAGTTTGTTCTCTCATTTGCTGTTTAATTATGTCAGTAATTGCAACTTTACTGTTTTCTTGAATTGCCTTCCATCCCTCTCTGTTTTCTTTATTATTCATCTTTAACTCTTCATTCTCCTTTTTTACTTCTTTCAACTGTCTTTTTAGGTCTTCTATTTACTTAGTTAAGTTTTTGTTCGCCTTCTCTAGTTCTTCCAATTTTTCAACCCTCTGTACAATGTTGTTAACATGACCGAACCTACACTCCAAGTCCTCGATCATCTTATCGACCTTCTCTTCTAGTCTTGTCAGTCGGGGGGGTTTGTGTCCCCCCCACCCTCTTTAAATCCCTGGAAAATATTCTCATCACTTTCTACTGTATTGCTCTTATCTATACTTCTAATCTTTACATTTTTATTAGCCATTTCGTCGTCGCTCAGCTGGTCGGGGGGCCGTTTGTTTACCTTTCGCCTGTCTGCCTGGGCCAAGTCTTTTCCTTCCTCATTTCCTTCCATTTCCCCAGCAATCCCTCCCCTTCTCCTCTTTCCCTACTTTCCCACTACCCCACGAGCAATTTCCCCCCCACCCTGTAAATACAATAGGCACTTCCTTTGCTTTGGGATCCACGAAACTTCACTTTTCTTCAGAACGTCCTCTAAGCCGTCCGTTCGTTGAAGTGTGTGTGTATGTGTATTTACCTAGTTGTACCTAGTTGTATTTTACGGGAAGGGGAGCTATGCTCGTGGGGTCCCGTCTTCATATCTCATTTTATCTAAACTATTTTTAAATTCATGTATTGTTTTTGCACACACCACTTTCTCATCTAACTTGTTCCAACTGTCTATTACTCTGTGAGGAAAGCTGTTCTTTTTCAAATCTCTTCTATAGCTGTCTTTTTTTTTTTTTTTTCCGTGTCCTCTAGTATTTCTGTCATCCCATTTTATCAGATTCTCTCTGTCAGTAATTTCTATGCCTTTCATGATTCTGTAAATAGCTATCAAATCTCCTCTCTCTCTTCTTTGCTCTAGTGTCTGTAGTTCAAGTTTTTCTAGTCTCTCTTCATATGATAGTTTTGAGAGTGTTGGTGCCAATTTTGTAATTGCTCTTTGTATTCTTTCAAGTTTTTTTATACATTTTTTTGTACTTGGTGACCATATCGTTGCTGCATATTCCAATCTTGGTCTTATCAGGGTGATTAGGATTTCCTTCACCATTTCTTCATCCAGGTATGTAAATGCAACTTTGATTGTTCTTATTAGATTATAAGTCTCTCCAAAAATCTTATTTATATGTTTCTCAGGTGACATATTATTCATAACAATGACTCCCAGGTCCTTCTCATTTTCTACTTTTTTTATTCCTTCTTCTCCCAATTTATATGCTCCTGTTATTCTGTTTTTGCTTTTTCCAAATTCCATTATACTACACTTTTTTGTATTGAACTCCATCTCCCATTTCCTACTCCATTCTTGTACTTTATTTAGATCTCTCTGTAGTGATTCACAATGTTCTTCAGTTTTCACTCTTTTCAGTAGTTTTGCATCATCTGCAAAGAAGCTCATATAGCTTTCTATTCCTTCATCCATATCATTAATATATATAGCAAACATTATTGGGGCCAGAACTGTTCCCTGCAGAACACCGCTTATTACTTCATCCCATTTTGAGTGTTGGTTTCTTATCACTACTCTCATTTTTCTTTCTTGCAAAAAGTCCTCCATCCAATTTAGTAGTTTGCCCTGTATTCCTCCTTCAGTTTCTAATTTCTTAAGCAACTTCTTATGTGGTACTTTGTCAAAAGCTTTCTTTAGATCTAAAAATGCACAGTCCGCCCATCCATCTCTTTCCTGTATTATATCTATTAGCCTTGAATAGAAACATATTAAATTGGTGACGCATGATCGTCCTTGTCTGAATCCAAATTGCCTTGGATTTAACACTTTGTTTTTTTCTAAATATTTTACCCATCTACTTTTGATAATTCTTTCACAAATTTTTGCTATTGTACTTGTTAGAGAGACTGGTCTATAGTTGGTAGGTTCTTCTTTATTTCCTCCTTTGTATATAGGTACTATATTTGCTTTTTTCCAATCTTCTGGAACTTTTCCTTCTTTCAAGGAACTATTTAGTATGCTATGTATTTTGTCTGCCAGTTCATTCCTGCATTCTTTCAGAATCCAGTTTGCTATTTCATCTGGTCCATGCGATTTTCTGACATCAAGATTACTCAAGTGTGTTAATATTTCATTCTTTGTTACTTCTATTTCTTCCATAGGGGGGACTTTCTCTTTCCATTCGTTCTCTTCAGGTTGTATGTTCTCCCTTGTAAACACTGATTTAAAATGTTTGTTCATAATTTCCGCCATTTCCATTTCCTCAGTATATTCAACTCCCTCCTGTCTTAATTTCTCCAAGTCTTGTTTGTTTTTCAGTTTATTGTTTACAAATCTGTAGAATAGTTTTGGTTGATCTTTACATTTTTCTATGATATCTTTTTCATATTTTCTCTTTTCTTCTCTGCACATTTGTACATATTCATTTCTATAGCAGGTATATATTTTCCATTTTTCAGGTCTTCTGTCTTTTTTCCATCTGGTCCAGGCTTTGTCTCTTTTGTCTTTTAACTCCCTACAGCTTTTGTTGTACCAGCATTTTACATATTCTTTTCCTAGTTTTTGTCTTGGGACATACTTTTCCACTCCTTTTTTGTAAATTTTTGTCAAAATATTCCATTTCTCTTCTACTGTTGTTTCTTCTTTGTATATTTCTTCCCAGTTTTCTAGTTGAAAGAATTCTCTGATTTTATCAAAGTTTGTTTTTTCATACATCATTCTTCCTTTTCTGTATTGTTCATTTCTTTTCATATATTTTTCTTCATTAAGTTCCAGTTCAATCAATATGTGGTCACTTTTACCTGTTGGTGTTTTATATTCAATTTTGTCCACTATTCTAGGTTCGGATGTAATTACTAGGTCTAGTTTCGATGGCTCTTCTTCATTTCTATACCTAGTGTTCTCCTGTATCCATTGTGTCATTGTATGGTCAGTAACCATCTCGAGTAGAGCGTTTCCCCATGAGCCGTCTCCACCCTTTACTGTCATTTCTTCCCAGCAGATTTCTTTGCAATTAAAGTCGCCCATCATAACTATTTTTCCTCCCTCTTCCATTATCTTGTTTAATGTTATCTTTGTGTCCTCTAACATACTTTTATGTTCACTCTCTTCCCATGAGGCTGTTTTTGGGGGCACATAATTTATCACAAACTTTCTGTTCTTCTTATCTCTGTCTTCTACTTCCATCATTATCATCTCTACTGTATTCTTTCCATATGTGACACCCTTCACGTTTATATCCTTCTTAGTCAGGAACATAACTCCACCCCCTTCTTTTTTCACTCTGTTTCTAATCCAATAATTATATGCATTATGTCCTACACTGTTGGGTGGTAGTGGACCTTTTAATTTTGTTTCTACAATTCCCATTATGTCTGGTTCTTTTTCTTTCAAATAATCATTCAGTTCATTCAATCCTGTTATTAATCCATCTATATTTGTGTAAGACACTCTTAGTTTTCTGCCACTTCCATTGTGTTCTCTGTTTCCCTTTTGTTTTTCTCTTGTATGTCGACTTTCTTTAGTTTCATATTCACTACTCTCCAATAGAATCTCTCTTTTTCTGACTCCGTTCTTATCTCGTTTTTTTCCTTTGCTTCAAGTCTTTTCTGTTTTTCTTCCTCTCTTTCCTCTTAATTCATTTCCCTTTTTATCCATACCTTTTTATATTGTTCACTTGTTACTAGTTTCCCTGTTTTGGATAAGATATTCTCAGCCGTAGTTTGTGACCTGAATTTAATCTTGATTGGTCTGGTCTTGTCTGTACTATATTTCCCGAGCCTGAATTTCTCTTCGATTTGTTTCATTATTTCTGGTTCATCTTCCTGAACTAATTCTAGTAAATTTCTTACTTTTTCATTTTCCTCTTTGATTCTTGTGGTTCTCTCTGGGTTATGTTTCTCTTCCATTCCCAATATAATTATACATTTCTTTTTGTCTGCTAAGTCTCTTACTATATTCTCCTTCTGTCTCATCACTTTAATAACTAAGTTTTCAGTTTGTTCATTCATTTGCTGTCTGATTATGTCAGTGAATGCAACTTTGCTATTTTCTTGATTTTTTTTCCAACCCTCCTTGTTCTCCTTATTATTCTCCTTTAAGACTTTATTCTCATCTTTTACTTCTTTTAACTGATTTTTTTAATTCTTCAATTTCCTTAGTTAAGTTTTTGTTCGCCTTCTCTAGTTCTTCCAATTTTTCAACTCTTCGTATAATATTGTTAACATGACCGAACCTACGCTCCAAGTCCTCGATCATCTTATCGACCTTCTCTTCTAGTCTTGTCAGTCGGGGGGGGTTTGTGTCCTCCCCACCCTCTTTAAATCCCTGGAAAATATTCTCATCACTTTCTACTGTATTGCTCTTATCTATACTTCTAATCTTTACATTTTTATTAGACATTTCATCGTCGTCGGGGGGCCGTTTGTTTACCTTTCGCCTGTCTGCCTGGGCCAAGTCTACTCCTTCCTCATTTCCTTCCATTTCCCTTAGTAATCCCTCCCCTTTTCCTCTTTCCCTACTTTCCTACTACTCCACGAGCAATTTCCCCCCCACCCTGTAAATACAATAGGCACTTCTCTTTGCGTTGGGATCCACAAAACTTCAATTTTCTTCAGAACGTCTTCTAAGCCGTCCATTCGTTGAAGTGTGTGTGTGTGTGTATGCGTGTATGTGTCTGTGTTCACATGTACAAGTAAGCATGTACGTGCGTGTGTCTGTGTTTGTATTTGTGTGTACACGCACGCGCATTCACAACATACACTGGTTGTCTAACACGTGTCTACATGTGTAAGCGTGTATATGTCTGTTTTTGATATCCCAAACCACCATCGCCAGTAACAACAAGAACCTCATAAGAGAAACTAAGACACAACAAGCGCAGTCATTATCAGACTTATTAGTTATGTTCCAAATGAAAGAAACATTACACTTCAACAGGTTAGGGGGGTAAAATTTCATGATAGCACGGCACAGGTGGTGGAAGCAACAAGCTAAAGCTTGTTAGCTACCCACCTACCACCCCATACTCCCCCTCTCCTCCCCTCCCTCCCTACTGCATCAGTACCCGGAGGTTGACATGTAACCGCAGGCAGCCACCCACGACTATCCCCTCGCCCCACACCCTTGTTTGAGCAGTTCCCAGTGTACATAATGACCGCATTATATAAGGATCAACTGTATATGGTAAAATAGAAAGCAGTCACCACAAATGTTTGCGATGTTGCCCCGTGTGTGCGTATGCATGCCTGACTCGGCACGAATTTTAAAACGGTTCTCTACATTTGAGATGATTTTGAAATAAAATCCATGTATGACTGATTCCGTGTTATTCGAATCCGCATTATTTGAGGGACTCCTGTACTTTTCTTTTCTTTTCTTTGTATCTCTTGTATGATTCTCTCATCCTATTTTGTAACCAATCTATGAAAGCTCGCTTCTTCTCTTCTATAACCTTCTTTGCTTCCTCATACCACCACTCACTATCCCATCTGGGGTATTGGCTTTATGTTATTGTGGGGTTAAATGCAGCTAAGAAACATGCAGCTAATACTTTAGGGTTTATATGGGGCACCCCTATGGACCAGAGCCACACATCATTTTGTCTGTGGTAGAGGAAATCTCCATTCATACAAAAATGATGATACTTTATGATACCGTGACTGCCCCTCTGTTATGCTGTCCCCCCACTCTTGTTACTGTCTTGTACCACTTCTCTGAATATTCATTTTCTCATTTTGCCAAACCCTGTAGTGGGGGATAAGAATAATGCCACCAAATCTTTCCACTTGAGTTGTATAAGATGACAATAACAGGATGGGGATAGGACTAGGCATCCTTCTCCCTATAGCCCCAAAGGGGACATTACTAAAAAAGTAAAATCCCTCTCAAGAGAAGTAAAAACCACACGAGCATGCTAGACAGTTCAGGACACCATCTAGCTCAAAGACAATACCAGCACAGAAACCTGATAGCAATACTGGTGCCTATTGGATTCCACACCTGGTGTGTAACAAGGCCTACATTGGGGAAACAGCACATGACCTGAAAACCCAAATCTGAGAACATTGCTATAATGTTTGACATAATATCACCACCAATGCTTGTGTTACACACAGGAACAGTAGCTTACTCGACTGGGAAACTAAACCTGATGGACTAAGAAAAGGCAGAACTACTGACACTGAGAGTAGTAATTAGAGATAAATTCTCAAACTTGGAAGAAATAACAAGCGGTATCCCACAGGGATCAGTACTGGCCCCGATCATGTTTGCCATATGCATTAATGACATGGATGAAGGTATAGAGTGTTATATGAATTTCTTTGCAGATGATGCAAAGATACTAAAGACGGTAAAAACGGAGGACGACTGCAACTCATTGCAACAAGATATGGAATTGGACTCAAAAGTGGGAAGTAAAATTCAATATAAAAAGAAATGTAGTATAATGGAATTTGGAAAGAGTAAAAACAGAATATCGAAAGCTTACAAAATTGGTGAAGATGAAGTTAAAAAGTAAACTCAGAGAAAGATCTTGGTCAATTAAAGTGGCGATTGCTTATTTGGACGAGGAAATGATAAAAAAATTCTAACTACAGACGCTCCTCAACTTACGTTTTAGTAACGTTCCGAACGGCCGAATGTAACGTTAAAATGAACGTAAGTTGTTACTGTACGTTCCACTAATGTATGACCGTTCATACTGTACTATACATCCATAAATTCTATTACCGTATCTTATAAAACACCCCTAAATCATTCATTATAAACATAACATTGTAAAATGATAACATTAATTTCAAATAAATTAAATTCAAGCAAATAAAGTGAGATGGTGGAGGAGGAGGAGGCAGAGGAGGAGGAGGAGGCAGAGGCAAGGCACGTTCAGTCTGTCGTTTGTGCCATGTAAACAATGGGTGCAGCGTCATGGGTAAGTATCGTTTGAACGTCTCGTACTACAGAGAGCGCGCTAAAATAAAAAATTCACTCAAAAAATTTTGCTTTTACAATTTTTTTTTACAGTCAGTTCAAACGTAAAATCGAAAAAACGTAAAACGAATGAACGTAAGTAGAGGAGCATCAGTATACTAATAAGACCAAAACTTGAGTATGCAGCAACACTATGGACACCCAGTACCAAAAAGAATATAAAAAAATTAGAAAGAATACAAAGAGCAACAACAAAACTAGCACCAACTCTTTCCGAACTGACATATGAGCAAAGACTGTCCAAACTAGAATTACCAACTTTGGAACAAAGAAGGGAAAGAGGAGACTATCTATAGAATAATGAAAGGAATGGAAATCTTAGATAAGAATGACTTGTTAATATGGGATAATGGTAAAACAAGAGGACACGAAAAGAAACTAAAAAAGGATAGTTACAGAAGAAATCTGAAAAGGAACAGCTTCCCACACAGAGTGATAGATACTTGGAACAAATTAGACAACGAAACAGTGTGTGCAAACACTATTCAAGATTTTAAGAAAAAACTTGATGCTGAGAGATACAAAGACGGGTCACCACGAGCATAGCTCTCTTCCCATATAATACAACTATGTAAATACAGGCAAGCCACAGGCGGGATCGGACAGTTGGAAAAGAGCTCTACTGTGCAGCACTTTTTTGCTGAGCTGTATGGAAATTACTAGTTGCATTTACAAATGGAAGGGAGTTGTGTATCCCAAGTGATTGGAATGACAAAATTGTTATTTAGAAGTGAACCGTATGAAAAAAATGACAGAAGAATGGAGACTGAAAAGAATGAGTTTTTTTGAGATTGCTAGACCTGAGGCTGAGAAAATTATTTATCAAAAAAAGGAAATGTAATAAAAAAGAAAGAAAAAAAAACATATACCAACATAAACGACGTGATTTCAGGACTAAACGAATGAAACGACTATCTGGCAGTTGAGAAACCAGACATAATAGGAATTCTGGAGACAAAATTAAAAAGTCCACAACCACCCAATACTGTGGGACAAGGTCTATACAATCATTGGATGAAAACAGAGAGGAGAAACAGGGTGGAGTCATATTTTTGACTAAGAAAGGCTTAAATGTAAATTATGATAAAAGTTGAAAACAGTGACATGAAAAGTAGAAAATTTGTAGTAATATATGTACCCCCAAACACACAGTCTTGGACAGAGAGTGATCATTCCAAAATGTTGGAAGACACAAAGAATACACTAACTGATTTACTGAAAGGAGGAAACATAATAATTATGGGTGATTTTAACTCAAAAGAAATATGTTGGGAAGAAATGACAGTGAAAGGTGAAGACCTTTGGGGAAACATACTACTGGATATGACCATTAAATACACAATGACTCAAAGGGTACAGGAAAATACCAGATATAGAAACAATGAGGAAGCCTGAAATTGTGGACAAAATGAAATACAAAACACTAATTGGGAAGAGTGACCACATACTAATACAGTTCGAACTAAAAGAACAAACTGATTTGAGAAGAAATGAGAAACATAGAAAAGGAAGACTAATGTACAGCTACACAGAAAACTATCGTTAGTAGGGGTGTCAAAACATTCGCTAATGAACATAACCTTATGATACCGAAGGGTTGGTATTTCTGGGGTTCGAATTGTTCGAATTCCTTCTGAATGAATATGAATCGAATAATAGTTCCGGAGTTCATATGGATTCACTATGACATAATAATCTTATTTCCGATGGAGACTTCAACTTGTCTCAAATAGTTTCGTTGTTTTGTGTCAAAATGATTAGCGTGATTTACTAACGATAGTTTTCTGTGCAGCTGTACAACAAAATGGATTTTGAGAAACTCAGAAAATTCTTTCAAAAGGAATAGACAAATACATACCAAAGCAGATGCAAGAGAGGGTGTACATCAAGTGCTGGTACAACAAAAAATGTAGTGAGGCTAAAGATAGAAGCGACAAAGCTTGGGAAAGATGGAAAAAAGATTTAAAAAATTAGTAAGTGGCAAATATATATCAAACTAAGAAATGAATGTGTAAAAATGTGCTGGGAAAAGAGAAACTATGAAAAAGAAATAATAAAAAATGCAAGGACCAACCTAAACTATTTTACAGGTGAATGGTAAACTAAAAGATAAACAAGAAATAGTAAAACTGCACCAAGGGAATAATGAATATATAGAAGATGTAGAAATAGCTGAAATTATGAACATACATTTTAAATCTGTATTTTGGAAGCTCGCTGGCTGAGCGGGTTAGGGTGTTGTTACTTGCGGCAAAAGTCGAGGGGATGGCGGTTTGAATCCTGCCATTGGCAAAGTTGAACCAAGGGCATGGTTCATTAAATTCCATGCTACAAAGCTCTCTGTGACGGGCACCGTCCTAGCCTTCCGGTAGGGGGAGTTTGTGACATTAAACCATATCATTCACAATTGAAAGTACACAAAATTAGGAGGAAATACAGAAAGATCCCCTCAATGAAAGAAATAACAGTAACACGGAAGGAAATTAGAGACCAAATAAAAAACCTTGATGTCAGAAAATCATTTGGTCCGGATGGAATTGCATATTGGATATCAAAAGAATGCATTGATGAACTAATGGACAAAATATATAAGATAATTGCTTACTCACTCAAAGAGGGAAAGGTACTACAGGATTGGAAAAATGCAAATATTGTACTAATATATAAAGGAGGGGACAAGGAAAATCTAACTATAGACGGGTCTCCCTTACAAGCACAATAGATAAAATATGTGAAAAAGTTATCAAAAGTAGATGGATTAAATTTCTGGAAGAAAATAATATACTGAGTCCAAAACCATTTGGATTTAGACACAGAAGATCATGTGCCACAAACTTTATTTGATTCTACTCGAGACTAATAGAAATAATAAAAGAAAGGGATGGATGAGCAGACTGTGCTTTCCCTGATCTACAAAAAGCATCTGATATAGTATAGGGTGGGGCAGAGCAACTTGCTTATTTGAATATGGCACCCTGAAGCGATGGTTGCTTCGAGGAGGGTGGGGGTAGGCACATTCGAAAGGGTGGGGCGTAAAGTTGTACTGGGCTGCTTTTTCAGTTAGCATCATGGAGTGGACGAAGGTGGGGCGAGCATTCTCTCTTGAGGTATACTTTTCCAACGGTCACTCAATCATAGCCACGCAACTTGCATTCCGTACACATTTCAATATTGGGCCCCATGGTCATGTTCCTGGCTGGCAGTCGATTGTTTCATAGGTAAACAACTTAAGGGAAAATGGTGATGTAAAAAAAAAAAAAACTGGCATTCTACAAACAGTAAGGTCACCCCAAAACCTTGTTGCGATAAGGCTTTCTGATTTGCGATCCTCTCAATGCTTTGCCCGCAAACATGC
Organism: Oratosquilla oratoria; assembly: GCF_046742065.1. Classification (NCBI taxonomy): domain Eukaryota; kingdom Metazoa; phylum Arthropoda; class Malacostraca; order Stomatopoda; family Squillidae; genus Oratosquilla; species Oratosquilla oratoria. Next base: position 31,449,539 of record NC_134800.1, read on the forward strand.
AGCTGCTGTTGGGTTGTCTACTCGTTCTGTGAAGCAAATCCTTCATGAAAAACTAAAATTTCATCCCTACAAATTGGCTGTGGTGCAGGAACTTAATCCACGCAATCTTGTTGCTTGAGAAAATGCATGTGATGCGCTTCTTCGCATGCCTCACAACACACTTTTCTTCAGTGATGAGGTTCACTTCCATCTTTCGGGATTAGTAAACAAGCAGAACATGCGTTATTGAAGCCCTAATAACCCCAGACAACTTCTCCAGCATCCCCTACATTCACAACGTGTAACTGGTGTGCATTATTGCGAGTTGGGATAATTGGTCCATGGTTTTTTGAAGAAAACAAACAGGCAGTTTCAGTGACTTCTGACTGTTATGTCCACATGATTCAGGAGTTTTCCTGCCAACACTCAACCAGATGGATGAGGGAGATGCATGGTTCCAGCAGGACGGTGCCACGGCACACACAGTGAATGTGTCAATGTCTGTTTTCCGGTAACACGTCCTAGGACGCCTCATCTTCTTGAGGGGCGATCTGCAGTCGCCAGATTTAACACCCTGCAATTATTTTTGGGGGGCTACCTAAAATTACTTTCGTTTTAATTGACCTTCCAAATAAGCAAGTTGCTCTGCCCCACCCTGTACTACACAAGAAGCTATTAAGAAAAATGGAATCAATAGGTGGTATTCAAGGATAATTATTGGAATGGATGAAAGATTTCTTGAACAGAAAAATGTGGGTAGTACTTAGAGACAAATACTCGACCTGGAAAGTAATGATAAGTGGAGTTCCACAAGGTTCTGTATTGGCTCCAATTATATTTGCCATATATATAAATGACAAGGATGAAGGTGTGGAATGTTATATAAACTTCTTTGCAGATGATGCAAAACTACTTAACCACTTCACTCCGGGACTTAAATCTCGCGGGCAGCAGCCAATGCCAGCCATACGACGTGTCGTAATAATACTCGCATCATAAAATATAGTCACCGCTTATATCAATTGTTCTCTCTTTCACTTTTTGAATTTTGAAAACCACAGAGAATGGGATTAAGGGCATATTAGGGAGAATGTAAAAATGCAGGGGCGACTACAATAAATATAATCAAGACGCCGATATGGCAGCGTCGCGAATCCACTTGATCCTCATGACGCCTACGTGTGCGGCACCATATGGTAGGGGTTAAGAAAATAAGTACAGAGGGAGATTGTGAATCACAACAGAAAGACCTGGATAAAGTCTGGGAATGATGTCAAAAGTAGGAAGTGAACTTCAATATCAAGAAATGTTGTATAATGGAGTTTGGAAAAAGTAAAAATAGAATATCATGGCAATATAAAATAGGTACAAATGAAGTTAAAAAAGTTAGCTCAGAAGGGGACCTAGGAGTAAGGTAGATAGAGGGGTAGGTGGCAAGAATTTCATTTTATGTATAGGATGTTTTCCAAACATAAGCCGTGAAGGAGTTGCATAATCTCGCTCCCCATCTAAAGATTATAAACAACTGCTTGGGAACAGATTTTAATGCTAATGTGACAATATGTAAACTAAGCCACTCCTGCCTTGATGTCGAGATTGCTTGTGCAAGCAGTATTGCTTAAGACTTTGTAACAGTCTTTCTGATTGGAGAAGGGTGGAGAAAGAAAATCATTGGTACATGGGAGAAAAGTCATGCCCTTGGGGGAGGCACTTATTTATAACAGTGAAGATCATGGGATGAATAAAGTAGTGATGTTGGAACCATGATGGCTTAGTGAGTGGACTGAAGATCCCAGGCAGGAGTCCCTTGATGTAAATTGACAAGTCAAGTGTAATTATTTGGGAAGAAAATAGAAAATTATACCTCCATTTAATTCACCCCATTGTGAGAAACATTACTTTCCAAAGAAGATATGGTGAAAGACATACTTAAGTGAAGTAAAGTTGAAAGTGAAAGAAGAAATACAATACCACAGAAGGGAACAATAAACAGAATTAAACCATTAATTATGGAGAGATGGGAACTGAAAATAATGGGGGTGAAAGGGACCTAGGAGTAATTATCAGCAAAGACATGTCACCAGACAAGCATATCAACAAAATACTCCGAGAAACCTTCAATTTACTAAGATCAAAGAAAGAGGTATTTGATTACTTGGACGAGGAAATGGTAAAGAAAATATTAGTTACACTGATAAGGCAAAGATTGGAGTATGCTGTGACACAATGGACACCCAGTACTAAAAAGAATATAAAGAAATTAAAAAGAATACAAAGAGCAATGACAAAGATGGCACCAACACTCTCCCAATTGACATACGAACAAAGATTGTCCAAATTGGAACTACTAACTCTGGAACAAAAAAAGAGAAAGAGGATATCAACAGTCGCCACAAAAAAAAAAAAAGAAAAAAGAAAATTCTGCAAAAAAAATCTATACATGGGATTTTATGAATAGATTTCCACTTGATTTCCCGCCATAATAAAAAGTGGGCGGAGTTACTGATGACGTGGGTGTGTAGAGCGCGCCTTTTTTACACTGTTCGCCAACACATCACGCTTCAGTGCACTGCCAGTGCTAGATGAGAGAGGAGTCTATGCATGCTGCTCTTTAGTGCCCTTTTGTTCACTTTTTCACTGACTTTGGTGCCCTCTAACTCTCCTTCTGATCTGATGATCAAAATGGGTCGTTCCAAGCTTTCAATGCAAGAAAAGGCCCGCACCCTAGCTCTGTTAGAGCAGGGAATGTCTGTGATACGTGTTGCCGCAGACCTGCAGGTGACAAGAATGGTCATTTACAGCCTAAAGAAAGCAGCCGCCACACACCCTCCTGGTATGGCACCACCAAGAAAGCCAGGCTCTAGAGCCCCAAAGAAGACATCTACTCGCACTGACAAGATCCTAAAACGAGACGTGATGTCAGATTCATGTATAACAGCTGTTAGTCTGAAGCAAAAACATCCTGCTCTCCTTAAAAACGTTGCTGTAAGAACGATCCAACATCGGCTGCAGAAGGACCTCAAAATGCTAGCTCGATGTGCCGCCAAGAAGCCCCTGCTCACAGAGGCCATGAAGAAGAAACGGATTGATTTCTGTAAGAAATACAAGGACTGGACATCAGAGTAGTGGCAGAAGGTGATGTTCAGTGATGAAAGTACCTTCAGGCTGATCAGGGGCAGCTCCAAGATTGTTCGTCGCCCCAGTGATGTGTCCAGATTCGACCCGCGGTACACAGTTACAATAGTGAAACACCCAGACAGTGTGATGGTGTGGGGTGCCTTTAGTGGTAACAAGGGCAGGGGTGGACTATATTTCCTCCCCAAGAATGTGACCATGAAAGGGAGCAATTATATCAATGTTTTGAGGGATCACATGCTCGAATTTTGGGACATCCATGAGTGTGATCATTTCATGCATGACGGTGCCCCTGCCCATAGGTCTAAGGAAGTGATAAAGTTCCTTAATGACAACAATATCAGTGTTATGGAGTGGCCAGGCAATTCCCCAGACTTGAACCCAATAGAAAATGCCTGGAATCTGATGAAAAACGAACTGGAGAAATCACGACCCACCAGTATTCCAGACCTGAAGGAGGTGCTGAAGAAGATCTGGGTCACTATGGACAGCGCCTACTTCACCAAACTTGCCTCTTCAATGCCCAGAAGGATCCAGATGGTACTCAAGAACAAGGGGAACATGACAAAATACTAAATGTAACTCTTAAGTGGAAATAGAGCACATGTTAGTTGTACTTTTGAGTTTTATTGTCCAAAAGTCCTTACTGTATAGATTTTTTTTGCGGCGACTGTACTGACCATTTACAGAATTATGAAAGGGATGGAAGTCCTAGACAGAGATGATTTATTAAAGTGGGATAAGAGAAAAACAAGAGGACATGAAAAGAAACTTCAAAAGGATAGTTATAGAAGAGATCTGAGAAAGAATAGCTTCCCACACAGAGTGGTGGATATCTGGAATAAGTTGAATGAGACAACAGCATGTGCAAATACTATACAAAAATTTAAGAACAAACACGATGCTGAAAGATACAAAGATGAGTCACTAGGAGCATAGCTCCCTTCCTGTATAATACAAGGTAAATACAACTAGGTAAAATACACGCCTGATAAAATCCAGAGAAAATGTTTTGGATCAGCCATCATCCCAGAATCCATTACAATCAAAATGGAGGCATGTTTAACATTTCCACCTGCCTGATTCCTTTGCTTCCAATTGTAAAAAGAATCTTGGAAAGCTATCCCTAATTACTCTAATCACCTTATTTCTTCACTCACAATTTTGTTCATTCAGTGGACAAATACTTCCTCACCTTAACCACTTCCATACGGTGACGCCTACATAGGCGGCATGAGGAGCAAGTGGGTACTCAAAGGATTACAAAGGATTACAAAGGCGGAGCATGCCGACAGGAGACCTTTTGGTCCATATCTAGGTCGGATGCGAAAAAAATCATAACAATAAAATAAAAAATATAATGTAAATAACAAACAAAATACATAAATAAATGCATAGGTATAGTTAGATAATAAACAAACAGGTAAATAGTAAATAATAATAAATTGACATGTAACTAATAATAAATGAAAATCAAAAGGACAAATGATAACAAAACAAAAACAAATAATATAAAATAAATTATAATCATTACAGTATCTTGCTTAGGTGTTTATCTAAATGAATCTTAAAGCTTCGAACTGAACTACATTGCACTACCTGTGCAGGAAGTTTATTCCATTCATTAACTACACGGTTGGCAAAGTTGTTTCTACCTACTTCCAAATTGAATCTATTTCTGGACAGTTTGAGACCATTGTTTCTTGCCTGATTCTCATTCAATGTGAAAATTTTGTCACTTTTGATGTTGTCAATTCCCTTTAAAATCTTAACGACCTGTATCAAGTCACCTCTGAGTCTACGCTTTTTTAGGGAAAACAGATTCATATGTTTTAGTCGATTTTCGTATGATTTATTTTTGATATTTGGAATAAGTTTTGTGGCTCGCCGTTGTACTTTTTCCAGTCTGTAAATGTCTTTAATGAGAATTGCTACAAAAACATCCACACAGAGCTTATGATTGATACCAAAATTGATACCACTATATTCAAACAAATATAATCGTATATACACATATATATATATACTGTATATACACACATACACATATACATATATATACATATATATATGCCGACGTCGGCATCTTGATTATATTTATTGTAGTCGTACCTACATAACCTCCATTCCCTCTAAACTGGCTTCAGCATATTTTCTATGGTTATCAAAATACATGGGTGAAAGAGAACGAACGATTGAGCACTGACTTTATTTTTTATCATGCGATTATTATGACGCAACATCACACGTCGGGCACCTAATGCTGCCAGACGTGCATTGTGCCCCGGAGTGAAGAGGTTAATTCTTCCACTTACACAGTTGTCCATCAGCAGTGAATAAAAATGTCCTTCTGCATATGGACAATTGCTCCCCATCCTCCTTAATCTAGACCTCCTGCTTATTCTCCAAGATCTGTGTGCCACAATTGTGTACTGATAAAGCTCCAACAGCCAAATGTCATATCTATAAAGGCTCTGTCCTCACATGGTGTTTATTTTGATAGACTTGTCAGCTATTGCCAATTGCATACATGTTGCCAGTTACCCGAGAGTTGTGGGTCTCCTGCAAAAGACATGGAGCAACAGATTGACTGACGGACACAAGTTGCACTGATGTGCCTACATTTTGGTCTTCCTGGAAACAGAAACCAATTGCTCTGGAGGCAACCATCACACAAAACAAAGAGCAGCTAATATATTATCCTTCAATCACTCTAAATCACCAAGACACCAATGGGGAAGAGTGACCATATACTAATAGAGTTCAAACTCAGGGTACAAAATAAAGTGAGAAGAAATGAGAAATACAGAGAAGGAAAATCAATGTACAACAAAACTGACTTTGTAAAAATTAGAAATTTTTTTTTAAATGCTAACTGGGGAAATAATGAAACAAAGATGGAAGAGAAATGGAACATATATAAGGAAAAATACAAGGAGGGAACAGATAAATATGTACCTAGGAAGAAACAAAAAAGGGTTTACATAAATTGTTGGTATAACAAAAAGTGTAGTGATGATAAAAATAGAAGAGACAAAGCCTGGAAAAGATGGAAAAAAGACAAAAAAATAAAACAAGATAAAATAAATAAATAAATAAATGGCAAACATACATCAAACTGAGAAATGAATATGTTGATATACATACATACATATACCAAAGGCTTTTTCCCCCTTACACAGGGGGTAGCCAAAAAGAAAAAGGCACAGAAACCACTCCCACCCATTTCATTTTCCATATATTCCACTCCCCTCCACCATCCTCCCTCCCTCCCATCTTGCCACCTCCTGGATGATGGGTCATCCCTGCATCCTGTCCACTGCCCTGGGTCAGAAGCAGTGTCGCAAGTATTGTATTATTATTTTGTTAGCATTATGCTCCTTGTGCATTCAGATAAATGTGTAGTTAGAATTTCTGTATGTGTGTATGTACATGTGTGTCAGCGTGAATGTTCGAGAACTTACTTATTGCCATTGGAACCTATTAAGTAATTATCAATTTATTTGTAATGCGAAAGTTGAATGAATGGGATATAGATCATTATTACTATCAAATTAAGTTGTTGTATAACTGAAAGGTGTATGTATGTAAATTCCTGTGCGCGAATGAATAATCAAAATAATTGTAGAAAATAAATGTTTAATAACTGTTTCGAGCCGGCTACTCAAGCCTAGTCATGCACGCAGTCAGTCGTGAGCTTACTTAGGGGGAATACAGTTCAATTCTTGACTGTTGTGAGAGTGAGTGAAGACATAGATTGTACTTTCCACGTACAATTACAATAGAAGTTTACTTGCCATGTTTTACTCCACCTTTATTATTGACCATACAATAAATGGTAGCACGGTGTCGGAACGTTATAAGTGAAACTTTTTCCAAACGCTCTATCCACTCCAAGTACCGACCAACGTGAACGTGTTCAGGGCTACGTGCTTCAACGTGCATCTCTACGCTTCTGTGACATTCCTGCTGTTATTCCAGTGTGCACACCTTGTGTGACCCCTATTACAGTGCAAACTTCGGTGTCCGATTCCTGCAATTCCACATACCCTACATACGTACAGTGCTCTAAGGTCACCTCAACAAGCTACCTCCAACCACGTTCATCTCTACCCAAGCTACCAGCGTCTTCGCATTTCCCGTCTTCCACTCTCACCCTCACCCTCCAAGCTCGCCCCCTAAGCCAACTGTCAATCACTCGTACGGTTGAGCTCACAAACAGGAACTCCCTGTCAATCATACGCGTGGGTCAACTCAAAATCCCCGACAAACGCATACTTCGAGTCATCTTCCACACATCTTCCTCTCCAGTGGACTACGACAGTATCCGGTCTCTTCTCCACTTCTCCACTGCCCAAGTGGACTTCCGGCCCACGAGCATTGAAATCCTTTCCGCTCCAGCATCGTCACGTCAAACGAGGTCACCACCTTCCACCTCTGTCGTAAATTGCGTGACGTGACGTCCACCACCTCCTCTGGTCCAGCTCGCATGCATGGTACACAACCACCTCCATCCGCTCTCCGTTCCTCACAACGAGACGCCGACTACATCTTCACGCGACCTCCACTGCGACACCAACCACCTCCACCGTCTTCTCTGCGCTCTACCCTCCACATCACCCTCTTGACTTCGTCTCCGTTACACGACGAATCCAGTCGGTTTAGTTAGCCCCTCCTCCATAAGTGACATTCTTGAACTTTTTAAATTTATACTCATGTGTTCAAGTGCAGTAATATATTAATTCATAACATTACAGTGTTCTTGTGTGAATTACAGACAGTTATATTTTGCTTTTACAGACATTCAAGTGATACAGTTTTGTGTTTTTACTTCATTACTATTACTATCTGCATTTTATATATATATATGCCAAATAATTCAAAATATTTTTCTTCATAATTCATTATAAGTCCTATAATTTTTTTTGCATTGTGTATATTTACCTATACTTCTGTATGCCTTTACTAAAATCTTCCACTGTTTACAGCAAAATCCACTTATGTTCCATTCCACCGGTGTGTTTCGATCCCTCACTGTCTCTACATCTCAAGACATCTACTATTTCTAAGGTAAGTGGACAACCTTTTGGCAGTGTGTAAATCCCATATGACAGACTTTCCTCACAATCCTTTTTGTAACCCCTCCCTCAATATTCTACCTACATCCACAGAATCAACACCTTCACCTCCTCCCTCCCCAGAATTGTCTCTACTCAGTGTGCCACTAAACGACCTTCCACCCCTACCTCCTTCTCCATTCCCATCCCCAAGTTTGAGCCCTACCAACATGGCTTCTTCCTCAACCCAACAACCCTGTCAACTCATGACTATTATACACAACACAGTAGACGTACCCAAATTCACAGGATCCAATATCCCCTTCCATTCATTCCTTAACAATGTCGAAGCGGCTATTAATCGTAGAAAGTGCACTACTGATGATGAAAAACTTGGTGTTCTACGTAGCTTTGTTGATCTAGACTCCATAGCCGGAGACATCCTGCAAACGGATGAGTTTCAGGAATGTACCAATTATTCCGCTTATGTTGACTTGATTAAGTCTCACTTTGGCCAACACACTACACTTGGTGTTCTCACTCCCTTATATGACCTTGCCTTACAAATCAACTCTCCCCCCTATGTCAGAAAAGAAAAAGCTGCAAGACTTGCATCAGATCTAAAGGCCCGTCTAAAATCCACACTAGAATCTTCCAACTGGGTTGATGCAGATGGAAAAAATCTCCCTTAACCAGGTTGCGTCCCTCTTTGCTTACTTTCGCTTTCTTTCTCTTCTCCATCCAGACACCTTAAACAAGACTAAATCTATACAATTCACTCCAACTATGACCATCTCAACCTTGTCTCATCAGATCCAAGAGTCACCAAAGACACTGACAGACATTGTTGCCCAGCCAGCCCCTATCCCCAAGCCTACTTTATCAGTTGCACATGTGTCCCGATCTGCCTCTCAGCATAGATCCACCTTCCGTCCCAGATCTATTTCTCGCCCTAGAGAAAGATCCTTCTCACGTTCCACGGTTATTTGCTATTATTGCAAAACCCCTGGCCACTATGCTAACAGGTGTGCTATTCGTCTCTCCACTCCTCCCGATAAAGATTGCCCCGTCCGTGGCAAATGTTTCCACACGGCTGCAGAATGTCGTGTTTTGAACTCCAACCCCTCCCAACAGACTTTCTCTTCCTGTCGGAGTTCCCCGTCTTCTCCTAAATGACTATCTCCTTCTCTTTCTCTCAGGACACCCCCTCCTAGCATGCATATCCCATCCCCACCACCCACCCTTCCCATTTGTACTCTTTCTAACTCTAACACATGGTCCAATGCTATTTCCATTCCTGCAACTGTTCATACCATTCCTACATCTCTCTTCATAGATACTGGTTCTCCTGTAAATATTATAACTTCTTCCACCTTCCACAAACTCCGCCTGTCCTATAAGCATGTTACAATCTTGGAACCTTCCGATCTCCAACTTACTAACATAGATGGTGTTCCATTTCCAGTTTTAGGTACATCTTCCTATAATTCTTCATCCGCACAGTCAAGAGATTCATATCCCTCTTTATGTGGCTGATGTACAGTTTCCTGCAGATGTCCTTCTGGGACTTGACACTATGCAGCAATATGGAATTAGCGTCTTTCCCCAACGTCATGGCATTGCTTATGGTCGTCATTTTATTCCAGCCCTACATTTGGCGACTACTTCTCACCCACCTTCTGCACTTCCCGCTTCTGCAAATTCCCCCTCCCACAGCATGCCAACTGTGTCAGTGCCCACTATTGTTGCTCCTCCTACCCCCTGTACCCAGTCAGAAAACTCAAACAGAGAGTACTTCCTCCCTTTCTCCTCTAGCTCCCATGTCCCAGGATACTGTACAACCATCATCTGAACCTTCTCTTCAGATTTCACTTCCTCCTTCTAGTGAACCTACCTTGCTCAAAGTTCCCACCCATACAAAGCGTTTGCGTTCTTCTCGCATGCCTAAATCAAGGAAAAGGAATACCAAATGTCCTTCCCCTTCTACAGAATTCTCTCCAACAGAAATCCAGATTTCTCCTTCCTTGGATGAATTAATAATTACCTCCTCCCCTGTCTCCGATGTGCTTTCCACAATGTGTAGTACTACTCATGCAGTGTTAACAAGAACCGTGACTCTTCCACCACATGAGTATTTCAAAGTGCAGCTTCGCATTTTCCGAGCTCCGGAATGTGATGTTCTCTGTATGCCAGAATCCACACGTGTCAAAGCCATATCACTAATTTCGGCCTTATGCACTACCTCCAAGAAAGGTCATATTTCTTTTCTAGTTGCCAATGACACTCATGCTCCCCTCCACCTCAAATTGGTACTAACTTATGTGATTTTCTTGTGTATCCTTCAAGAGTACAAGTCATTGATGACCAAAATTCTTCCTTGCCAGTTTGTACCATTAACTCCGATGTGCATCATGCACAGGTTCCTATTGAAGCATCTCACTTCAAACCCCTTGACTTCCCCGATGCTCAACAGGATTTAATTTCCTTATGCAATGCCTTTCGCCATGTCATTGCTTTGCCAGGTGAATCCCTAGGTTCTACGGACCTCATTCACCACAACATTCCCCTTCATGATGGCTCTAAACATTGCTACATTCCGGCTTATAGACTGCCGCACAGTAAGCGCAAGATTGTGGACAAGCTCATTGCAGACATGCTTGCCCAGGATATCATAGAACCGTCCATTTCCGAGTGGAACTTTCCCCTATTTGTTGTTCCCAAACCAGATGGTACATTTCGCCTGTTGTTGATTTTAGAGAGTTTAACAAAATCACTGTCCCCGAAAGGACGCCCATTCCCGTTCTCCAGGAAATCTTACATTCTGTTGGTCAAAATAACACTGTCTTTTCAACTTTAGACCTAATGTCAGGATATTTTCAAATTCCTCTTGCTCCAGAAAGCAGGCCTCTAACATCCTTCTCTACCCCTTCTGGTCATTTCCAATTCAAACGTTTGGCTATGGGTCTCACCTCTGCTCCATCTGTCTTCACACGACTTATGTATACTGTACTTGATGGCTTAATTGGTGAAAATGTCTTCATATATTGGGATGACATAATCATAACTTCCAAATCCTTACCCGACCACATTCACACCCTTCAACAAGTCTTTTCTCGTCTTGCAGATGCCAACCTAAAACTCAAACTCAACAAATGCTCCTTTCTTAAGAAAGAAATTCGTTTTCTTGGACACGTACTAACTTCTGATGGCATTCTTACTGTTCCTGATAAAGTCAAAGCTGTTGCTGACTTCCCTCGTCCAACGGACCTTGAGCACCTTCGCTCCTTCCTTGGTCTTTCAGGTTATTACCGTAGGTACATCCGCAATTATTAAAAAATTGCAGCCCCTCTTACTTCACTGCTAAAGAAAGATGTACCTTTCCACTGGTCGTCTGCCCAGGAACAAGCCTTTGCAGACTTAAAGAATGCCCTTACCACTGCTCCTGTCTTAGCTTTCCCTAACTATGACTTGCCCTTTATTCTCTACACCAATGCCTCATTCTAAGGTCTTGGTGCTGTCCTCATGCAAGAACAAGACACACACCTTCACCCTATTGCCTTTACCACCAGACTCCTTAACAAAGCTGAACGTAACTATTCTGTCACAGAAATTGAAGCTCTTGCTGTAATATATGCTCTCCGACATTTTAAAGAAATCATTCTAGGCTATCCCGTCACAGTCCATACAGACCACCAGGCACTTCTTCAACTTTTCAAAGGCAAGAACTTGTCCGGGAAACTTGCTCGATGGTTCTTGACTATTCAAGAATTCAATCCCACCTTCTCTTATGTGCGTGGATCCGCAAACCACGTTGCAGACGCAATTTCTAGAAATGTTGCTGCTATCAATTCCCTCCCTCAGCCAGTCACTCTTACTCATGCGCGCATACAAGCAGCTCAAAGATCCAACCCAATGTGGAACCGTGTGATATTTTCTCTCGAGTAAGGAGATACATCTGATCTTACAGACTTCCCTACCTCCTTGGACCACTTCAGACTTGTCGATGATGTTCTTTATCATGAAACCACACCTTCCAACAAGCATGAACCAAACAGACTTGTACAACAACTCGTAGTTCCTTCTGACTTAGTACCTGAAGTTCTGTTCCTTTTACATGATTCTCCACTTGCTGCACATCCAGGTAAAGACAAATGCTTAACACAGGCCAGACTTCAGTACTTTTGGCTTACCATGAGAAAGGATATCCATAACCCCATTGACGCCTGTCACTCTTGTGCTAGCCATAAAGGTCATATTCAGAGTAAAGTTCCCATATAGACATACCCAATCCCTAGCAAACCCTTGATATGGTTGCTATTGACCTTCTCAAATTACCACTCACTTCTAGTGGAAACCAGTACCTGTTTGTGTGTATGGACCATTTTTCCAGATTCTGCATACTTGAACCTATCCCAGACAAGACTGCGACAACAATTGCAAAGATGTTCATTGACAAAGTTATTTGCCCCTTCACTACTCCCAAAGTTCTTCTCTCTGACAATGGCACGGAATTCAACAATGAGATTCTTTCAAATATTTGCAAATCCTTTCAAATCACACAATGTAATATCGTTGCATACCACCCCAGTTCAAATGGCCTTGTCGAACGCCAAAACAGAAAGATTCTCAATGCTCTCCGACACCTTGCTTCTGACCTCCATCTCTCCTGGGATCACCATGTCCCTATGATTCAGTCTTCCCTTAACAGTGCCATCAATAGGTCCATATCAGAGTCGCCTCACTTTGTCATCTTTGGTTCCGACAAGCAACTCCCATATGACCTTCTTGCTTCAGAAATAGGTCCCATTTACAACCTTGATGATTTTGTAAAGGTTTCACTTTCAAATTTCAGCTCTCTCTTCAAGAGAATTACTCAGTCTCTTTCTCTCGCTAAAAACAAGACGGCCCGTTTTCACAATAAAAATGCGAGAGAATCTAACATTGCAATAGGTGACATCGTATATGCCCAGAACCATTCTCCATCTTCCAAGCTTTCACCAAAATTCCTTGGTCCTTTCCGTGTCCTCGCACTAGAACCTACAAACAAAGTCAAAGTAATACACTTACATTCAGACACAGAATCCATCATGCACCTGGACACCCTTAAGCTTTTCTCTCGAGGTGTAGACTGTGACAATGACCCTCCGACTCCCACAGAACCCCTTCCTCCCTCCCCTCCCATTTCAACGTCCCTTGTCTCCCAAACCTATAATCTTCGCAGCCGTCATACTTCTTGAGCTTTCAATCCCTTATAGCTGCCAAAATGTTCTCCACTACCATCCTTTAAAATTTTTAATGTTCCATGTATGTTCTCCATGTATTTATATATAATGTTCATATACCTGCATGTACTAATTAAATATATCTTCTTGTACGTTACATTGTAAGTCGCTGAGGCCAGCTCCTTTCACGTGGCCAAGCGTTTATTGTATTATTATTTTGTTAGCATTATGCTCCTTGTAGATTCAGATAAATGCGTAGTTAGAATTTCTGTATGTGTGTATGTACATGCGTGTCAGCGTGAATGTTCGAGAACTTACTTATTGCCATTGGTACCTATTAAGTAATTATCAATTTATTTGTAATGCGAAAGTTGAATGAATGGGATAATCATTATTACTATCAAATTAAGTTGTTGTATAACTGAATGTATGTAAATTCCTGTGCACGAGTGAATAATCAAAATAATTGTAGAAAATAAATCTTTAATAACTGTTTGGAGCCGACTACTCAAGCCTAGTCACGCACACAGTCAGTCGTGAGCTTACTTAGGGTGAATGCAGTTCAATTCTTGACTGTCGTGAGAGTGAGTGAAGACGTAGATTGTACTTTCCATGTACAATTACAATAGAAGTTTACCTGCCGTGTTTTACTCCACCTTTATTATTGACCATACAATACAAGACAGCACATCCACAGCAAGGCCACTTCATAAATTCGGCAACCCCATCTCTCTGTCCCCTCACGCAGAAAGGAGAAGACAGGAGAAATCCCTTCGGGCTGCGTCAATTTTTTTTCTCATACATACTTCCTCAACTCACATCCCCCACCCACTCCCCCTCATGCATCACAGTCTCATCTATAAACAACCCTTCTCCATTCACCCCTATCTTCTGTCCTCTCCCATCCTTCCTCTACAGACATTCCTCTCTTTTGTAAAGAGCTTTCACCCCATCCATCCATCTTATCCAAGGACGTCCCCTCATATTCACTCCTTCCTCCTCCGCCTTCCACACTTCTTTTACCAATCTTTCTTCATTCATTCTTTCCATGTGTCCAAACCATTCTAATACTCTTTCATCAACCCTATCTCCCAGCTCCCTTTCCACCCCTGTTCTCCTCCTCACCTCCTCATTTCTCACTCTATCTAGCCTAGTAACCCCTATCATACTTCTCAGACATTTCATCTCAAACACATTCAGACTCCTTCTCTCTTCCTCTCTCATGTTCCATGTTTCTGCCCCATACATTGCTGTTGGCACAATCACTCCTTCATATAACCTGCTCTTGGCATCCATTCCCAAATGTCTATTTCTCATTACACTTTTTAACCCACCAAGGCATTTACTCGCTTCTCTCAATCTACATTCTATCTCCACCCCCACTCCTCCCTTTCCTGTCACATTCACACCCAAGTATCTGAAATTATCCACTTCCTCCAGTTTCTCACCCTTAATGCTCACTTCCAGCCTACTGTCACTCTCTCCCCTTGTACATCTCATCACCTTACTTTTATCCACATTTATATTTAGCTTCCTTCTTTCACATACCTTCTCAAACTCTGTCACTAACTTCCTCACTCCTTCCTCTGATCCTCCTACAAGCACAGTGTCACCAGCAAACAACAGCCAGCTCACCTCCCACCTTTCTCCATTTTCTTCAATCATCTCCAACCCCTGACCCACTACCCTTGCATTCACCTCCCACACCACCCCATCCATGTAAAGATTGAACAGCCAGGGCGACATAACACACCCCTGACATAGTCCCACCTTTACCTCAAACCATTCACTCTCTCCATTTCTAATCCTAACACAAGCTCTACTACTCTCATAAAAACTCTTGACTGCTCTTAACAGCTTTCCTCCTATCCCATATATCTGCAGTACCTCCCACAGTGCCTTTCTGTCTACCCTGTTGTAAGCCTTTTCCAGATCCATAAAAGCCCAAAAAAATCCTTACCTTTTCCTATAGCTTTCTCACATATCTGTCACACCACAAAAATCTGATCTACACATCCCCTACCTGTCCTAAAACCACACTGTTCCTCACCAATTACTCCCTCTGTTCCTCTCCTAATCCTGTCAATCAAGAACCTCCCATAAGCCTTTCCAACTACACGCAACAAGCTGATCCCTCTGAAACTACTACACTCACACTTGTCCCCCTTTCCTTTGTGAAGCGGAACTATACAGGCACTCCTCCAGTCCTCTGGCACTCTACCCTCTCTTAAACAAACATTAAATAACCTCACCAGCCAGTCCACCATAACTGTACCTCTTTTCTTCAGACATTCTACATGGCATCCATTGAACCTAGGTGCCTTACCTGCTCTCATCATCTTAACAGCTGCTTTCATTTCATCCTTCCATATTTCTCCTCCATTTTCCTCACTTACCACTCTCATTTTCTTAGCGCTTCCCACTGCAACTACCTTTCCCTCCCTATCCTCCTTCACATTTAGCAACTCCCTAAAATACTCTGCCCACCTTCCTCTCACTGCCTTCTCTTCCATTATCATCTCTCCATCTGCACCTTTTACCTCTTCTTCTCTACTTGATTCGCCTCCTCTTTCTCTTTTAATTTCCTTCCAAAACAACTTTATATTTCTTTCAAAATTTTCTGTCATACTCTTTCCCCATTTCACATCTGCTCTCCACTTTGCTTCTTTTATTTTATGCTTAACTTCCTTTCTCTTTACTTTGTACCTCTCATACGATTCCCTCGTCCTAATTTGCAGCCAATCTATGAATGCCTGCTTCTTCTCTTCTACACCCTTTTTGCTTCCTCATCCCACCTCTCACTACCCTTCCTTCTATTTCCTCCCGCCCTCCTTGTTCCACACACCATCTCTGCACACCTTATGACTCCCTCCTTGAACCATCCCCATTCCTCCTCCACTCCTAGTTCTACTCTATCCTTTACTCTCTCAACTTCTTCTTATACTCATTCTCCTTTTTTTCTTCATTTAAGCAGTTCACTCTAAGTATCTCCCTACCTTCTGCCCTTTTCCTCCCTCTCCACCTATTCTCCACTCTCAATTTATCTTCCACCAGGAAATGATCTGATATTCCCCCACTCTCTTCCCTTAGAACATGTACATCCTTAACTCTTCCTACCACACTCCTAGTCACCACTATATAGTCCATTAACATTCTATCTTCTTAAACACTGTATTTGCTATCATCAACTCTCTTTCAAGACACATCTCCATCAATTCTCCACTATGTTTTTTACCTGGAACTCCATACTTCCCAATCACTGTCAACTGGTTCATTTCCTACCTTAGCATTTAGGTCTCCCAATACAACTACATTGACATTTCTCCCTAATCCCTCTATGCACTCATTTATATCTACCTCTACGCTCTTCTCAATACCAGGCCCATATGCACTTACAAAAACCCACATCTCCTTTCCCAGCTTCACCTTCATCCACATCAACCTTGATGACACCTCCTTCCACTCCACTACCCACATACTTATCTCTTCACTTACTAGTATAGCCACCCCTTCTCTCCCTCGTCCCCTCTTCACTCCTGAGTATCTCCCAGCTACACTCCCAAACTCACAGTTGCCCTTTCCTTTCATTTTAGTTTCACTCAAAGCCAGTAGATCCATCTTTCTTCTCACAAACATACTGCCTATCTCTTCCCTTTTACTCTCATCTGTACCACATCCACGCAAACCTTAGGGTACTGGTTGGAAAGCTCCCAGACCTTCTTGTGCCTTTACTTTCTTTTTTAGGAATGTCCCCTTTTGGGGCTACAGGTAGTAGGACTCCTAATCCCATCCCTGTCCCTTTTTTGTTGCCTTTTACGACTCAAGTGGAAATACTTGGTGGCAGTATTTTTTTGCCCCCACCACAGGGTAGGTAGGCAAAAAAAGTAAATGAATATTCAGAGAAATGGTACAGGACATAACAAGGGGTTGGGGGACAGCATAACGGAGGGACAGTTGTACTATAAAAGTGTCATCATTTCTCTATGTACAGAGTTTTCCTCTATCACAGACATAATGATGTGTGGCTCTGGTCCATAAGGGCGCTCCATATAGACCCTAAAGTATCAACTGCATGCTACTTTGCCAAAATAACATGCAGCCAATACCCCAGACAGGGTATTGGTCTACAAAAAAGATATAATAGACAAATGCAAAGACAAACCTAAACTATTTTACAGATATGTAAATGACAAACTGAAAGACAAACATGAAATAGTGAAACTGCACGGAGGAAACAAAGAATATATAGAAGATGTAGAAATGGTTAAAGTAATGACCAGGCATTTTAAGTCTGTATTTACAATTGAAAGCTCACAAATTTGGGATGAAGGACAACATGAAGGATCCCCCAAAATTAAAGAAATAATGGTGACACAGAAAGACATATGGGACCAAATAAAGAATCTTGATGTCAGAAAGTCATATGGGCCTGATAGAATTGTGAAATGGATGTTGAAAGAATGTATAGATGAACTTACAGACAAAATACACAAGATAATTGACTTCTCACTCAAAGAAGGAAAAGTACCACAAGATTGGAAAAATGCAAATATTGTACCAATATATAAAGGAGGAGACAAAGAAAATCCAACAAATTATAGACCAGTATCCCTTACAAGCACAATTGCAAAAATATGCGAAAAAGTTATTAAAAATAAATGGATTAAACACTTGGAAGAGAACAATATACTAAACCCTAAACAATTTGGATTTAGAAGAGGAAGATCATGTACTACAAACATAATATGCTTTTACATACATACATACATACACCAAAGGCTTTTTTCCCCCTTACAAAGGGGGGTAGCCAAAAAGAAAAAGGCATAGAAACCAATCCCACCCATTCCATCCCCTACATATTCCACTCCCCTCCACCCTCCTCCCTCCCTCTCATCTTGGCACCTCCTGGATGTAATATGCTTTTACTCAAGATTAATAGAAATAATACAAGAAAGAGATGGATGGGCAGAGTGTGCTTTCTTGGAAATACAAAAGGCTTTGGACCAAGTACTACACAAAAAGCTACTAAGAAAAGTTTAAATAGGTGGAATACAAGGAAAATTATTGGAATTAATGAAAGATTTCTTGAACAGAAGAAAAATGAGGGTGGTGCTTTGAGACAAGAACTCAAATTGGGAATATATGATAAGTGGAGTCCCCCAAGGCTCTCTATTGGCTCCGATAATGTTTGCTATTATATGAACTTATTTGCAGATGATGTGAAACTATTAAAGAGAATAAATACAGAGGAAGATTGCAAATCTTTTCAAGAAGACCTAGGCAAAGACCTGGGAAATGGAGTCAAAAGAGTGAAGTGAATTTTAACATTAATGCAGTATAATGTAATTTGGAAAAAGCAAAAATAGAATCTCAGGACAATATAAAATTGGTACAAAGTAAGTAAAAAAGTAAACTCAGAAAGTGACCTAGGAGTAACTATCTCAAATGACATGACACCAGACAAACATGTCAACAAATTAGTCAGAGAAACTTTTAACTTATTAAGATCAATGAAAGTGGCCTTTGACTACATGGATGAAGAAATAGTAAAGAAAATACTAGTTACACTGATAAGACCAAAATTGTCTCTATGGACACCTAGTACAAAAAAAAACTAGAATGAATTCAAAGAGCAATGACAAAAATGGCACCAACAATTTGACACATGAACAAAAATTGGACAAACTAAATTTACCAACCCTTGTACAAAGAAGAGAAAGAGGTGATTAGATAACCATTTACAGAATTATGAAAGAGAGGGAAATTCTTGATAGGGATGACCTACTAAAATGGGACAGAAGAAATACAAGAGGACATGAGAAGAAACTTAAGAAAGACAGTTACAGAAGAGATCTGAAAAAGAATAGCTTTCCACACACAGTAATAGATATCTGGAACAAACTGAAAGAGGAAACAGTGAGTGCTACAACTATACATGACTTTAAGAAAAAATTGGATGCGGAAAGATGCAACAGCAGGTCACTATGAGCATAGCACTCCTCCCACAAAATACAACTAGGTAAATACACAAAATATCTTTAGTGAGTGGCTTTTTGAATGAACTGAGGGACTGGTTTCCTAGGTGCCATGGGTCTCCTGCAAGAGAGAACTGGGGCAAAGGATCAATCAATCATTCCACTGCAAAAGACCCATGCCTCCAGGAAACCAGCAACAGCCTCCAGGAAGGACTATTAGTAACTTAACCCTTAACAGGTAAAGTGGGGTCAGACAGACCCCATACTTTTTTGTTTTTTAATTTTAATATATTAATATATTACATACAGATATGTACTCCCATATACCTTCTTGATCAGTGGAGTAGTTTAATGGGGTGATAGGGTCATTCCTGAATCTTGCTCTATATAAGCTTTATAGAGCTTTTGAGCCCGTCTGACCCCACTTTACCTGAGGTGTGAGTACCGTGGGGTGAGTCAGACCCCACTTTACCTGAGGTGTGAGTAGCGTGGGGTTTGTCAGACCCCACTTTACCTGAGGTTTGTTCATGTCATATAAATGTTTTATCATTTATACTTATGGGTAAATAATATATTTTTTTTTTTATCAACAGAAAAACATACATCCGAGTTTGATTTTATTTATTTATTTAATTCATTTAATTTATTTATCTAATTTATTTATTTAACTTATTCCATTTTCCCTCTTTTGATCACATTCATTTTTATCACAATGTTTAATTTCTGTTCTGGTAATGTGAGTTTCTTTTCATATCATGGTCACACTATACTCATATTATCATAAAACATGACATTCTGCCACATTTTATTTGATTGATTTATCCTTCCCTCTTTTGTTCAAATTTAATTTGTATCACATATTTTGTATTACATATGAATGCTTAATATTTTCTGTTCTGTTAATATGTTTCTTCTCACAAGATCACACTATTCTCATATCATCATAAAATGTGACATCTCGCCACATTTTAGGGCACCTCAGTCACTCTATTCCCACACATACAGCTGTAATTTATTCCATCCTTCCCCTCTTTTAGTTCAAATTTAATTTGTATCACATATTTTGTATCACATATAAGTGTTTGATATTTTCTGTTCTGTTGATAATATGTTTCTTCTCACACTATTCTCATATCATAAGATGTGACATCTCGCCACATTTTAGGACACCTCAGCCACTCTATTCCCACACATGCATCTGGTTCTCATCTATCCACCTTGTACAAAATCTTTTGAAAAATTATGGGCTCACATATGTAGGCACACTGAGGGACAAGAAGCCACAAGTACCAGCTCTGATGACAGACAAGACGGTCATCAGAAAAGGGTGCACGGCTTTCCTCTTTGACACAACCATGGCACTTGTGTCACATTTACCTGACAAGAAGAAGAAAAAATTTGTGCAGTTGATCTCCTCAATGCACCAACAACCTGTTATGGATGACTGTGGGAAGCCAGAAATCATCTTGTATTATAACAACACAAAAAGAGGGGTTGACGCGTTTGATCAAATGTGTGCCCGATATACGAGCAGCCGAATAACCAAACGGTGGCCTTTGTGCATAATGTACGGACCGGTCAACACCGCCGGTGTCAACTCCTATATCACCTGCAATGAAATGAGGAAACGTGATGGACAGGCGGAACTTTCATCACGCCGGAAGTATCTGATTGAGCTGGCAGAAGAGATGATACGGCCATGGGCAGAGGAGAGGATGAACTTCAAGGGGATGCACAAAAGTACTTTGATGACCATCAGAACGGTCTTTGGCTTGAACATGCCCCATCAGCAAGCAGATACCTCTTCTATCAGAAAGCGATGTGCCTTGTGTGACCGGAAGTCTGACAGGAAGACCAAGAACTACTGCCTACACTGCAAAAGACTGCCTACACTGCAAAAGACCAGTGTGTCAGGACCATTCAACCCCCATCTGCGATGACTGCAATTAGATTCTTCAGTATCACAAATTCCACTTTCAGTATATCCAATAAAATATGTTCTTCATTATCACTAGCATTATGTATGAATTGCTCGACTCATGTCCTCTCAAGAAAACTCAAAACCCTCTGAGACCACAAACTTCCGTCAACGAAGGATGGGGTTTTGCTGAGTCAGGGTAGGAGTGCTTAGAGCCATAAAAACTTATAAATAATAAACTTAGATACCATTAAAAACTTATAGATTGTTTGCTGGACCTAGTATCAACCTTCCCTGAAAATTTCATTAAAACCAGTCCATAATTTTTGCGTAAAATTGGTCAAAGTCAAAATAATCACCTCGTTTTTTTTCTTCAGATTTCATGGTTTATGAAACACATTTATTATTCATTTGTTGTAGCTCTGCTTTTCCTTAAAGATAGTTGGGACATTGGTCTCTACAAAATGATGATGACCAACCGCTTCATGTTTCATGCTTTCAGTCAAGCACCCTCTGAAGTCAACAATATCTTATTTTTCATAATTTTTTTTTGTAATTTTCATTAAAATATATGTCTAACAATTATAGTCACTTTTAAGCATGTAAATGGAAGAATATAAGTTGAAGTACATATGTTTTGATTTCTATGTCAATAAATGCAGTAGAAGTATTTTATTTTTATTTTTTGTGTTTGGGGTCTGTCAGACCCCGCTTTACCTGAATCGTTTGTCAAAAAGACCTTTACCTGTTAAGGGTTAAAGAAGAGATAAAGGCAAAGGGGCAAAGAATAATTAACTCATCCAACATTCCAAAGGTACTCCCCCAGGTAGGCGTAGCTCCCCCTTGGGGATCGGTGCCATCTGCGTAGAGCTGATGGCCAGGGGTGGTTGCTGCTGATTGGCCCCCAACTCTTGGGGTTGGGGGGTGGTCCCACGACGTAGACGTTGCAGCTCCTTTTAATACAATCATACAAAACGCAGACAAGAGATACATCCCTAGAGGCAACAGAAAATCACACAACCCCAACTTCACACCAGAAATCCAAGGCCTCATCAGACAACGTGACACACATAAACACGATACCCCCACACCTATCCCTCGAAACATAGCAGACCAAATACAAACACTAAACACTGTGATTGCCAATAAAATACATGAACAAAAAACACAAAATTGGCAAAACTTTATCAATACACTTGATCACAAAACAAACACCAGCAAATTGTACAAAACACTCAACAGCATCACACTATCCAACACTAACACTACACGCTCTCACGCAGCAATAATCACAACAACAGATAATCTACCCTCAAACAGACAACAAGCAAACACACTCGTACGTCATTTTGCACAGACGAGCCATCTTACATCTCACCCTGACGACCGACGCACCATTCGACGTAAGAAAGACTTCCCCACAGACTCAGACTATACACCCTTCATAGACAGTCAGACAAAACTCATAATGCATAATCTCAAGCACTCATCTGCCTGTGGCCCTGATAACATAAGCAACATCCACCTAAAACACATTGGACCACAAGGTATACACGCACTCACAAACATTGCAAACTACAGCTATTCACACAACACTATACCCGACATCTGGAAGCATGGTAAAATAATCACCATTCCAAAACCGAACAAAGACCCAACAATCCCAACATCGCACCGCCCAATCACACTTCTCTGCACCCCCTCTAAAGTCATTGAACGCCTAATACTTAAACTTGTCACACCATATATTCCCCTTGCTGACTCACAACACGGTTTTAGGCCACTACACTCCACAAACACTCTTCTGACAAACCTCACACAAAGAATTTTAGATGGCATCAATTCAGATAGGCCCCACCACAGAACACTTCTTATAACATTGGACATTAGTAAAGCTTTTGATGCTATCCCCCGCCACAACCTAACAAATAAAATATATAACACAGACATGCACAATAACACCAAAAGATGGCTGGCCAATTATCTGGCAGGCAGGAATGCTCATGTGTCATATAATGGCCAATCATCGCACATCAGAAACATTAAGAACGGAGTACCACAGGGCTCAGTTCTATCCCCCACATTATTTAATCTATACATGCATGACTTACCCACGCCAGACACCTCAGAAATACAAATCTCTTCCTACGCAGACGACATAACAATCACATGCACACATCGAAACACAGACAAAGCTGCAGAAATAATCCAGCCTTACCTTGACACACTCAACACATGGTTCATCACAAACAGACTCAAAATAGCTCCAACCAAATCTACAGCAACACTTCTCACCAACTGGACAAAAGAACACAAATACATACCTCATCTCTACATCAACAACACTCTAATACCACACACAAACACACCGAAAATTCTTGGTGTAACATACGATACATCCATGTCTTTCAAACAACACCTCACCAACATAAAAAACAAATGCACACCTAGACTTAACGCACTTAAGTCAATCACTGGAACAACATTTGGACAAAACAAAGAAACTAATATAACAATATACAAACAATGCATACGCTCAGTGATGAATTATGCGAGTCCTGCATGGGCTCCTAATCTCAGTGAGACACACCACAACACCCTTCAAATCATACAAAACAAAGCCCTAAAAACAATTACAGGCTGCACAAATACATCACCTACAGACCATTTACACCATGAAACAAAAGTCCTCAAAGTCAAGGACCACCTCGACATGAGAGGCACACAAACACTTGCTGCAGCCACCACAAACACATCACACCTGCTACACTACATAGCAGAACACCCACACACACCAAGAAACATTAAAACTACACCCAAAGACCTTTATTACGCACAGATACTCTCTTCTCTTCCTCCACAACCACCAAATACCAGCCTCCAGAAACATATTCATAATCATATCACTCACCGCTCCATTAACACACTGAAAGACAACACACTGCTGCATGCCAGACCCCCTGATATCCACCCTTCTGAATCCTCTCTCCCACGAAAGGACAGAGTCCACTTGGCCAGACTGCGATGCGGTCACCACCCAGCACTTCTAAGCTACCAGAAGAGGCTGGACGACCGTGTTGTGAACAGCTGCCCAGGATGTAACACTTCACCCCATACCATACAACACATAATGGAAGACTGCATTATACACAATCATGCACGCAAACAACACAACATACACTCTATAAAGGATTTGTGGGAAAACCCAGTTTCGGCTGTGGCCTTCCTTGGGGAGACGGGACTGCTCGGACAGACAGTCTAGGGAACGACAACAACAACAACAACAACATTCCAAAGGTTCTTCCCTAATAGATCTTTGGGAGAGTCTTAGCACCTATGCCAGCTATTTTGAGGTAGCAAGTTTCCAATCACTGAAACCTGAAGCAACAGTTATCATTCTAGCTTCAACATATTTCATACTGAGTCGAGATATAGGGTCATTAGAATATCATAATATCCATGTGTTTCAAAGCTGTGAAGGGATTAATCAAAAGTCCCCATCAATTCTGCACAAGCTACTGTCATCATGCATTAGTCAGAACAAAATTTGTAAAAGTCATTGTCATAATGGTCAAGTTAATGATTTATATGTTATACTTACAGAGACTCTCCCCACTAAAGATGCAATAGTTTCAAAGCAGGTCTGAGCAATGTTGACTTGCTGACCAGCTAGAATTGGAGGACGAACCATCAGCAGTATAAGGCGGTCCAACAGTAACGGGATGAAACGAACCAAAGGTTCTGCCTTGGCATTTATCAATTCGTTCATCCTAAAGAAAAGAAGTTAATGCTCTTTATTATATCTATTTTTTTTACTTATTCATTTTTCTATTATTATTATTACTATTATTATTATTATTATTATTTTTTTTTTTTCACAAACTCCCCCCATCAGGAAGCAAGGATGGTATCCCTTACAAAGGGCTTTGTAGTGTGGAATTAATGAACATGCCCTAAGTTCAACTTGTAGGTATGGTTCGAATTGCTATCACCTCAACCTCCACTGCAAGTAATGACACATTACCTCCTCAGCCAGCAAGCTTCCTAATATATGTATAATACAATATTTCATTCATATATTCCTTATTTCTATCTCAACCATCCTAGCCCATTTGAAATACATGTATATACCAACAGCCTTTTCCCCTTTACAAGGGAAGTAGCCAAAGTCAAAGGCATAAAACCACTCAAACCCATTTCATCCCCACATACTCCACACTCATTCACCACCCCTCCCTCCCTCTTTTCTTGGCTCCTCCTGGATGATGGGTCATCCATGCATCTTGTCCATTGCCCTGGGTTAGAAGCAATGTAGCAAGACACAACAACACATCTGAAAAAAAAAAAAGAGCTTCCCACACAGAGTGATAGATACTTGGAACAAATTGGACAAAGAAACAGTGTGTGCAAACACTATTCAAGATTTTAAGAAAAAACTTGATGCTGAGAGATACAAAGATAGGTCACCACGAGCATAGTTCCCTTCCTGTAAAATACAACTACGTAAATAAAGCAAGGCCACTTCATTTAATCGGTGACCACCACTCTCCATCCCCTCATGCAGAAAAAAGAGAAGACAGGGAGAAATCCCTTCAGACCACACCAAATATCATTCACACATACTCCCTCAATCCCCATCCCCCAACCACTTCCTTCCATCCATCACAGCATCATCCATACACCATTCTTCACTCACCCCTATCTTGTCTTCTCCCTTCCTTCCTAAACAGATGTTCCCCTCTTTCCTAATGCCCCTTTTACCCTATCCATCCATCTCATCCTTGGTCGCCCCTCATGTTCACTCCTTCCACATCTGCCTTCCACACCTCTTTCTTCACTCATTCTTTCCATGTGTCCAAAACATCCCAATACACATCATCAACCCTATCTCCCAACTCCCTTTCCACCCCTGCTCTCCTCCTCACCTCTTCATTTCTTACTCTATCCAGCCTGGTAACCCTTGGAAAGTATAGTACAGATAAGACCAGACCAATTAAGATTAAATTCAGATCACAAACAACAGCAGAGAATATCTTGGCAAAAACAGGGAAGCTAGCAGCAAGTGAACAATATAAAAAGGTATGGATAAAAAGAGAAATGAATAAAGAGGAAAGAGAGGAAGAAAAAATGAAAAGGAAAGAAGCTAAAGAAAAAACGAGACCAGAACGGAGTCAGAAAAACAAGAATTCTACTGGAGAGTAGTGAATATGAAATTGAAGAAATGGACCATAACAGAGAGAAACAAAAAAGAAACAGAGAATACAATGGAAATAACAGAAAGTTAAGAGTATCCTACACAAATATAGATGGATCAATAACAGGACTGAATGAACTGAACGAGTATCTGAAGGAAAAAGATCCGGACATAATGGGAATTGTTGAGACAAAATTAAAAGGTCCACTACCACCCAACAGCATAGGACACAATGCATATAATTATTGGATTAGAAACAGAGATAAAACAAGGGGGTGGAGTTATGTTCCTGACTAAGAAGGATATAAGCGTGAAGAGTGTCATATATGGAAAGAACAGAGTAGAGATGATTATGATAGAAGTAGAAGACAGAGATAAGAAGAGCAGAAAGCTTGCAATAATCTATGTGCCCCCAAAAACAGCCTCGTGGGAAGAGAGTGAACATAAAAGTATGTTAGAAGACACAAGAATAACACTAAACAAGATAATGGAAGATGGAGGAAGAATAGTTATGATGGGCGACTTTAATTGCAAAGAAATCTGCTGGGAAGGGATGACCGTAAAGGGTGGAGAAGACTCATGGGGAAATGTTCTACTTGAGATGATTATTGACCACACAATGACACAATGAATCCAAGAGAACACTAGATATAGAAATGAAGAAGAACCATCGAGACTAGACCTAATAATCACATCAGAACCTGAAATAGTGGAAAAGATAGAATACCAGGCACCAATAAGTGACCACATATTGATAGAACTAGAACTAAATGAGAAAAAATACATGAAAAGAAATTAACAATATAGAAAAAGGAAGATTGATGTATGAAAAAACAAATTTTGATAAAATAAGAGAATTCTTTCAAAATGAAAACTGGGAAAGAATACACAAAGAAGATACAACAGTAGAAGAGAAATGGAATATTTTGACAACAATTTATAAAAAAGGAGTGGAAAAGTATGTCCCAAGACAAAAACAAGAAAAAGAATATGTAAAGTGCTGGTACAACAAAAGCTGTAGTGTTAAAAGACAAAAGAGACAAAGCTTGGACCAAATAGAAGAAATACAAAAGACCTGAAAAATGGAAAATATATACTTGTTATAGAAATGAATATGTACAAGCGTGCAGAGAGGAAAAGAGAAAATATGAAAAAGATGTCATAGAAAAATGTAAAGATCAACCAAAACTATTCTACAGATTTGTAAACAACAAACTGAAAAACAAACAAGACTTGGAGAAATTAAGACAAGGAGGAGTTGAATACACAGAGGAAATAGAAATGGCAGAAATTATGAACAAGCATTTTAAATCAGTGTTTACAAGGGAGAATATACAACCGGAAGAGATCGAATGGAAAGAGAAAGTCCCCCCTATGAAAGAAATAGAAGTAACAAAGAATGAAATAATGAAACACTTGAGTAATCTTGATGTTAGAAAATCGCATGGACCAGATGAAATAGCAAACTGGATTTTGAAAGAATGCAGAAATGAACTGGCAGACAAAATACATAGCATAATAAATAGTTCCTTGAAAGAAGGAAAAGTTCCAGAAGATTGGAAAAAAGCAAATATAGTACCTATATATAAAGGAGGTAATAAAGAAGACCCTACCAACTATAGACCAGTCTCTCTAACAAGTACAATAGCAAAAATTTGAGAAAAAATTATCAAAAGCAAATGGGTAAAATATTTAGAAAAAAAACAGCGTGCTTAATCCAAGACAATTTGGATTCAGACAAGGACGATCATGCGTCACTAATTTAATATGTTTCTATTCAAGGCTAATAGATATAATACAAGAAAGAGATGGATGGGCTGATTGTGCATTTCTTGACCTAAAAAAAAAGCCTTTGAGAAAGTACCACATAAGAAGTTGCTTAAGAAATTAGAAACTGAAGGAGGAATACAGGGCAAACTGCTTAAATGGATGGAAGACTTTTTGCTAGAAAGAAAAATGAGAGTAGTGATAAGAGACAAGCATTCAAGATGGGATGACGTAATAAGCGGTGTTCCACAAGGAACAGTTCTGGCCCCAATAATGTTTGCTATATACAGTAGCCGCGAAAAGTTTGGGCGCAAAATTATAGGCGCCCCAACTTTCCCCTAAACTCAAAACATGCGAAAAATACAACTTTCCACCAAAACTTTTCGCTATTTTTCAATGCTAGCGTTTGTACCCGTATTTAGCCGAGACAATACACACTATTTGGCAACTCTGTTTAGGCGCACTCGATGTCACATGGAGTCAGTTTCTAAACATCTCTCACGGAGAGTAGTCTTTTTTTTGCGGTGGTCTCTGTTTTTGTGCCTTGATATCTCCGTAATGGGAAGTGGTAAAGAGCTGGAAAGAGACACTGTTGTTACAATCATAACCCTCTATAAGGAGGGTTATAAGTGTAAAGATATTGCTACTTGTGTGGGAATTGGAGTGCGTCAAGTGCAAAAGTGGACCAAGAAATTTCGAGACGAAGGAAGTGACATCATTCGTACTCCAAAGCATCGCTCTGGTCGGCCAAGGAAGATATCAAATCATACTTCTACGGTTCTAACTGCCTCCTAATAACCGTAGGAGGCAGTTAGAACCGTAGAAGTACGATTTGATATCTTCCTTGGCCGACCAGAGTGATGCTTTGGAGTACGAATGATGTCACTTCCTTCGTCTCGAAATTTCTTGGTCCACTTTTGCACTTGACGAACTCCAATTCCCACACGAGTAGCAATATCTTTACACTTATAACCCTCCTTATAGAGGGTTATGATTGTAACAACAGTGTCTCTTTCCAGCTCTTTACCACTTCCCATTACGGAGATATCAAGGCACAAAAACAGAGACCACCGCAAAAAAAAGACTACTCTCCGTGAGAGATGTTTAGAAACTGACTCCATGTGACATCGAGTGTGCCTAAACAGAGTTGCCAAATAGTGTGTCTTGTCTCGGCTAAATACGGGTACAAACGCTAGCATTGAAAAATAGCGAAGAGTTTCGGTGGAAAGTTGTATTTTTCGCATGTTTTGAGTTTAGGGGAAAGTTGGGGCGCCTATAATTTTGCGCCCAAACTTTTCGCGGCCACTGTATATTAATGATATGGATGAAGAAATTGAAAGTTATATGAGCTTCTTTGCAGATGATGCAAAACTATTAAAAAAAGTGAACACGGAAGAAGATTGTGAGTCACTACAGAGTGATCTAAATAAAGTATGGGAATGGAGTAGGAAGTGGGAGATGGAGTTCAACACTAAAAAGTGTAGTATAATGGAATTTGGAAAAAGCAAAAACAGAATAACAGGATCATATAAATTGGGAGGAATAAAAAAGTAGAAAATGAGAAGGGCCTGGGAGTCATTGTTATGAATAATATGTCACCTGAGAAACATATAAATAAGATTTTTGGAGAAACTTATAATTTATATACAAGGGGGGTACCCTTACAAGGGGGGTAGCCAAAAAGAAAAAGGCATAAAATCATTCCCACCCATTTCATCCCTGAATACACTCCACACCCCTCCACCCTCCCTCTTATCTTAGCACCCCCCTGTGGTGGGGGAAAAGAATACTGCCACCAAGTATTCCACTTGGATCGTAAGAGGTGAGAAGAAAGGGACGGGGATTGGGACTAGGCATCCTTCTCCTTGTAGCCCCACAGGGGAGATTCCTTAAAAAAAAAAAAAAAAAAAAAAAAAAAAAAAAATATATATATATATATATATATATATATATATATATATATATATTATAATTTAATAAGAACAATCAAAGTGGCATTCACATACCTGGATGAAGAAATGGTGAAGAAAATTCTAATCACTGATAAGACCAAGATTGGAATATGCTGCAACGATGTGGTCACCAAGTACAAAAAAAAAAAAAAAAAAAAATGTATAAAAAAAATTGAAAGAATACAAAGAGCAATTACAAAATTGGCACCAACACTCTCAAAACTATCATATGAAGAGAGACTAGCAAAACTTGAACTACAGACACTAGAGCAAAGAAGAGAGAGAGGAGATTTGATAGCTATTTACAGAATCATGAAAGGCATAGAAATTATTGATAGAGAGAATCTGATAAAATGGGATGATAGAAATACAAGAGGGCACAGAAAGAAAATCAAGAAAGACAGCTATAGAAGAGATGTGAAAAAAAAACAGCTTTCCTCACAGAATAATAGACAGTTGGAACAAGTTAGATGAGAAAGTAGTGTGTGCAAAAACAATACATGAATTTAAAAATAGTTTAGATAAAATGAGATATGAAGACGGGACACCACGAGCATAGCTCCCCTTCTCGTAAAATACAACTAGGTAAATACAACTTGGTAAATACATTTAAACTCTTCCTCTCTTATGTTCCATGTTTCTGCCCTGTACAGTGCTGTCGGCACAATCATTCCTTCATATAATCTCCTCTTAGTATTCATTCCCAAATGTCTATTTTTCATTACACTTTTTAATCCACAGACCTTGATAAATAACTTCAACCACTCCTGGAAGCACAAAATCCAACAGGAAAAGGCCACATATAATTTCTAACTTAGGACCAAACAAACTGCCAAACAACTTGATGACTTTTAGACTAATATCCCAACATTTCACCATATCCAAACTGATGGAGAGACTCTCTTTAAAGACCTGAACAAATCTGGCCACCTCCCATAACCAATATGGATTCACAGAGGGACACTCCACTTGCATCCCTCTGATAAACATCCCCCAACAAGAAATTTACCAAGGAAGCACAGCCATAAAAAAGTTATTTTGGTACTAAAGATAAATGAGGCATTCAATTAAATCCAGTCACATATAATACATACAACAAAAGGCCTTTTCTTCCTTCAAGGGGGGTGGACAAGTCAAAGCATACACCCATCTCACACCCATCCAAAAATCCATTTATTGTCCCTCTTATCTTAACAGCTTATCGATGACAGGTCATCTGTCCCTTACCGCATTGCTTGGGTCAGAGGCAATACAGCAAGACATAGTATTTTCACAGCAGAGCCTGAGAACTGGAGTTTGGGAAGGTATGTGATAGGGGGAAATTGAAAGCAAATACAAGTAAAAACAAAGTGATGAAATATACAAGGGGTGTAGGTGGCACCATGTTAGAAGTAAATCATAGAGGAGAGAAGCTGGAGGAAGTTGTTGTTGTTGTTGTTGTCATTCCCTAGACTGTCTGTCCGAGCAGTCCCGTCTCCCCAAGGAATGCCACAGCCAAAACTGGGTTTTCCCACAAATCCTTTATAGAGTGTATTTTGTGTTGTTTGCGTGCATGATTGTGTATAATGCAGTCTTCCATTATGTGTTGTATAGTATGGGGTGAAGTGTTACATCCTGGACAGCTGTTCACAATGCGGTCATCCAGCCTCTTCTGGTAGCTAAGAAGTGCTGGGTGGTGGCCGCACCGCAGTCTGGCCAGGTGGACTATGTCCTTTCGTGGGAGAGAGGATTCAGAAGGGTGGATATCAGGGGGTCTGGCATGCAGCAATGTGTTGTCTTTCAGTGTGTTAATGGAGCGGTGAGTGATATGATTATGAATATGTTTCCAGAGGCTGGTATTTGGTGGTTGTGGAGGAAGAGAAGAGAGTATCTGTGTGTGGTACAGGTCTTTGGGTGTTGTTTTAATGTTTCTTGGTGTGTGTGGGTGTTCTGCTATGTAGTGTAGCGGGTGTGAAGTGTTTGTGGTGGCTGCGGCAAGTGTTTGTGTGCCTCTCCTGTCGAGGTGGTCCTTGACTTTGAGGACTTTTGTTTCATGGTGTAAATGGTCTGTAGGTGTTGTATTTGTGCAGCCTGTAATTGTTTTTAGGGCTTTGTTTTGTATGATTTGAAGGTTGTTGTGGTGTGTCTCACTGAGATTAGGAGCCCATGCAGGACTTGCACAATTCATCACTGAGCGTATGCATTGTTTGTACATTGTTGTATTAGTTTCTTTTTGTCCAAATGTTGTTCCAGTGATTGACTTAAGTGCGTTAAGTCTAGGTGTGCATTTGTTTTTTATGTTTGTGATGTGTTGTTTGAAAGACATGGATGTATCGTATGTTACACCAAGAATTTTCGGTGTGTTTGTGTGTGGTATTAGAGTGTTGTTGATGTAGAGATGAGGTATGTATTTGTGTTCTTTTGTCCAGTTGGTGAGAAGTGTTGCTGTAGATTTGGTTGGAGCTATTTTGAGTCTGTTTGTGATGAACCATGTGTTGAGTGTATCAAGGTATGGCTGGATTATTTCTGCAGCTTTGTCTGTGTTATGATGTGTGCATGTGATTGTTATGTCGTCTGCGTAGCAAGAGATTTGTATTTCTGAGGTGTCTGGTGTGGGTATGTCATGCATGTATAGATTAAAGAGCGTGGGGGATAGAACAGAGCCCTGTGGTACTCCATTCTTAATGTTTCTGATGTGCAATGATTGGCCATTATATGACACATAAGCATTCCTACCTGCCAGATAATTGGCCAGCCATCTTTTGGTGTTATTGTGCATGTCTGTGTTATATATTTTATTTGTTAGATTGTGGCGGGGGATAGCATCTAAAGCTTTACTAATGTCTAATGTTATAAGAAGTGTTCTGTGGTGGGGCCTATCTGAATTGATGCCATCTAAAATTCTTTGTGTGAGGTTTATCAGAAGAGTGTTTGTGGAGTGTAGTGGCCTAAAACCGTGTTGTGAGTCAGCAAGGGGAATATGTTGAAGTATTAGGCGTTCAATGACTTTAGAGGGGGTGCAGAGAAGTGTGATTGGGCGGTGCGATGATGGGATTGTTGGGTCTTTGTTTGGTTTTGGAATGGTGATTATTTTACCATGCTTCCAGATGTCGGGTATAGTGTTGTGTGAATAGCTGTAGTTTGCAATGTTTGTGAGTGTGTGTATACCTTGTGGTCCAATGTGTTTTAGGTGGATGTTACTTATGTTATCAGGGCCACAGGCAGATGAGTGCTTGAGATTATGTATTATATGTTTTGTCTGACTCTCTATGAAGGGTGTATAGTCTGAGTCTGTGGGGAAGTCTTTCTTACGTCAAATAGTACATCGGTCGTCAGGGTGAGAAGTGAGATGGCTTGTCTGTGCAAAATGATTTATGAGTGTGTTTGCTTGTTGTCTGTTTGAGGGTAGATTGTCTGTTGTTGTGATTATTGCTGCATGAGAGCGTGTTGTGTTACTGTTGGATAGTGTAATGCTGTTGAGTGTTTTGTACAATTTGCTGGTGTTTGTTTTGTGATCAAGTGTATTGATAAAATTTTGCCAATTTTGTGTTTTTTGTTTGTGTATTTTATTGGCAATCACAGTGTTTAGTGTTTGTATTTGGTCTGCTATGTTTTGAGGGATAGGTGTGGGGGTATTGTGTTTAAGTGCGTCTCGTTGTCTAATGAGGCCTTGGATTTCTGGTGTGAAGTTGGGGTTGTGTGATTGTCTGTTGCCTCTAGGGATGTATCTCTTGTCTGCGTTTTGTATGATTGTATTAAAAGTGTGCACAGCATTGTTTATGTTTGTGATTGGTGTACTGTTAAGTGTTTCAAAATGTTGTTCTGTCTCTTCAGTAAAAGCTTCCCAGTTAGCTCTCTTGTAATTGGTGTATGTCTGTCTGTGGCCAACTGGGGTGCATCTTGTTTTGGTGGTGATGATTGGATGGTGGTCAGAACCAAGGGTTGCATGTGGCATGAATTGGAGGAGTTGGGATGCAGGTAGACTGTAGAGTGACAGAAGCAGATAAAATGTCTTGGGAACTGAAAAGTGTCATGAGAAATAGGCATCTGGGATTAGATGCAAAGAGATTATATGAAGAGGTGATTGTGCCTACAACACTTTATGGGACAGAGACTTGGAATTTAAGAGAGGCAGAGAAGTTTAAATGTGTCTGAGATGAAATGTCTGAGAAATATAGTGGGGGTTACAAGGTTGGACAGAGTGAGGAATGAGGAGGTGAGGAGGAGAGTAGAGACAGAAAAGGAGCTGGCAGATAGGATTGATGAAATATCATTGGGATGGTTTGAGCACATGGACAGTATGAGTTAAGAAAGATTTGCAAAAAGAGTGTGGATAGCAAAGGTGGATGGAGTGAAGTTGAAGGGACATAAGAACAGGTGAGTCTACAAGAAACCATAAGGCCTGCACAAGGTATTTCCATGTTCATTTCCACCTATCATCCTTATCCAAAAATCTATCACATCTTCTCTAAAAACAACCAAATGGATGACCAAAAATTAAATGGATGGATAGAGTGAAAGAGGCTATGAGCAAGAGGAAATATCTGTTGAACAGGGAAGGGATAAGTGTTGAGTGGGAAATGGTTATGTATGGATAATATTTTGATGCAATCCAAAGAGATTTCTCCTTGTCTTCTCTACTTTCTGCATGAGAGGACAAGGAGGCAGAGTCATCATATAAATGAGGTAGCCTTGTTGTGGATGTATTGTGTCTTGCTGCATGGCTTCTTACCTGGGCAATAGGCACGAGACAGGAAAGACCCTTCATCCATGAGGAGCTAAGATGAGGGGGAAATGATGGGTGGTGGATGGAAGTGGAATGGGTGAGAGTGAGTGCATACCTTGGCTGGGTAATTCCCTTATAAGGGGGATAAGGCCCTTGCTATAGATTGATAATACTACTACAACACAATATGTAATGCCATCCACTCAATTGTGTAAACAGACAGACAGTTCTGGTTGGTCAGGAGCCTACTGGATTGACTGTCCCCTACCACCAGTGTGCAAATGTGTGTCAAAACTGAACAAAAGAATTCACCTACATAGACTGCTGTAGCCAATACACAACACTTAGGCATATCAACATAGAGTAGATAATATTACAGAGGACATGTATTCAATCTGAAGGCTGCCTCACATAGACCATGCACACATTTACACTGTTCAACACTGGCAATACACAGACATGACTACATATCTAGGGTGGATGACCTCTGGCAGCAGCCTAAGAGGGCAATCATTTTCCTCTGTAACTCCAATGTCATAATCCAACGACATTGAAGGTCAACAAACAACAACATTCTCTAGCATGTTTCCTTCCTCAACACTTAATGTCCAAGAAATTGAAATATCTAAACATTCAATGGAACAATTTCAATCTCTCAGGTAAAGAATGACAAAACTTACGCTTTTTTAAGTTCTATCTCCATGTTAGCTTCTCCAATTCTGGCTGGAATGCTGCC
Source organism: Oratosquilla oratoria (assembly GCF_046742065.1). Lineage (NCBI taxonomy): Eukaryota > Metazoa > Arthropoda > Malacostraca > Stomatopoda > Squillidae > Oratosquilla > Oratosquilla oratoria. The sequence goes on from NC_134800.1 coordinate 31,485,179, forward strand.
TTCTTCCACCATTTTGCATAGATGAAACAGTCTATCTATGTATTTGTCCTGCCATGAAGGAAAATACAGATTTATCAAGTAAAAATAAAGCATACATTTAACCAATACTGTATCATAAATTTTTGTACAATTATTGAGAAACACCCTTCTGCCTTATGTCTACCTTTCATTTTCTTTTTAAACTTTTTCAGCTTAAAGCTGTTAATTACTGTGCAAGGTAGTCTGGAATTGATGCCTTTGTCAGAGTTTGGTGTTTATGACCAACCTTCAGTGTATGCCTTTGCTGTACCAGGAATTAAATCACCACCCATCTAACTTCTTCATACAATTTAGACAAACCTTCCTATCTTCATTCCCCATTGAGGCATACATTATGTTCAACTTACCTGAGCATGTATGGAAGACACTGAATCAACCACAACTGTGAAGAGTCCCTTGTGGTTGTCTACCCATTTGGTGCCTGGCAGCTGGATCTCTGCAGTGATGTAGGAGTAATTGGAGGGAGGTCTTTCCATCATTACTGGCAGGCAATATTCACCCGTTTGTAAGCAACCATCACGAAACACTGGCAGCCACTGTTCAGTAATATAGATAAATGAATAAATATATACATAAATAATTAAATGCATGGATAAATAAGTCCCTTACCATCTTTTCATCATATGCACCTTTTACATTTTCTGTTTTATCCGACTCACCCCCTCACTGATGGAGAACTTTGAAAATAATAAAAAGATGTTTTGGAAGGAATTGAAAAGAGTGAGAGGGATGAGTCAGATAGAGTAAAAAAGGTAAAATGTATAGGCAGAAGGTTGTTAATGGATGTAAAGGTGGTAAGAGAAAGATTTGAAAGTTCCATGTTTCTGCCACTAACAGTGCTGTCAACACAATCACTCCTTCATATAATCTCCTCTAAGTATCCATTCCCAAATATCTATTTCTAATTATACTTTTTAATTCACCATGGCATTTAATTGCTTCTCTCAATCTACATTCTATTGCCACCTCCACTCCTCCCTTTCCTGCCATATTCGCATCCAAGTATCTAAAACTATCCACTTCCTCCAGTCTCTCTCAATGCTCACTTCCAATTTCCTGCCATCCTCTCCCCTTGTACATTTCATCACTTTACTTTTACCCACATTTATCTTCAACTTCCTTCTTTTGCACACCTTCCCAAACTCCATCAACTTCCTTTATCTCTTCTCTGATCCTGCTACAAGCACAGTGTCATCAGCAAACAACAACTGGCTTATCTCCCATTTTTCTCCATCTTCTTTAACCATCTCCAATCCCCAGCCCATTACCCTTGCATTTACCTTTCACACCACCCCAACCATGTATAAATTGAACAGCCATGGTGACATGACACATCCCTGGCCAAGTCCTATCTTACTTCAAACCACTCTCTCTCTTCATTTCTAATTCTAATACAGGCTCTAATCTCATAAAAACTCTTGACTGCTCTTAACAGCTTTCTTCCTATCCTATATATCTGCAGTACCTTCCACAGTGCCTTCCTCTCTACCCTGTCATAAGCCTTTTCTAAATCCATAAAAGCACAAAAAACATCCTTGCCTTTTCCTAAAGCCTTCTCACATATTTGCCTTACCACAAAAATCTGATCCATACAACCCCTACCTTTCCTATACCCACAATGTTCCTCTCCAGTTACTCCCTTTGTTCATCTCCTAATCCTCTCAATCAAAACCCTCCCAAACACTTTCCCAACTACACTCAACAAACTGATCCCTCTGAAACTACTATATTCACACTTGTCCCCTTTTCCCTTGTAAAGTGGAACTATACAGACACTCCTCCAGTCCTCTGGCACTCTACCCTCTTTTAGATAAACATTAAACCTCACCAACCAGTCCATAATCACTGTACTTCCATTTTTTAGACACCACATGATACCCATCTAACCCAGGTGCCTTACCTGTTCTCATGATTTTGATAACTGCTTTCATCTCATCTTTTCTTACTTCTCCTCATTTTCCTCATTCATCACTGTCATTTTCCTTTCCAACTACACTCAACAAATTGACCCCTCTAAAATTACTACAATCACAGTCCTCTGGCACTCTCCCTTCCTTAGACATGCATTAAATAACCTCACTAGCAACTCCACTAACTGTACCTCCCTTCTTCAGACACCCTTCCACCTCAAATGCCTTACCTGCTCTCATAATTTTCAAAGCTCCTTATACCTCATCTTTTCTTATATTTCTTCCATTTTCCTCTCCCATTATCATAATTTTCTTAGCTCCTCCCACTGTCACAATCAATTGTTCCCTATCATCCCCTACATTCGACAACTCTAAAATATTCTTCCCTTCTTCCCTTTACTGCATTCACTTCCACTAATATCTATCCATCTGTACCTACTTCCTTTTCCTCTGCCTGACTCACCCCATCTTATTCTGTTAACTTCCAAAACATTTTTTTTATTTTCAAAAATTTCTGTCATATTCAGACCCAATTTTATATCTGCTCTCCTCTTTGTCTGCTATCCTTTATTTTATGTTTTGCTTCTCTCATTTTCCCTTTGTAACTCTCACTTCCTGAGTCCTACTTTGCAACCAATCCCTAAATACTCGCTTTTCTTCCCCTACCACCTTCACTTCTTGATCCCACCACTCACTACCCTTCATTCTATTCCCTCCCGTCCACCTCATTCCAAATACAGGAGTCCCTCAAATAACGCAGATTTGAATAACACGGATTCAATCATAAGCGGATTTTATTTCAAAACCATCTCAAATGTAGAGAACCGTTTTAAAATTCGCGCTAAGTCGGGAACACATACGCACACACGCAGCAACATCGCAAACATTTGTAGTGACTGCTTTCTATTTTACCATATACAGTCGATCCTCATATAACGCGGTCATTATGTACACTGGGAACTGCTCAAACAAGGGTGTGGGGTGAGGGGATAGCCATGGGTGGCTGCCTGCGGTTACATGTCAACCTCCGAGTACTGATGCAGGAGGGAGGGAAGGGAGGAGAGGGGGAGTAGGGGGGTAGCCAACAATTCCACCACCTGCGCCGTGCTATCATGAAATTTTACCGCCCTAACCTGTTGAAGTGTAATGTTTCTTTCGTTTGGAACACGACTAATAAGTCTGATAATGACTGCGCTTGTCGTGTCTTAATTTCTCTTATCAGGTTCTTGTTGTTACTGGCGGTGGTGGTTTGGGAGATCAAAAACAGACATATACACGCTTACACACGTGTAGACACGCACACATAGACACGTGTTAGATAACCAGTGTATGTTGTGAATGCGCGTGCGTGTACACACAAATACGAACACAGACACACGCACATACATGCTTACTTGTACATGTGAACGCAGACACATACACACAGGCACGCAAACAAACACACATGCCACACACACATACATACCCCACATACACACACATATACATACGGCACATACACACACACGTGTATACGCCACATACACACACATATGTATATACGCCACATACACATATGCATATATGCCACATACACACGTATATACGCACAAATACATACATATGCCACAAATGGCACAAACATACACCACATACACACGCACACACACACACACACGCATGCACTTTCAACGAACGGACGGCTTGGCGAACGCTCAGAAGAAAAGTGCAGATGGGGGGTACCTAGGCAAAGAGAAGGGCCTGTGTGTATGAGCAGGGGGGGGGGGAATTGCTCGTGGAGGTAGTGGGAAAGTAAGGAAAGAGGAAAAGGGGAGGGATTACTGGGGAAATGGAAGGTAATGAGGATGGGAGGACTTTGCCCAGGCAGACGGGCGAAAGGTCAACATGAAACGACTGAGTGAGGATGAAATGGCAAATAAAAATGTAAAGATTAGAAGTATAGAGAGGAGAAATACAGTAGAAAGTGACGAGAATATGTTCCAGGGATTTAAAGAGGGTGGGGGGGACACAACCCCCCCCAGACTGATAAGACTAGAGGAGAGAGTTGATAAGGTGATCGAGGACTTGGAACGTAAGTTAGGTAATGTAGGCTCCATTTTCCAAAGAATTGAAAGGTTGGAACAACTAGAGAAGGCTAACAGAAACTTAACTGAAGAAGTAGAGGACCTAAAAAGACAGTTAGGAAATGTAAAGGAGGAGAATGAGAAATTGAAGAAGAATAGTAATGAAAACAGTGAGAAAATAGCTACAGAAGCTAAAAATTGGAGAATAACTCAAGAAGGGAATAAGGTTTCATTCACTGACATAGTCAAACAGCAATTGAAAGAACATAATGAAGACTCAGTTATTAAAGTGATGAGACAGAAGGAGAATATAGTAAGAGAATTAGCTGACAAAAAGAAATGTATAATTATATTAGGAATGGAAGAGAAACATAACCCAGATAGAACCGCAAGAATCAAGGAGGAAAATGAAAGGGTAAGCAGTTTATTAAAATTAGTCCAGGAAGATGAACCAGAAATTATAAAGGAAATTGAGGAAAAATTCAGACTCGGAAAATATAGTACAGATAAGACCAGACCAATTAAGATTAAATTCAGGTCACAAACAACGGCAGAGAAAATTCTATCCAAGACAGGGAAACTAGCAACAAATGATCAATATAAAAAGGTATGGATAAAAAGAGAAATGAATAAGGAGGAAAGAGAGGCAGAAAAGCAGAAAAGAATTGAAGCTAAGGCAAAAAACGAGGAAAGAACGGAGTCAGAGAAAGAGAGATTCTATTGGAGAGTAGTGAACATGAAAATAAAGCAGTTCGACATACTAAAGAAAAACATAAGGGAAACAGAGAACACAATGGAAGTGGCAGAAAACTAAGAGTGTCTTACACAAATATAGATGGATTGATAACAGGATTGAATGAACTGAATGATTATTTGAAAGAAAAAGAACCGGACATAATGGGAATTGTAGAAACAAAATTAAAAGGCCCACTACCACCCAACAGTGTAGGACATGATACATACAATTATTGGATTAGAAACAGAGAGAAAAAACAAGGGGGTGGAGTTATGTTCCTGACAAAGAAGGATATAAACGTGAAAGGTGTCATATATGGAAAGAATACAGTAGAGATGATTATGATAGAAGTGGAAGACCGAGATAAGAAGAGCAGAAAATTTGTGATCAACTATGTGCCTCCGAAAACAGCCTCATGGGAGGAGAGTGAATATAAAAGTATGTTAGAGGACACAAAGATAGCATTAACTAAAATAATGGAAGACGGAGGAAGAATAGTTATGATGGGCGACTTTAATTGCAAAGAAATCTGCTGGGAAGAAATGACAGCAAAGAGTGGTGATGACTCATGGGGAAATGCTCTACTTGAGATGATTACTGACCATTCAATGACACAATGGATACAAGAGAACACTAGGTATAGAAATGAAGAAGAACCATCGAGGCTAGACTTAATAATTACATCTGAACCTAGAATAGTGGACAAGATTGAATATAAAACACCAATAGGTAAAAGTGACCACATATTGATTGAACTGGAACTTAATGAAGAAAAATATATGAAAAGAAATGAACAATATAGAAAAGGAAGAATGATGTATGAAAAAACAAACTTTGATAAAATAAGAGAATTCTTCCAACAAGAAAACTGGGAAGAAATATACAAAGAAGAAACATCAGTGGAAGAGAAATGGAATATTTTGACAAAAATTTACAAAGAAGGAGTGGAAAAGTATGTCCCAAGACAAAAACAAGAAAAAGAATATGTAAAATGCTGGTACAACAAAAGTTGTAGGGAGTTAAAAGACAAAAGAGACAAAGCCTGGACCAGATGGAAAAAAGACAGAAGACCTGAAAAATGGAAAATATATACTGGTTATAGAAATGAATATGTACAAAAGTGCAGAGAGGAAAAAAGAAAATATGAAAAAGATGTTATAGAAAAGTGTAAAGATCAACCAAAACTATTCTACAGATTTGTAAACAATAAACTGAAAAACAAACAAGACTTGGAGAAATTAAGACAAGGGGGAGTTGAATACACTGAGGAAATGGAAATGGCAGAAATTATGAACAAACATTTTAAATCAGTGTTTACAAGGGAAAATATACAACCTGAAGAGATTGAGTGGAAGGAAAAAGTCCCCCCTATGGAAGAAATAGAAGTAACGAAGAATGAAATATTGACACACTTGGGTAATTTTGATGTCAGAAAATCGCATGGGCCAGATGAAATAGCAAACTGGATTCTGAAAGAATGTAGGAATGAACTGGCAGACAAAATACATAGCATAATAAGCAGTTCCTTAAAAGAAGGAAAAGTTCCAGAAGATTGGAAAAAAGCAAATATAGTACCTATATATAAAGGAGGAAATAAAGAAGAACCTACCAACTATAGACCAGTCTCTCTAACAAGTACAATAGCAAAAATATGTGAAAGAATTATCAAAAGTAGATGGGTAAAATACTTGGAAAAAAACAACGTACTAAATCCAAGGCAATTTGGATTCAGACAAGGACGATCATGCGTCACCAATTTAATATGTTTCTATTCAAGGCTAATAGATATAATACAAGAAAGAGATGGATGGGCTGATTGTGCATTTCTAGACCTAAAAAAAGCTTTTGACAAAGTACCACATAAGAAGTTGCTTAAGAAATTAGAATATGAAGGAGGAATACAAGGTAAATTGCTAAATTGGATGGAAGACTTTTTGCAAGAAAGAAAAATGCGAGTAGTGATAAGAGATCAGCACTCAAAATGGAATGAAGTAATAAGCGGTGTCCCGCAGGGAACAGTTCTGGCCCCAATAATGTTTGCTATATATATTAATGATATGGATGAAGGAATTGAAAGCTATATGAGCTTCTTTGCAGATGATGCAAAATTACTGAAAAGAGTGAAAACTGAAGAAGATTGTGAATCACTACAGAGAGATCTAAATAAAGTACAAGAATGGAGTAGGAAGTGGGAGATGGAGTTCAATACAAAAAAGTGTAGTATAATGGAATTTGGAAAAAGCAAAAACAGAATAACAGGATCATATAATTTGGGAGAAGAAGGAATAAAAAAAGTAGAAAATGAGAGGGACCTGGGAGTCATTGTTATGAATAATATGTCACCTGAGAAACATATAAATAAGATTTTTGGAGAAACTTATAATTTAATAAGAACAATCAAAGTGGCATTTACATACCTGGATGAAGAAATGGTGAGGAAAATCCTAGTCACCCTGATAAGACCAAGATTGGAATATGCAGCAACGATATGGTCACCAAGTACAAAAAAATGTATAAAAAAACTTGAAAGAATACAAAGAGCAATTACAAAACTGGCACCAACACTCTCAAAACTATCATATGAAGAGAGACTACAAAAACTTAAACTACAGACACTAGAGCAAAGAAGAGAGAGAGGAGATTTGATAGCTATTTACAGAATCATGAAAGGCATAGAAATTACTGATAGAGAGAATCTGATAAAATGGGATGACAGAAATACAAGAGGACACGGAAAGAAAATAAAAAAAGACAACTATAGAAGAGATTTGAAAAAGAACAGCTTTCCTCACAGAGCAATAGACAGTTGGAACAAGTTAGATGAGAAAGTGGTGTGTGCAAAAACAATACATGAATTTAAAAATAGTTTAGATAAAATGAGATATGAAGACGGGACCTCACGAGCATAGCTCCCCTTCCCGTAAAATACAACTAGGTAAATACAACTAGGTAAATACACTTCAGCGAATGGACGGCTTGGATGACGTTCTGAAGAAAACTGAAGTCTGTGGATCCCAACGCAAAGAGAAGTGCCTAGTGTTTTTGCAGGGTGGGGGGGAAATTGCTCGTGGAGTAGTGGGAACGTAGGGAAAGAGGAAAAGGGGAGGGATTACTGAGGGAAATGGAAGGAAATGAGGAGGGAGTAGACTTTGCCCAGCCAGACAAGCGAAAGGTAAACAAAAGACTGAGTGAGGATGAAATGTCTAATAAAAATGTAAAGATTAGAAGTATAGAGAGGAGCAATACAGAAGAAAGTGACGAGAATATGTTCCAGGGATTTAAAGAGGGTGGGGGGGACACAACCCCCCCCCCCCCGACTGATAAGACTAGAGGAGAGAGTTGATAAGGTGATCGAGGACTTGGAACGTAAGTTAGGTAATGTAGACTCCATTTTCCAGAGAATTGAAAGGTTGGAACAACTAGAGAAGGCTAACAGAAACTTAACTGAAGAAATAGAGGACCTAAAAAGACAGTTATGAAATGTAAAGGAGGAGAATGAGAAATTGAAGAAGAATAGTAATGAAAACAGAGAGAAAATAGCTACAGAAGCTAAAAATTGGAGAATAACTCAAGAAGGGAATAAGGTTTCATTCACTGACATAGTCAAACAGCAATTGAAAGAACATAATGAAGACTCAGTTATTAAAGTGATGAGACAGAAGGAGAATATAGTAAGAGAATTAGCTGACAAAAAGAAATGTATAATTATATTAGGAATGGAAGAGAAACATAACCCAGATAGAACCGCAAGAATCAAGGAGGAAAATGAAAGAGTAAGCAGTTTATTAAAATTAGTCCAGGAAGATGAACCAGAAATTATAAAGGAAATTGAGGAAAAATTCAGACTCGGAAAATATAGTACAGATAAGACCAGACCAATTAAGATTAAATTCAGGTCACAAACAACGGCAGAGAAAATTCTATCCAAGACAGGGAAACTAGCAACAAATGATCAATATAAAAAGGTATGGATAAAAAGAGAAATGAATAAGGAGGAAAGAGAGGCAGAAAAGCAGAAAAGAATTGAAGCTAAGGCAAAAAACGAGGAAAGAACGGAGTCAGAGAAAGAGAGATTCTATTGGAGAGTAGTGAACATGAAAATAAAGCAGTTCGACATACTAAAGAAAAACATAAGGGAAACAGAGAACACAATGGAAGTGGCAGAAAACTAAGAGTGTCTTACACAAATATAGATGGATTGATAACAGGATTGAATGAACTGAATGATTATTTGAAAGAAAAAGAACCGGACATAATGGGAATTGTAGAAACAAAATTAAAAGGCCCACTACCACCCAACAGTGTAGGACATGATACATACAATTATTGGATTAGAAACAGAGAGAAAAAACAAGGGGGTGGAGTTATGTTCCTGACTAAGAAGGATATAAACGTGAAAGGTGTCATATATGGAAAGAATACAGTAGAGATGATTATGATAGAAGTGGAAGACAGAGATAAGAAGAGCAGAAAATTTGTGATAAATTATGTGCCTCCAAAAACAGCCTCATGGGAGGAGAGTGAACATAAAAGTATGTTAGAGGACACAAAGATAGCATTAACTAAAATAATGGAAGACGGAGGAAGAATAGTTATGATGGGCGACTTTAATTGCAAAGAAATCTGCTGGGAAGAAATGACAGTAAAGAGTGGTGATGACTCATGGGGAAATGCTCTACTTGAGATGATTACTGACCATTCAATGACACAATGGATACAAGAGAACACTAGGTATAGAAATGAAGAAGAACCATCGAGGCTAGACTAAATAATTACATCTGAACCTAGAATAGTGGACAAGATTGAATATAAAACACCAATAGGTAAAAGTGACCACATATTGATTGAACTGGAACTTAATGAAGAAAAATATATGAAAAGAAATGAACAATATAGAAAAGGAAGAATGATGTATGAAAAAACAAACTTTGATAAAATAAGAGAATTCTTCCAACAAGAAAACTGGGAAGAAATATACAAAGAAGAAACATCAGTGGAAGAGAAATGGAATATTTTGACAAAAATTTACAAAAAAGGAGTGGAAAAGTATGTCCCAAGACAAAAACAAGAAAAAGAATATGTAAAATGCTGGTACAACAAAAGTTGTAGGGAGTTAAAAGACAAAAGAGACAAAGCCTGGACCAGATGGAAAAAAGACAGAAGACCTGAAAAATGGAAAATATATACTGGTTATAGAAATGAATATGTACAAAAGTGCAGAGAGGAAAAAAGAAAATATGAAAAAGATGTTATAGAAAAGTGTAAAGATCAACCAAAACTATTCTACAGATTTGTAAACAATAAACTGAAAAACAAACAAGACTTGGAGAAATTAAGACAAGGAGGAGTTGAATACACTGAGGAAATGGAAATGGCAGAAATTATGAACAAACATTTTAAATCAGTGTTTACAAGGGAAAATATACAACCTGAAGAGATTGAGTGGAAGGAAAAAGTCCCCCCTATGGAAGAAATAGAAGTAACAAAGAATGAAATATTGACACACTTGGGTAATTTTGATGTCAGAAAATCGCATGGGCCAGATGAAATAGCAAACTGGATTCTGAAAGAATGCAGGAATGAACTGGCAGACAAAATACATAGCATAATAAGCAGTTCCTTAAAAGAAGGAAAACTTCCAGAAGATTGGAAAAAAGCAAATATAGTACCTATATATAAAGGAGGAAATAAAGAAGAACCTACCAACTATAGACCAGTCTCTCTAACAAGTACAATAGCAAAAATATGTGAAAGAATTATCAAAAGTAGATGGGTAAAATACTTGGAAAAAAACAACGTACTAAATCCAAGGCAATTTGGATTCAGACAAGGACGATCATGCGTCACCAATTTAATATGTTTCTATTCAAGGCTAATAGATATAATACAAGAAAGAGATGGATGGGCTGATTGTGCATTTCTAGACCTAAAAAAAGCTTTTGACAAAGTACCACATAAGAAGTTGCTTAAGAAATTAGAATATGAAGGAGGAATACAAGGTAAATTGCTAAATTGGATGGAAGACTTTTTGCAAGAAAGAAAAATGAGAGTAGTGATAAGAGATCAGCACTCAAAATGGAATGAAGTAATAAGCGGTGTCCCGCAGGGAACAGTTCTGGCCCCAATAATGTTTGCTATATATATTAATGATATGGATGAAGGAATTAAAAGCTATATGAGCTTCTTTGCAGATGATGCAAAATTACTGAAAAGAGTGAAAACTGAAGAAGATTGTGAATCACTACAGAGAGATCTAAATAAAGTACAAGAATGGAGTAGGAAGTGGGAGATGGAGTTCAATACAAAAAAGTGTAGTATAATGGAATTTGGAAAAAGCAAAAACAGAATAACAGGATCATATAATTTGGGAGAAGAAGGAATAAAAAGAGTAGAAAATGAGAAGGACCTGGGAGTCATTGTTATGAATAATATGTCACCTGAGAAACATATAAATAAGATTTTTGGAGAAACCTATAATTTAATAAGAACAATCAAAGTGGCATTTACATACCTGGATGAAGAAATGGTGAGGAAAATCCTAATCACCCTGATAAGACCAAGATTGGAATATGCAGCAACGATATGGTCACCAAGTACAAAAAAATGTATAACAAAACTTGAAAGAATACAAAGAGCAATTACAAAATTGGCACCAACACTCTCAAAACTATCATATGAAGAGAGACTACAAAAACTTAAACTACAGACACTAGAGCAAAGAAGAGAGAGAGGAGATTTGATAGCTATTTACAGAATCATGAAAGGCATAGAAATTACTGATAGAGAGAATCTGATAAAATGGGATGACAGAAATACAAGAGGACACGGAAAGAAAATAAAAAAAGACAGCTATAGAAGAGATTTGAAAAAGAACAGCTTTCCTCACAGAGCAATAGACAGTTGGAACAAGTTAGATGAGAAAGTGGTGTGTGCAAAAACAATACATGAATTTAAAAATAGTTTAGATAAAATGAGATATGAAGACGGGACCCCACGAGCATAGCTCCCCTTCCCGTAAAATACAACTAGGTAAATACATACATGCGGCTCTCGGTATTTAATATGGAAAGTCAGCATACGTGGATTTGGTCATACGCGGTAATTTCAGGAACCTAACCCCCTCGTTATTTGAGGGACTACTGTACCACCTTTGCACAACTTGTCACTTCCTCCTTGAAACACACCCAATCACTTCCTCTATTGATTCCTGAGTCTTACTTTGCAACCAATCCCTAAATACTCGCTTTTCTTCTCCTACCATCTTCACTTCTTGATCCCACCACTCACCATTCTTCATTCTATTCCCTCCCATCCACCTCATTCCAAATACCACCTTTGCACAACTTGTCACTTCCTCTTTGAAACACACCCAATCACTTCCTCTATTGATTCCTGAGTCCTACTTTGCAACCAATCCCTAAATACTCGCTTTTCTTCTCCTACCATCTCCACTTCTTGATCCCACCACTCACTATCCTTCATTCTATTCCCTCCCATCCACCTCATTCCAAATACCATCTTTGTACAGCTTGTCACTTCCTCCTTGAAACGCGCCCTCTCCACTTCTACTCCCACCTCTACTCTATCCTTCAACACTCACCACACCTCTTTCAGTTTCTCCTTGTACTCCTGCTCCTTTTCCTTTTCTTTTAAATCATTTACTAGTGCCTCTCCACCTTCTGCCCAATTCCTCTTTCTCCACCTATCCCCCACTCTCAATTTACCTTCCATTGAAAAATCATCTGGCTTTCCCCCACTCTCTTCTCTAAGAACATGAACATTCAGGGCTCTTCCTATCTTTCCTTTGGATACCACTACATTGCCCATTAATCCCTTATCAATCAGTTTTCCATCCAGTACCCTTTCTCATGCATACTCATGTTTCACTTTCTCTGTTAGCTACCATCAACTATCTAAACACATCACCACCAACTCTCCACTATAATTTTTACCTGGCACTCCAAACTTCCCAATCACTCCCTCTATTGATTCATCCCCTATTCTAGTATTGAGATCACTCAACACTCATTGACATATACTCAAAAGCCTCCCATTCCTCTACAATCTTCTCACTACAAGGCTTTTATGTGCATATAAAAACCCACATCTCCCATCCCAGTTTCACCTTCATCTCCCTTTCTGCTTAGTTTCATTTATTGCTAACACTCCATCTTCCCTCTCACAAACACACTGCCTATCTCTTCCCTTCTACTCTCATCTGTACCACAACCATGCACATTTAATGACCCAAATCTTGGGTTTTCAGTTAAAAATCTCCCAAACCCTCATGCTTTGATTTCTCATAGGTTCTAGATAGCAGGATACATAGTTCTGTCACTCCATCTCACTTTGTTGCCTTTTATGATATGCATGGGAAACATGGTGCATCAAAATATGATCCACAAAAAAAAAAAAAAAAAAAAAAAAATCTCCCTTCCTTGCTCATCCTTCACTCACCCCTATCCCCTGCCTTCTCCCTCCCTTCCTCAACAGACATTCCCTTCTTATACAGAGCCACTTTCCCCCAATCTATCCATCTCATCCTCGGTTGTATCCTCAAGTTCACTCCATCCACCTCTACCTTCCACACATTTTTTGCTAATCTTTCTTCACTAATTTTTTTCTACATGTCCAAACCACCCAAATAATCTTTAATCTGCCCTATCAGCCATCTATATGGAGCAGAAACATGGAACATAAGAGAGGAAGAGAGGAAGAGTTTAAATGTGTTTAAGATGAAAAGTATGAGAAGTATGGTAGGGGTTACTAAGCTGGATAGAGTAAGAAACGAGGAGGTGAGGAGGAGAGTGGGGGGTGGAAAGGAAGTTGGGAGATAGGGTTGATGAAAGAGTATTGGGATGGTTTGGATATATGGAAAGAATGAGTGAAGAAATATAAGTAAAAGAGGTGTGGAAGGCAGAGGTAGAGGGAGTGAACATGAAAGGTGACCAAGGATGTGATGGGTGGATGGAGTAAAATCAGCATTGGGAAAGAGGAAGGAAGGGAGAAGACAGAAGATAGGGGTGGGTGGAGAATGGTTGTGTATGGACGATGCTGTGGTGCATGGAGAGGAATGGGTGGGGGATGGGGGAGTTGAAGGAGTATGTGTGAATGATATTTTGATGCAGCCCAAAGGGATTTCTTCCCATCTTCTCTTTTTCTGCATTAGGGGATGAGGAGGGGGGGTTAATGATTAACCTCTTCACTCCGGGCCAAAATCTCGCGGGCAGCATTATCTGCCAGACGTACGATGTAATAATACTCGCATCATAAAATATAGTCACTGCTTATATCGATCGTTCTCTCTTTCACCCATGAATTTTGATAACCATAGAAAATCTGATGAAGACAGTTTAGAGAGTATGTCATTACACAGGGGGCAACTACAATAAATATAATCAAGACGCCGATATGGCAGCCTTGCATATCCATTTGCTCCTCATGCCGCCTACGTATGCGGCACCGAATGGAAGGGGTTAAATGAAGTGGCCTTGCTGTGGGTTGCTGTGTCTTGCTGCATTGCTTCTGACTCAGGGTAGTGGGTGAGATGCAGGGATGACCCATCATCCAGGAGGAGCCAAGAAAAGAGGGAGGGAGGGATAGTGAATGGGAGCTGAGTATGTGGGGATGAAATGGGTTTGAGTATATCTATGCCTTTGACTTTGGCTACCTCCTTTGTACATACATACATATACCAAAGGCTTTTTCCCCCTTACATGGGGGTTAGCCAAAAAGAAAAAGGCATAGAAATCACTCCCACCCATTTCATCCCCTACATATTCCACTCCCCTCCACCCTCCTCCCACCCTCTCATCTTGGCACCTCCTGGATGACAGGTCATCCCTGCATCCTGTCCACTGTCCTGGGTCAGAAGCAGTGTCGCAAGACACAGCACATCCACAGCAAGGCTGCTTCATTAATACGGCAACCCACCCTCTCTGTCCCCTCGTGCAGAAAAGTAGAAGACGGGGAGAAATCCCCTCGGGCTGCGTCAAATTATTTCTCATACATACTTCCCCACCCCCCATCCCCTACCCACTCCCCCTCATGCATCACAGCATCATCTATACACAACCCTTCTCCATTCATCCCTATCTTCTGTCCTCTCCCATCCTTCCTCACCAGCCATTCCTCTCTTTTGTAATGCCCCTTTTACCCCATCCATCCATCTCATCCTAGGATGCCCCCTCATATTCACTCCTTCCACATCTGCCTTCCACACCTCTTTTACTAGTCATTCCTCTCTTTTGTAATGCCCCTTTTACCCCATCCATCCATCTCATCCTAGGATGCCCCCTCATATTCACTCCTTCCCCATCTGCCTTCCACACCTCTTTTACTAGTCTTTCTTCATTCATTCTTTCCATGTGTCCAAACCATCCTAATACTCTTTCATCAACCCTATCTCCCAACTCTCTTTCCCCCCTTGTTCTCCTCCTCACCTCCTCATTTCTCACTCTATCTAGCCTAGTAACCCCTATCATACTTTTCAGACATTTCATCTCAAACACATTCAAACTCCTTTAATCTTCCTCTCTTATGTTCCATGTTTCTGCCCCATACAGTGCTGTTGGCATCACTCCTTCATATAACCTCCTCTTAGCATCCATTCCCAGATGTCTATTTTTCATTACACTTTTTAATCCACCAAGGCATTTACTCACTTCTCTCAATCTACATTCTACCTCCACCCCAACTCCTCCCTTTCCTGCCACATTCGTACCCAAGTATCTAAAACCATCCACTTCCTCCAGTCTATCTCCCTTAATGCTCACTTCCAGCCTGCTGTCACTCTCTCCCCTTGTACATCTCATCACCTTACTTTTGCCTACATTTATCTTCAGCTTCCTTCTTTCATACACCTTCTCAAACTCTGTCACTAACTTCCTCAAACCCTCCTCTGATCCTGCTACAAGTGCAGTGTCATCAGCAAACAACAACTGGTTTTCCCACTTTTCTCCATTTTCTGCAACCATATCCAACCCACCCCCCCACCCTTGCATTCACCTCTCACACCACCCCATCCATGTATAGATTGAACAGCCAGGGCGACATAACACATCCTTGACGGAGTCCCACCTTTACCTCAAACCATTCACTCTCTCCATTTCTAATCCTAACGCAAGCTCAACTACTCTCATAAAAGCTCTTGACTGCTCTTAACCCCTTCCATACGGTGCCGCAAACGTAGGTGGCATGAGGAGCAAGTGGATACGCGAGGCTGCCATATCGGCGTCTTGATTATATTTATTGTAGTTGCCCCTGCACAATGACATACTCTCTAAACTGTCTTCATCACATTTTCTATGGGTATCAAAATTCACGGGTGAAAGAGAGAACGATCGATATAAGCGGTGACTATATTTTATGATGCGAGTATTATTACGACACATCGTACGTCTGACAGCTAATGCTGCCCGCGAGATTTTGAACCATACTGAAGAGGTTAACAGCTTTCCTCCTATCCCATATATCTGCAGTACCTCCCACAGTGCCTTCCTGTCTACCCTGTCGTAAACCTTTTCCAAATCCATGAAAGCCCAAAAAACACCCTTACCTTTTCCTATAGCTTTCTCACATATCTGTCTTACCACAAAAATCTGATCTACACAACCCCTACCTGTCCTAAAACCACACTGTTCCTCACCAATTACTCCCTCTGTTCCTCTCCTAATCCTCTCAATCAAGATCCTCCCATGAGCCTTCCTAACTACACTCAACAAGCTGATCCCTCTGAAACTACTACACTCACACTTGTCCCCCTTTCCCTTGTAAAGCGGTAAGATACAGGCACTCCTCCAGTCCTCCAGCACTCTACCCTCTCTTAAACAAACATTAAATAACCTCACCAGCCAGTCCACCATAGCTGTACCTCCTTTCTTCAGACATTCTGCATGGCATCCATCCAACCCAGGTGCCTTACCTGCTTTCATTATCTTAACAGCTGCTTTCACTTCATCTTTCCCTATTTCTCCTCCATTTTCCTCACTCATCATTCTCATTTCCTTACCGCTTCCCACTGCAACTACCTTTCCCTCCCTATCCTCCTTCACATTTAGCAACTCCCTAAAATACTCTGCCCACTTTCCTCTCACTGCCTTCTCTTCCATCATCATCTCTCCATCTGCACCTTTTACCTTTTCTTCTCTACTTGATTCACCTCCTCTTCCTCTTTTAATTTCTTTCTAAAACATCTTTTTATTACTTTCAAAATTTTCTATTATACTCTTACCCCATTTCACATCTGCTCTCCTCTTTGCTTCCTTTATCTTATGCTTAGCTTCCTTTCTCTTTACTTTGTACCTCTCATACAATTCCCTCATCCTAATTTGTAGCCAATCTATGAATGCCTGCTTCTTCTTTTCTACACCCTTCTTTGCATCCTCATCCCACCTCTCACTACCCTTCCTTCTATTTTCTCCCATCCTCTTTGTTACACACACCATCTTTGCACACCTTATGACTCCCTCCTTGAACCATCCCCATTCCTCCTCCACTCCTAGTTCTACTCTGTCCTTCACTACTTCCCACTCCTCTCTCAGCTTCTTGTACTCATTCTCCTTTTCTTTCTCATTTAAGCAGTTCACTCTAAGTAACTCCCTACCTTCTGCCCTTTTCCTCTTTCTCCACTCTCAATTTACTTTCCACCAGAAAATGATCTGATATTCCCCCACTCTCTTCCCTTAGAACATGTACATCCTTAACTCTTCCTACCATACTCCTGGTCACCACTATATAGTCCATTAACGCTCTATCTCCCACCCTTCCATCCACCACCCTCTCCCATGTGTACTTATGCTTGACTTTCTTCCTAAACACTGTATTTGCTATCATCAACTCTCTTTCAAGACACATCTCCACCATCAATTCTCCACTACGATTTTTACCTGGAACTCCATACTTCCCAATCACTCTGTCTATTTGTTCATTTCCTACTCTAGCATTAAGGTCTCCCAATACAACTACATTGAAATTTCTCCCTAATCCCTCTATGCACTCATTTAAATATATCCAAAAAGCCTCCCTTTCCTCTACACTCTTCTCACTACCAGGCCTATATGCACTTACAAAAACCTACATCTCCCTTCCCAGCTTCACCTTCATCCACATCAACCTTGAAGAAACCTCCTTCCACTCCACTACACGTTTACCTATCTCTTCACTTACTAGTATAGCCACCCCTTCCCTCCCTCATCCACTCTTCACTCCTGAGAACCTGCCAACTACACTCCCAAACTCACACTCGCCCCTCCCTTTCATTTTAGTTTCACTCAAAGACAGCACATCAATCTTTCTTCTCACAAACATACTGTCTCTCTTCCCTTTTACTCTCATCTGTACCACATCCATGCACATTAAAAGACCCAAACCTCAGGGTACTGGTTGGAAAGCTCCCAGACCCTTTTATGTCTTTACTTTTTTAAGGAATGTCCCCTTTGGGGCTGCAGGTAGTAGGACTCCTCATCCCATCCTCATCCCGTTTTTTTGTTGCCTTTTACGACTCAAGTGGGAAGACTTGGTGGTAGCATTTTTTTCCCCCACTGCATGGTAGGCGTAAAAAGGAAATGAATATTCAGAGAAATGGTACAGGACAGTAACAAGGGGTTGGGGGACAGCATAACAGAGGGACAGTTCTAGTATAAAAATGTCATCATTTCTCTATGAACTGAGTTTTCCTCTATCGCAGATAAAATGATGTGTGGCTCTGGTCCGTAGGGGCGCCCCATATAGACCCTAAAGTATCAACTGCATGCTACTTTGCCAAAATAACATGCAGCCAATACCCCGGGGAAAAAGCCCTTGATGTATCGGCCTTAATGTATCATCTCCTTTTCCATCCCTGCTCTCCTCCTTACCTTTTCATTTCTCACCCTATCCAACCTTGTAATCCCCACCATACTTTTCAGACACTTCATCTCAACACATTTAAATTTCTCTCTGTTTCTCTTAAAGTCCAAGTTGCTGCCCCATACAGTGTCTTCAAGACAATCACCCCCTCCTTATAATCTTCTCTTTGCATCCATTTCCAGATGTCTATTTCTCATGACACTTTTGAATATCCAAGACATTTATTTGCTTCTCTCATTCTACAATTTACCTCCATCCCCACTCCTTCATTTCCTGCCACATGCAACCCCAAACACTCAAAACTATCCACTTCCTCCTGCCCCTCTCCTCTAATAATTACTTCTAAACTCACTAGCATCCTCTCCCCTTGTACATCGCATCACCTTATTTTTACCCACATTTACCTTTGTCTTTCTCCTATCTCATACCTTTCCAAATTCCATCACTGCTTTAATCCACCCTCTCACCCTGCCACAAGCATAGTGTCATTCATAAACAACAACTGGCTTACCTCCCATTTCTCTCCATTATCTTTAACCACTTCCAGTTGCCTCTTGTAAAAACTCTTGACTGCCCTTAACAGCTTTCCCCCAATCCCATATATCTGCAATACCTCCCACAGTGCCTTTCTGTCTACCGTGTTTTAAGCCTTCTCCAAATCCAAAGGTCCAGAAAAAATCTTTATTTTCCCAAAGCCTTCTCATAAATTTACCTTACCACATGATCTGATCCACACATCCTCTATCTTTCCTAAACCTACACTGTTCCTCACCAAGTACTCCCTCTGTTTCTCTACTAATCATCTCAATACTCTCCCATGACGCTTCCCAACTACACTTAACAAACTGATCCCTTTAAAACAACTGCAATCATATTTGTCCCCTTTTCCTTTGTAAAGCAGAACGATACAGACACTCCTCCAGTCCTCCTGAACTCTCCCCTCCTTTAGACACACATTAAGCAACCTCACTTGCCAGACCACTATTAGTGTACCTCCTTTTTTCAGACACTCTTCAATTAATACTGCTCAATAAAATACAGCCAATATCCCAGAATAGCTTTTTCTGTTCTGGAATATTGTCAGGAATTGGAGATGGTTAAAGAAAATGGAGAAAAGTGGGAGGTGAGCCAGCTGTTGTTTGCGGACGACACTACGCTTATGGCAGGATCGGAGGAGGGATTGAGGAAGTTGGTGAAAGAGTTTGGGAGAGTGTGTGACAGAAGAAAGTTGAAGATAAATGTGGGTAAAAGTAAGGTGACGAGATGTACAAGGGGTGAAAGTGGCAGTAGTCTGGAAGTGAGCATTAACCTCTTCACTCCGGGGCACATCGCACGTCTGGCAGCATTAGCTGCCCGACGTGCGATGTTCCGTCATAATAATCGCATTATAAAAAATAAAGCCAGTGCTCAATCGTTCGTTCTCTTTCACCCGTGTATTTTGATAACCATAGAAAATATGATGAAGCCAGTTTAGAGAGAATGAAGGTTACGTAGGTACGACTCCAATAAATATAGTCAAGATGGAGACGTCGGCATCATCGAGTACCCACTTGCTCCTCATGCCGCCTACGTAGGCGTCACCGTATGGAAATGGTTAAGGGAGAGCGACTGGAGGAAGTGGATAGTTTTAGATACTTGGGTGCAAATGTGGCAGGAAAAGGTGGAGTGAAGGTGGAGGTAGAATGTAGATTGAGAGAAGTGAGTAAATGCCTTGGTGGATTAAAAAGTGTAATGAGGAATAGACATTTGGGAATGGATGATAAGAGGAGACTGTATGAAGGAGTGATCGTGCCAACAGCACTGTATTGGGAAGAAACATGGAACATAAGAGAGGAAGAGAGAAGGAGTTTAAATGTGTTTGAGATGAGGTGTCTGAGAAGTATGATGGGGGTTACTAGGCTAGATAGAGTGAGAAATGAGATGAGGAGAACAGGGGTGGAAAGGGGGTTGGGAGATAGGGTTGATGAAAGAGTATTAGGATGGTTTGGACACATGGAAAGAATGAGTGAAGAAAGACTAGTAAAAGATGTATGGAAGGCAGATATGGAGGGAGTGAACATGAAGGGACGTCCTAGGATGAGGTGGATGGATGGGGTGAAGGGGCCTTTGGGGAAGAGGGGAATGTCTCCCCATCTTCTCCTTTATGCATGGGGGGACTGAGAGGGGGGGTTGCCGATTTAACCACTTCACTCCGGGCCAAAATCTCGCGGGCAGCATTAGCTGCCAGACGTACGATGTTGCGTCATAATACTCGCACCATAAAAAATAGTCACTGCATATATCGATCGTTCTCTTTTTCACCCGTGAATTTTGATAACCATAGAAAATGTGATGAAGCCAATTTAGAGAGTATGTCAGTTACTCAGGGACAACTATAATAAATATAATCAAGACGCCGATATGGCAGCCTCGCGTATCCACTTGCTCCTCATGCCACCTACGTAGGCAGTACCGTATGGAAGAGGTTAATGAAGCGGCCTTGCTGTGGATGTGCTGTGTCTTGCGACACTGCTTCTGACCCAGGGCAGTGGACAAGGTGCAGGGATGACCCGTCATCCAGGAGGTGCTAAGATGAGAGGGAGGGTGGAGGGGTGTGGAGTGTATTCAGGGATGAAATGGGTGGGAATGATTTTATGCCTTTTCCTTTTTGGCTACCTCCCTTGTAAGGGGGAAAAAGGCTTGGTATATGTATCCCAGAACAGTAATTTTTATATAATGGCTTATATAATTTTTATTCTCAAATTAATACCTGGGCAGTGGACAAGGTGCAGGGATGACCCGTCATCCAGGAGGTGCTAAGATGAGAGGGAGGGTGGAGGGGTGTGGAGTGTATTCAGGGATGAAATGGGTGGGAATGATTTTATGCCTTTTCCTTTTTGGCTACCTCCCTTGTAAGGGGGAAAAAGCCTTGGTATATGTATCCCAGAACAGTAATTTTTATATAATGGCTTATATAATTTTTATTCTCAAATTAATACCTGCATAATCAAAATAATCATGATACAAGAAGAAAAATGTGAGTGATACTTAGAGAAAAGAACTCAAAATGGGTAAACATGATAAGTGGAGTATCCCAAGGCTCTGTGTTGGCTCCAATAATGTTTGCTATTTATATAAATGGCACGGATGAAGGAATTGAATGCTATATAAACTTCTTTGCAGATGTGAAACTATTGAAGAGAGTAAGGAAGAAGATTGCAAATCTTTTCAAGAAGATCTGGACAAAGTCTGGAATTGGAGGAAAGAGAACAAAGTAAATTTCAACATTAAAAAATATAGTATAATGAAATTTGGAAAAAGCAAAAATAGAATATCCGGTCAATACAAAATTGGAACAAAAGAAGTTACAAAAGTAAACTCAGAAAGAGACCTAGGAGTAATAATTTCAAATGACATGACACCAGACAAACATGTAAACAAAATAGTTGGAGAAACCTACAACTTAATAAGATCAATGAAAGTGGCCTTTGACTACATGGAAAGGAGATGGTGAAGAAAATACTAGTTACACTGATAAGACCAAAATTAGAGTATGCAGCATCACTATGGACACCCAGTACCCCCCCCCACCCCCCCACCCCCCAAAAAAAAAAAAAATAAATAAATAAATAAAAAATAAATAAACTAGAAAGAATTCAAAGAGCATAGCATGTTGACATACGAACAATGATTGGACAAACTAAACTTATTAACTCTGGAGCAAAGAAGAGAAAGAGGCTATTTGATAACCATCTATAGAATTATGAAAGGGATGGAAATCCTTGACAGGGACAAAAGAAATACAAGGCGACACAAGAAGAAACTTAAGAAGGACAGTTACAGAAGAGATCTGAAAAAGAATAGCTTTTCACACAGAGTGATAGATACATGGAATAAATTGAAAGAGAAAACAGTGAGTGCTAAACTATACATGACTTTAAGAAAGAACTGGATGCAGAAAGACACAACTGCAGGTCTCTACGAGCATAGCTCTTCTCCCGCAAAATACAGTAAGGTACTACTGGGATGCCTGCTGGCTGAGCAGTTAGAGCATCATTGCTTGGGATGTCTGGAGTGGAGGCAGTTTGAGTCCTGCCTAGTAGAAAGCAAGTTTGTAGTAAGGGTATACTATATCACACTACCTGCTTCAAGAAGACCTCCATATGGATGCTCCCATCCTACCCTTCTATGACTGAAGGAGTCCATAACATTAAATTCAATCAATCAGAGTACTACTGGTTACAAAAGAAACAACACATAGGTTCTGTATAGGTGTGGGATGTTTGATGGGTGGATGTATGCTTTAACTGTCACCCCAAAAAGAACCTTTTTGGTACATGTTCATATCATATTCTTGCCCATCAAGAGTACATTCAATTAAAGCTACTATATATCATCATTCACTCATTTCTTTCCCACTGAAACCTATGTTCTATGCTTGCATCACTACTTACAGTATATCCAACAGGAGTTTCTATGGTCTTCTCCTCATTCTTCTTCTGGCAAGATATGTGATAAAATGTGAAGAGAATATGGTGTTGATCACCAAGAACTGCTGGGAGTTTAATCTTAATTTCATCATAGAAGTCTGGCGATTTGTTGTGGTATGAGACAGCAGTATATGCCTCTGTAGTTAATTCTGGACATGATGACTTCCCAAAAATTACACAGGCAGCAGATTGTTCATCTTCTCCTGCCATGAACTGAATCTTGACTGCTATGTTCCTTGCAGAGCCTGTCAAGTGAGACAAAAATGGTAATTGCAATGACAATATAAAATATATGTATATACAAATGACTTTTTTCTCCTTATAAGGTAATTGGCATAATCATCATACTCTGACCCAAAGGATGAAAAATACAAATAAAGAAACCCCAGTCCTTAGACTCCAGCTCATACAGTAACCTTTTACAACAAGCACAGAAACACAGTGGCATCATTCCCCCAACCATTGAAGCATAATAAAAGAAGAGACAGTTTCCCATGAATGGTATAGTACAGATATAACAAATAATCAATTGTTGCTTCAAGTTTCACCATATCCTAAAGTGGCTGGTGACAGTCTTAAAGCTTTCCTACAGATATTGATGTGAAGAAACTTTGGACTGTTGTGTGTGTTTTATCAGTGTGGGACTGTTTCTTTCAGCATGTTTGACATGTTGAAAGTGATACAGGGTGGGGAGCAATCACCAGCTGTCAGCTCTACATGTGTTAAAATACATACATACATACATACATTTACTAAGATGAATGAAAGTGGCCTTTGACTACTTGGACAAAGAAATGGTAAAGAAAATATTAGTTACATTGATAAGACCAAGAATGGAGTACTCTGTGACACTATGGACACCCAGTACTAAAAAGAATATAAAGAAATTAGAAACAATTCAAAGAGCAATGACAAAGATAGCACCAACACTCTCCAAATTGACATACAAATAAAGATTGGACAAACTCGAATTACCAACCCTGGAACAAAGAAGAGAAAGAAGAGATCTACTGACCATCTACAGATTTATGAAAGGGATGGATGTCCTTGATAGAGATGATTTACAAAAGTGGGATGAAAGAAAAACAAGAGGACATCTAAGCACCTCCCTACCTTTTGCCCTTTTCCTCTTTCTCCATCTATCCTTCACTCTCAACTTACCTTCCACAAAAAAATGATCTGATATTCCCCCACTCTCTCCCCTTAGAACATGTACATCCTTAACTCTTCCTATTTTACTCCTGTCTACCACTACATAGTCCATTGATGCTCGATCTACCATCCTTCTATCCACCACCCTCTCCCATGTGTACTTATGCTTGACTTTCTTCCGAAACACTGTATTTGCTATCATCAACTCTCTTTCTAGACACATCTCTACCATCAACTCTCCACTATGATTCTTTCCTGGAGTTCCACATTTCCCAACCACTCCATTTATTGGTTCATTTCCTACCCGAGCATTAAGATCTCCCAATACTACTACATTGATGTTTCTCCCTAATCCCTCTATGCACTCATTTAAATCTAACCAAAAAGCCTCCCTTTCTTCTACTCTTCTCACTACCAGGCCCATATGCACTTACAAAAACCCACATCTCCTTTCCCAGTTTCACCTTCATCCACATTAACCTTGAAGAATCCTCCTTCCACTCCACTACATGCTTACCCACCTCTTCACTTATTAGTATAGCCACCCCTTCTCTCCCTCACCCTCTCTTCACTCCTGAGAACCTCCCAACTACATTCCCAAATTCATGTTCTCCCCTCCCTCTCAACTTAATTTCAGTCAAAGCCAACACATCCATCTTTCTTCTCACAAACATACTACCTACCTCTTCCATTTTACTCTCATCTGTAATACATACATGCACATTAAAAGACCCAAACCTTAGGGTACTGGTTGGAAAACTCCGAGACCCTCTTATGCCTTTACTTTTTTAAGGAATGTCCCCTGTGGGGCTACAGGGAGGATGCCTAGTTCTAATCCCTGTCCCGTTTTTCTCGCCTCTTATAATTCAAGTGGGAAGACTTGGTGGCAGCATTCTATCCCCACCACAGAGTAGGCGAAAAAGGAAATGAATATTCAGAAGATCATATACCACAAATTTAATCTGTTTTTACTCAAGACTAATAGATATAATACAAGAAAGGGATGGATGGGCTGATTGTGCTTTTCTAACAAAAAGCCTTTGACAAAGTACCACACAAAAAATTATTTAAAAAATTAAAAAACATAGGAAGGATACAAGGCAACCTACTAAACTGGATGGAGGATTTCCTGCATGGTAGAAAAATGAGAGCAGTACTTAGAGAAAAGTATTCAGGTTGGAAGAGGGTGATTAGAGGAGTCCTGCAAGGATCTGTATTGGCTCCAATGATGTTTGCTATTTATGTGAATGACATGGATGATGATATGGAATATTACATGAGCTTCTTTGCAGACGATGCTAAATTGTTGAGGAAAATGAAAACCGAAATGGACTGCGAATCACTATAGAGAGACCTGAACAAGGTTTGGAAATTGAGTCAGAAGTGGGATGTGGACTTCAACAATAAGAAATGTAGCATAATGGAGTTCGGTACAAGTAAAAAAAAGAATATTAGGGCAACATACAATTGGAACTAAGGAGGTAAAGAAAGTGTGATCTGAAAAAGACCTGGGAGTAATTATCTCAAATGACTTGTCCTCTGATAAACAAATAAACAAAATTGTTGGAGAATCCTATAACTTGCTAAGATCAATAAAAGTGGCGTTTACCTATTTGGACAAAGAAATTATTAAAAAAAATATTAGTCTCATTAATAAGGCCTAGACTGGAGTATACTGCAACATTATGGTCACCCAGTACCAAAAAGAATATAAAGAAAATTGAAAGAATACAGAGCAACCATGAAAATGGCACCAGCACTTTCAAACTTGTCATATGAAGAGAGACTAACTAAATCTAAGTTACCGGCTTACAAAGATGAGAGGTGACCTACTGAGCACCTATAGAATCATGAAAGGCACAGAAATACTTGATAGAGAGGACTTACTAAATTGGAACAAGAGAAACACAAGCGGACATGGAAAGAAACTCAAAAAGGATAGTTATAGAAGAGATCTGAAGAAAAACTGTTTTCTATACAGAGTGGTGGACTCTTGTAACAAGCTGGATGAAACAATAGTATGTACAAAAACCATACACGAATTTAAGAGCAAACTAGACACTGCAAGATGCAAAGGCGGGACACCACGAGTGTAGCTCCCCTTCCCGTAAGATTCAACTAGGTAAATACAAGAATAGTAGAGCCTGTGTTAGAATTTGAAATGGAGAGAGTGAGTGGTTTGAAGTAAAGGTGAGACTTCACCAGAGATGTGTAATGTTTCCTTGGCTGTTCAATCTATACATGGATGGGGTGGTGTGAGAGGTAAACACAAGGGTAATGGGCCAGAGATTGGAGATGTATACCCTTTTTTGTTTCTTCTTTGGTATTTATTTATCTGTTCCCTCCTTGTATTTTTCTTTTAATATGTTCCATTTCTCTTCCATCTTTGTTTCTTCATTTAAAAAAATTTCCCAGTTAGCATTTTGAATTTTTTTTCCTAAATTTTTCAAAGTCCATTTTGTTGTACATTAGTCTTCTTTTTCTATGTTTCTCATTTCTTCTCACATCAATTTGTTCTTTTAGTATGAACTCTGTTAGTGCGTGTTCACTCTTCCCAATTGGTGTCTTGTATTCTGTTTTATCCATGATTTCAGGCTTTGATGTGAATATTAAATCTAGTCTCGACAGTTCTTTATTGTTTCTATATCTGGTATTTTCATTCAACCATTGATTCAATGTGTATTCAATGGTCATATCCAGTAGAATATTTCTCCAAAGTTCCTCTCCACCTTCTCCTATCATTTCTTCCCAACATATTTCCTTTGAGTTAAAGTCACTCATAAATACTCTGTTTTCTCCTTCTTTCAATAATTCCATTAATGCATTCGTTGTGTCTTCCAGTATCTTAGAATGATCACTATCAGTCCAAGCTTGTGTTTTTGGGGGCAAATATATTACTATAAATTTTCTACTTTTCATATTTCTGTTTTCAACTTAACCCATTAAACTCCGATGACAAGATTCTTGTCATTTGGTAAAATAAAACAAAAAATCATAAAACACCAAAATGTTTGATCAAACACCAGAAAAATATGACGCCAGTCCTCGCTTCGCGCGAAGCGAGGACTGACGTCATATTTTTCTGGTGTTTTATGATTTTTTGTTTTATTTGACCAGATAACAAGAATCTTGTCATCGGAGTTTAATGGGTTAAATCATAATCATACATACATACATATACCAAGGCTTTTTCCCCCTTACAAGGGAGGTAGCCAAAAAGGAAAAGGCATAAAATCATTTCCACCCATTCCATCTCTGAATACACTCCACACCCTTCCACCCTCCCTCCTATCTTAGCACCTCCTGGATGATGGGTCATCCCTGCACCTTGTCCACTGCCCTGGGTCAGAAGCAGTGTCACAAGACACAGCACATCCACAGCAAGGCCGCTTCATTAAATCGGCGACCCCCTTCTCCGTCCCCCCATGCATAAAAGAAGACGGGGAGAAATCCCTTTGGGCTGCGTCAAATTTTGCTCACACATACTACCTCACCCCCCCATCCCCCCGCCCATTCCACCTCATGCATCACAACATCATCCATATACAACCATTTTCCATTCACCCCTGTCTTCTGTCCTCTCCCGTCCTTCCTCAACAGACATTCCCCTCTTCCCCAAAGCCCCCTTCACCCCATCCATCCACCTCATCCTAGGACGTCCCCTCATGTTCCCTCCCTCCACATCTGCCTTCCATACTTCTTTTACTAGTCTTTCTTCACTCATTCTTTCCATGTGTCCAAACTATCCTAATACTCTTTCATCAACCCTATCTCCCAACTCCCTTTCCACCCCCTGTAACCATTACTAACCATCACCCATGCTTGCAACATAGCAAGACTCCCCCTTCTTGCTTACCTTGCATTTCCCACAACATACATCTAACGCAGCACATCTCAAGACAAACAAGATATAGATGCCCAATGTCACCAGACTAACCTATTAAAATCCTTTATTATAAACTGCCCTATTATATTACACATAAACTAATATAAATATAATATACTTAACAACATCCACCAACTATAGGACTAACCCTCATATATAAAACTGACCCCAAGGCA
Source organism: Oratosquilla oratoria (assembly GCF_046742065.1). Lineage (NCBI taxonomy): Eukaryota > Metazoa > Arthropoda > Malacostraca > Stomatopoda > Squillidae > Oratosquilla > Oratosquilla oratoria. The sequence continues at coordinate 31,513,458 of NC_134800.1, forward strand.
TAGAATAGTGAGACTAACGCCTCCACTAACCCCCTATATAACCTTTAACACCCATGTCATGTAAGCCAGAGCTAGGTAGGCGGAGAGCCTACCAGCCAGTCGTCAGAGCTGGGTAGGTGAGAAGAGCCTACCAGCCAGACGCCAGGCTAGGCAGACCGAGAGGTTGCCAGCCTATTGTGCCCTAGGTCAAGGCCTGGCACATATTGTTATTTGCCCAAAGGGCCCATTTGTAGTTTGTTAACCAGATTGACCTTCAATTGTTAATAAATAGAAAACTCCCGCTTTGGAGTTTATCTCGCCCGCATTAAGTCCTCCTTACGTAACCAACAAACCTATTTAACGGTTACACCCCATTCTTCTCCTCACCTCCTCATTTCTCACTCTATCTAGCCTAGTAACCCCCATCATACTTCTCAGACACCTCATCTCAAACACATTCAAACTCCTTCTCTCTTATGTTCCATGTTTCTACCCCATACAGTGCTGTTGGCACAATCACTCCTTCATACAGTCTCCTCTTAGCATCCATTCCCAGATGTCTATTCCTCATTACACTCTTCAATCCACCAAGGCATTTACTTGCTTCTCTCAATCTACATTCTACCTCCACCTTCACTCCACCTTTTCCTGCCACATTTGCACCCAAGTATCTAAAACTATCCACTTCCTCCAGTCCCTCTCCCTTAATGCTCACTTCCAGTCTACTGCCACTTTCACCCCTTGTACATCTCATCACCTTACTTTCACCCACATTTATCTTTAGCTTTCTTCTATCACATACTCTCCCAAACTCTGTCACCAACTTCCTCAGTCCCTCCTCCGATCCTGCCACAAGCGCAGTGTCACCAGCAAACAACAGCTGGCTCACCTCCCACTTTTCTCCATTTTCTTTAACCATCTCCAATCCCTGACCCACTACCCTTGCATTTACCTCTCGCACTACCCCATCCATGTATAAGTTGAACTGCCAGGGTGACATAACGCATCCTTGACAAAGTCCCACCTTTACCTCAAACCACTCACTCCATTTCTAATCCTGACACAAGCTCTACTACTCTCATAAAAACTCTTGACAGCTCCTAGAAGCTTTCCTCCTATCCTGTATATTTGCATAACCTCTCACAGTGCCTTTCTGTCTACCCTATCGTAAGCCTTTTCCAGATCCATAAAAGCCCAAAAAACATCCTTCCCCTTTCCTATAGCTTTCTCACATATTTGTCTTACTACAAAGATCTGATCTACACAACCTCTACCCATCCTAAATCCACACTGTTCCTCACCAATTACTCCCTCTGTTCCTCTACTAATCCTCTCAATCAAGATCCTCCCATAAGCCTTCCCAACTACACTTAACAAGCTAATCCCTCTGAAACTTCTACATTCACACTTGTCCCCTTTTCACTTGTAAAGTGGCAATATACAGGTACTCCTCCAGTCCTCCAGCACTCTACCCCTCTCCAGCAAACATTAAATAACCTCACCAACCAGTCCACCATCACTGTACCTCCTTTTTTTAGACATTCTGCATGGCATCCATCCAGACCAGGTGCCTTACCTGCTTTCATCATCTTAACAACTGCCTTCACCTCATCCTTCCTTATTTCTCCTCCATTTTCCTCACTCATCACTCTCATTTTCTTAGCATTTCCCACTGCAACTATCTTTCCCTCCCTATCCTCCTTCACATTTAGCAACTCCCTAAAATATTCTGCCTATCTTCCCCTTACTGCCTTCTCTCCCATTATCATCTCTCCATCTACACCTTTTACCTTTTCTTCTCTACTTGATTCGCCTCCTCTTCCTCTCTTAATTTCTTTACAAAACATCTTTTTATTACTTTTAAAATTTTCTGTCATACTCTTACCCCACTTCACATCTGCTCTCCTCTTTGCCTCCTTTACCTTTTGCTTTACTTCTCTTTTCTTTTCTTTGTACCTCTCATATGACTCCCTCGTCCTATTTTGTAACCAATCTGTGAAAGCTCGCTTCTTCTCTTCTACAACCTTCTTTGTTTCCTTATCCCACCATTCACTACCCTTCCTTCTATTTCCTCCTGTCCTTCTTGTTCCACACATCATCTTTGCACACTTTGTGACTCCCTCCTTGAACCATCCCCATTCCTCCTCCACACCTAGCTCTATCCTTCACTCCCTCCCACTCCTCCTTCAGCTTCTTGTACTCCTCCTTTTCTTTTTCATTTAAAGAGTTCACTCTAAGCACCTCCCTACCTTTTGTCCCTTTCCTCTTTCTCCATCTATCCTCCACTCTCAACTTACCTTCCACCAAAAAATGATCTGATATTCCCCCACCCTCTCCCCTTAGCACATGTACATCCTTAACCACTTCCATACAGTGACGCCTATGTAGGCGGCATGAGGAGTAAGTGGGTACTCGATGTTGCCAACATCGCCATCTTGATTATATTTATCGTAGTCGTACCTACGTAATTTTCATTCTCTCTAAACTGGCTTCATCAGTTTTCTATGGTTATCAAAATACATGGGTGAAAGAGAACGAACGATTGAACACTGACTTTATTTTTTATAATGCGATTATTATGATGCAACATCGCACGTCGGGCAGCTAATGCTGCCAGACGTGCGATGTGCCCCGTAGTGAAGAGGTTAACTCTTCCTATCATAGTCCTATTTACCACTACATAATCCATCAACACTCTATCTACCACCCTTCCATCCACCACCCTCTCCCATGTGTACTTATGCTTGACTTTCTTCCGAAACACTGTATTTGCTATCATCAACTCTCTTTCTAGACACATTTCCACCATCAACTCTCCACTATGATTCGTTCCTGGAACTCCACATTTCCCAACCACTCCATCAATTGGACCATTTCCTACCCTAGCATTAAGGTCTCCCAGTACTATTACATTGACATTTCTCCCTAAATCCTCTATGCACTCATTCAAATCTATCCAAAAGGCCTCCCTTTCTTCTACACTCTTCTCACTGCCAGGCCCATATGCACTTACAAAGACCCACATCTCCTTTCCCAGTTTCACCTTCATCCACATTATCCTTGAGGAAACCTCCTTCCACTCCACTACACATTTACCTATCTCTTCACTTACTAGAATAGCCACCCCTTCCCTCCCTCGCCCTCTCTTCACTCCTGATAACCTCCCACTTACACTCCCAAACTTACACTCACCCTTCCCTTTCAACTTAGTTTCACTCAAAGCCAACACATCCATCTTTCTTCTCACAAACATAGTACCTACCTCTTCCCTTTTACTCTCATCTGTACCACATCCACGCACATTAAAAGACCCAAAACCTTAGGGTGCTGGTCTGAAAACTCCCAGACCCTCTTATGCCTTTACTTTTTCGTTTAGGAATGTCCCCTGTGGGGCTACAAGGAGAAGCATGCCTAGTCCCACTCCCCATCCCTTTTATTCTCGCCTGTTACGATCCAAGTGGAAATACTTGGTGGCAGTATTCTTTTCCCCCACCACAGGGAATAATCATAATCAATTCCACATTATTTTTTCCTTCTGTTATCTTTGTCACATTTAAACCTTAGTCAAAAACATGACTCGTCCACCAGTTTCTCTGTTCTATTTTTTGCCCAATGATTGTATTTACCTAGTTGTATTTTACGGGACTAGAGTTATGCTCGTGGTGACCCGTTCTCGTATCTCTCCGCATCCAGTTTATTCTTAAAATCTTGTATAGTTTTGGCACTCACTGTTTCTCCATTTAGTTTGTTCCAGACATCAATCACTTTATGTGGGAAGCTATTCTTCTTCAAATCTCTTCTGTAACTGTCCTTCTTTAGCTTCTTTTCGTGTACTCTTGTTTCTCTTCTGTCCCATTTTAATAAGTCGTCTCTAACAAGAATTTCCATCCCTTTCATAATTCTGTAAATGGTCAACAAATCACCTTTTTCTCTTCCCTGTTCCAGTGTTGACAGATGTAATTTCTCCAATCTTTGTTTGTATGTCCAATTTGATAGTGCAGCTGCCATTTTTGTTGCTGCTCTTTGAATTCTTTCTAATTTTCTTATGTTTTTTTTCTGTGCTAGGTGCCCATAGTGTTGCAGCATACTCTAGCTTAGGTTTTATTTGTGTAACCACTATTTTCTTTACCATTTCTTCATCCATGTAGTCGAAGGCCACTTTCATTGATCTTAATAAGTTGAAAGTCTCTCCAAATAATTTATTGACATGTTTATCAGGTGTCAAGTCACTTGAGATAATCACTCCCAAGTCCATTTCTGAATCGACTTTTTTGACTTCCTTGTTTCCAATTTTATATTTACCCGATATTCTATTTTTGCTCTTTCCAAATTCCATTATGCTACATTTCTTAATGTTAAAGTTCATTTCACATCTCTGACTCCATTCCTATATTCTGTCCAGGTTTTCTTGTAGTGATCTGCAGTCTTCTTCTGTGCTTACTCTCTTGAGTAATTTGGCATTGTCAACAAACAAGTTCATGTAACAATTCACTCCCTCATCCATATCATTTATATATATGGCAAACATTAAAGGAGCCAATACAGAGCCTTGCAGGACACCACTCTTCACATCTTCCCAGTTCGAATTTTTGTCTCTAAGTACCACTCTCATTTTTCTCCCACTTAAGAAATCCCTCATCCATTCCAGTAGCTTACCTTGTATTCCTCCTATTATTTCAATTTTTCTTATTAACTTTTTATGTGGTACTTTGTCAAAAACCTTCTGCAAGTCCAAGAAGGTGCAATCTGCCCACCCATCTCTTTCTTGTATTATTTAAACTAATCTCGAGTAAAAGCATATTAAATTTGTGGTACACAATATTCCACTTCTAAAGCCAAATTGTTTGGGGTTTAACATTTTATTCTCTTCCAAGTATTTGATCCATTTGTTTCTGATAAATGTTTTGCATATTTTTGCTACTGTGCTTGTAAGGGATACTGGTCTGAAGTTTGTGGGATCTTCTTTGTTTCCTGCTTTATTTATTGGTACTATGTTTGCATCTTTCCAATCTTGAGGTACCTTTCCATCTTTGAGTGAAAAGTCTATTATCTTGTATAAATTGTCCGTCAGTTCGTCTATACACTTTTTCAGTATCCAATATGCAATTCCATCTGGTCCATGCGATTTCCTAACATCTAGGTTTTTTATTTGGTCTCTTATTTCTTTCTGTGTTACCTTTATTTCTTTCATTTTAGGGGGTCTTTCTTGTTGTCCATCTTCCCAAATTTGTGAGCTCTCAATTGTAAAAACACCTGAAATGTCTGATCATAACTTCTGCCATTTCTGTGTCGTCCATATATTCTTTGTCTCCATGCAGTTTTACAATTTCGTGTTTATCTTTTAATTTGTCATTTACATCTCTGTAAAAGAGTTTAGGTTGATCCTTACATTTGTTTATAATATCTTTTTCATAATTTCTTTTTTTTTCCTGCATATATTCACACATTCATTCCTAAGTTCTGTTTACGTTTGCCATTTGTATGTTTTCTTGTCTCTTTCCCATCTTTTCCAGGCTTTGTCTCTTCTGTCTTTAGCCTCACTGTACCTTTTGTTATACCAACACTTTATATAAATCTCTTTTTGCTTCTTCTTTGGTACATATATATCAATTCCTTACTTGTACTTTTCTTTGAATATGTTCCATTTGTCTTCCATCTTTGTTTCCTCTTTGGAGAATTTATCCCAGTTTGTGTTTTGGAAAAATTTCCTTACATATACCAAAGGCTTTTTCCCCCTTACAAGGGAGGTAGCCAAAAAGAAAAAGGCTTAAAAACCATTCCCACCCATTCCATCCCTAAATACACTCCATTCCCCTCCACCCTCCCTCCTATCTTTGCACCTCCTGGATGACGGGTCATCCCTGCATCTTGTCCACTGCCCTGGGTCAGAGGCAGTGTCACAAGACAGCACATCCACAGCAAGGCTGCTTCATTAAATCGGCAACCTCCCTTCTTCGTCCCCTCATGCAGAAAAGGAGAAGACAGGGAGAAATCCCTTTGGGCTGCGTCAAATTTTGCTCACACATATTACCTCACCCCCCATCCCCCCCATTCATTCCACCTCATGCATCACATCATCCATATACAACCATTCTCCATTCACCCCTGTCTTCTGTCCTCTCCCGTCCTTCCTCAACAGACATTCCCCTCTTCCCCAAAGTCCCTTTCACCCCATCTATCTATCTCATCCTAGGTCACCCCCTCATGTTCACTCCCTCCACATCTGCCTTCTATACCTCTTTTACTAGTCTTTCTTCACTCATTCTTTACATGTGTCCAAACCATCCCAATACTCTTTCATCCACCCTATCTCCCAGCTCCCTTAACACCCCTATTCTCCTCCTCACCTCCTCATTTCTCACTCTATCTAGCCTAGTAACTCCCATCATACTTCTCAGACACCTCATCTCAAACACATTCAAACTCCTTCTCTCTTCCTCTCTTATGTTCCATGTTTCTGCCCCATACAGTGCTGTCGGTACAATCACTCCTTCATGCAATCTCCTCTTAGCATCCATTCCCAAATGTCTACTCTTCATTACACTTTTTAAACCACCAAGGCATTTACTTGCTTTTTCTCAATCTACATTCTACCTCCACCTCCATTCCACCCTTTCCTGCCACATTCGCACCCAAGTATCTAAAACTATCCACTTCTTCCGGTCACTCTCCCTTAATGGTCACTTCCAGTCTGCTGCCACTTTCACCACTTGTACATATCATCACCTTACTTTTACCCACATTTATCTTCAACTTTCTTCTTTCACACACTCTCTCAAACTCTGTCACCAGCTTCCTCAATCCCTCCTCTGATCCTGCCACAAGCACAGTCTTCCGCAAACAACAGCTGGCTCACCTCCCACTTTTCTCCATTTTCTTTAAACATCTCCAATACCTGGCCCACTACCCTTGCATTTACATCATGCACCACCACATCCATGTATAAGTTGAACAGCCAGGGCGACATAACACATCCCTGACGAAGTCCCATCTTTACATCAGACCACTCACTCTCTCCACTTCTAATCCTGACACATGCTCTACTACTCTTAGTAAAAACTCTTGACAGCTCATAGAAGTATTCCTCCTATCCCGTATATATGCAAAACCTCCCACAGTGCTTTCCTGTCTACTCTATTATAAACCTTTTCCAGATCCATAAAAGCCCAAAAAACATCCTTACCTTTCTCACATATGTCTTACCGCAACCTCTACCTGACCTAAATCCACACTGTTCCTCACCAATTACTCCCTCTGTTCCTCTCCTAATCCTCTCAATCAAGACCCTCCCATAAGCCTTCCCAACTACACTTAACAAGCTAATCCCTCTGAAACTACTACACTCACACTTGTCCCCTTTTCCCTTGTAAAGTGGAACTATACAGGCATTCCTCCAGTCCTCCGACACTCTACCCTCTCTTAAACAAACATTAAATAACCTCACCAGCCAGTCCACCATCACTGTACCTCCTTTTTTTTCAGACATTCTGCATGGCATCCATCCAACCCAGGTGCTTTATCTGTTCTCGCCATCTTAACAACTGCCTTCACTTCATCTTTCCTTATTTCTCCTCCATTTTCCTCACTCATCACTCTCATTTTCTTACTGCTTCCCACTACAACTACCTTTCCCTCCCTATCCTCCTTCACATTTAGCAACTCCCTAAAATACTCTGCCCATCTTCCCCTTACTGCCTTCTCTTCCATTATCATCTCTCCATCTGCACCCTTTACCTTTTCTCCTCTACTTGATTCGCCTCCTCTTCCTCTCTTAATTTCTTTACAAAACATCTTTTTATTACTTTCAAAATTTTCTGTCATACTCTTACCCCATTTCACATCTGCTCTCCTCTCTGCCTCCTTTACCTTGTGCTTTACTTCTCTTTTCTTTTCTTTGTACCTCTCATATGATTCCCTTGTCCTATTTTATAACCAATCAGTGAGAGCTCGCTTCTTCTCTTCTACAACCTTCTTTTTTTTTTCATCCCACCATTCACTACCCTTCCTTCTATTTCCTCCCATCCTTCTTGTTCTACACATCATCTTTGCACACTTTGTGACTCCCTTCTTGAACCATCCCCATTCCTCCTCCATTCCTAGCTCTGCTCTATCCTTCACTCCCTCCCACTCCTCCCTCAGCTTCTTCTTGTACTCCTTCTCCTTTTCATTAAAAGAGTTCACTCTAAGCACCTCCCTACCATTTGTCCTTTTCCTCTTTCTCCATCTATCCTCCACTCTCAACTTACCTTCCACCAAAAAAATATCTGATATTCCCCCACTCTCTCCCTTTAGCACATGTACATCCTTAACTCTCCCTATTATACTCCTATCGTTTTACAAAATCCGTTTTGCGTACATTAATCTTCCTTCTCTATTTCTATCATTCCTTCCTACATTGTTTTGTTCTTTTAATTCAAACTCTATTAGTATATGGTGACTCTTTCCAATGGGTGTTTTATACTTCATTTTGTTCACGATATCTGGTTCAGAAGTAAATATCAGGTCTAGTTTTGACGGTTCCTCATTGTTTCTATATCTAGTATTTTCCTAAACCCATTGTGTTAAGGTGTATTTGAGGGTCATATCCAATAGAATGTTGCCCCAAAGTTCTGCTCCCCCTTTTATTATCATTTCTTTCCAGATTATATCCTCTGCATTAAAATCATAATTAACTCCACATTATCTTTGCCTTCATTTATCTTTGCCACATTTAAACCTTTTTTGGTCGATATCATGGCACCTCCTCCCTGCTTGTCTGTTCTATTTTTTGCCCAGTGGTTGTATAGACCTTGTCCCACTATACTTGTTGATAGAGGTCCTTTCAGTTTTGTCTCCACAATTCCCATAATGTCAGATTTCTCTATTTCTAGATAGTCATTTAGTTCATTAATTCCAGAGATCATACATACATACATACATATACCAAGGCTTTTTTCCCCCTTACCAGGGGGGTAGCCAAAAAGAACAAGGCACAAAAACATTCCCACCCATTTCATCCCCGAAAACTCCACACCCCTCCACCCTCCCTCCCATCTTAGCACCTCCTAGATGACGGGTCATCCCTGCACCCTGTCCACTGCCCTGGGTCAGAAGCAGAGATCATACCATCGATATATGTGTATACCACTTTTAGTTTCATATTTTCTTCTCTTTTTTGGTTGAAGTTTCCATTTTTTTGATGTACCATTTTTTCAGTCTTAAGTCCAGTACTCTAATTTTTTTTTTTTTTCCGTCTCTGTTCTTTTCTCATTTCTATCATTTGCTTCAACTCTGAGAGCCTTGTCTTTCTCTTTTTCCTCATCATGCATTTCCTTTTTTATCTATATATGTTTGAATTTCTTGCTGTTTGCTAGTTTGCTAGTTTGATCACTTCTGATAATACCTCCTCGGCTATCATTTGAGTTCTTAGTTTTATTTTCAGAGGTCTATGTTGTTTTTCTTTTGAATATTTGCCTATCCTGTGAATTTTGTCAATTTTTTTATCAAAATTTTGCCCTTTGTCCTGTATTTCTTTAAAAATTTCCTTAGCTATTTCTTTTCCCTCCTTTTCTCTCTGGTATTTATACATATCATGTTTTTCCTGGATACCATAGACCACAATGCATTTACCTTTGTCAACTGTATCACCCAGTTTTCCTTTTCTTTAATTACTTTCACAAGAGTTTTTATGAGAGTAGTAGAGCTTGTGTCAGGATTAGAAATGGAGAGATTGAGTGGTTTGAGGTAAAGGTGGGACTTCGTCAAGGATGCGTTATGTCGCTCTGGCTGTTCAACTTATACATGGATGGGGTGGTGCGAGAGGTGAATGCAAGGGTAGTGGGTCAGGGATTGGAGATGGTTAAAGAAAATGGAGAAAAGTGGGAGGTGAGCCAGCTGTTGTTTGCGGACGACACTGTGCTTGTGGCAGGATCGGAGGAGGGATTGAGGAAGCTGGTGGCAGAGTTTGGGAGAGTATGTGATAGAAGAAAGCTAAAGATAAATGTGGGTAAAAGTAAGGTGATGAGATGTACAAGGGGTGAAAGTGGCAGTAGACTGGAAGTGAACATTAAGGGAGAGCGACTGGAGGAAGTGGATAGTTTTAGATACTTGGGTGCAAGTGTAGCAGGAAAAGGTGGAGTGAAGGTGGAGGTAGAATGTAGATTGAGAGAAGCGAGTAAATGCCTTGGTGGATTAAAGAGTGTAATGAGGAATAGACATTTAGGAATGGATGCGAAGAGGAGACTGTGTGAAGGAGTGATAGTGCCAACAGCACTGTATGGGGCAGAAACGTGGAACATAAGAGAAGAAGAGAGAAGGAGTTTGAATGTGTTTGAGATGAGGTGTCTGAGAAGTATGGTGGGGGTTACTAGGCTAGATAGAGTGAGAAATGAGGAGGTGAGGAGGAGAACAGGGGTGAAAAAGGAGCTGGGAGATAGGGTTGATGAAAGAATATTAAGATGGTTTGGACACATGGAAAGAATGAGTGAAGAAAGACTAGTAAAAGAAGTATGGAAGGCAGATGTGGAGGGAGTGAACATGAGGGGACGTCCTAGGATGAGGTGGATGGATGGGGTGAAGGGTGCTTTGGGGAAGAGGGGAATGTCTGTTGAGGAAGGAAGGGAGAGGACGGAAGATAGAGGTGAGTGGAGAATGGTTGTATATGGATGATGTTGTGATTGCATGAGGAGGAATGGGCGGGGGGGTGAGGTAGTATGTGTGAGCAAATTTTGACGCAGCCCGATTGGATTTCTCCCCGTCCTCTCCTTATATGCAAGGGGGGACGGAGAGGGGGGGTCGCCGATTAAATGAAGCGGCCTTGCTGTGGATGTGCTGTGTCTTGCGACACTGCTTCTGACCCAGGGCGGTGGGCAAGGTGCAGGGATGACCCGTCATCCAGGAGGTGCTCAGATGTGTGGAGTGTATTTAGGGATGAAATGGGTGGGAGTGCTTTTATGCCTTTCCCTTTTTGGCTACCTCCCTTGAGAGGGGGAAAAAGCCTTGGTATATGTATGTATGTATGTACTTTCACAACTGTTTCTTTTGTATTTTCCTCCATCTGATTTTGTACTATTTCTCTAAAAGTTATTTTTCTCTTTTCTTGTTCTTGTTTCCATTGATTTTTTATTTCAATGAGGTCTATTTCTTTAATTGACTCTTCCACCTTTCCGGTCACTACCTGTAATTGCTCTTTGACCTCCTTTTTCAGTTATTAATTTTTATTTTTTTCCTCATTTTTTTTTTTTTTTTTTTTTTTTTTTTTTTAGGATATCAATTTTGCTCTTAAGGTCACTTAATTCTCTAATCATTTACTTGTTACTCTTATGCAGAGTAATCAATTCCCTAAGTATAGCTCAGTAGTCCAATTTTAAATCTATGATTTCTTCCAATAATTTGTTTACTTTGCGATTTCTTAATGCATTACTATATCTAAATTCTCTATATTTAAGCTTTTACCTATTTCTCCTGGATTTCTTTGAAAATCTGAAAAACTGTTGTTCTCCCACCTTTGGTTTATCCTTGGAGTGTCAATTAAACATGTTTTTTTGGGGATGACATCTCTAGGTGATTCCACCTTATGTCTAGGCCTCTCTTTTTTGGTTTGTTTAATATTCTTTCGTCTTTTTCTTTTTCCATTGTGCCAACTATACTTATTTCAAGAACTGGATTTTACCTTATTGGTCACACAAGAAACATATATGTATATAAAACATCTTCACCTAAGTACCAAGAAATAATTAGCATTACCACAAACATCATTACCTGGTCTATTATTGAAGTTGAGGTCTTTGGGGGATACAAAGAGTAGATTCCTGTAAGAATAGTTTGGTACTAGGATGTCTCTTGGAGGTAGTTCCACAACTTCTTTGATGGGTCGACACTTTTCATCTGTAAAATTGGACATTATTTTTTTTGTGACAATAACATACATTGGTTCAAATTAATATGACAGTTGTTACACAGTAAATACAATAAATCTATGAAATTATGAATAAGATAGAAAACATATTCTGACTGTAAACTACAGCATGCATCTTCATCTGCATATATTTGAGTCTAGAAAACCTGATAAAAGTAGAAATTATATGTGATAACATCAAAAATTCCCTCTCTCACACAGGGCTAGGATGGTGCCTCCTTACAGAGGACTATGATGCAGTAGAAAGCAATCAATCAATTCACTGCCTCAAGTCTCTTTTGCAGAAGACTCACGGCTCCCAGGTAATTGGCACTGGCAGTCGAATTAGACCATAGTCAACTTTGGAAAAAATACAGCAATCCTTTTTATATCCAAACTAATAGGGCCACAGAGTGTTTATATATTGATAATGTCAATGGTTGGGGAAATACTGCCAGAGGAGCAAGGGGGGATGACTAGGAAGGCAGGTCAGTCAACCTCTGGCCCACAAATGCAGTAATCCCTCCTATATCTCAACTAAAAGTGTAACAGTGTATTTGGACAATGGCAATATGTATATGGGAGGGATTACTGTATTGCATTATTGTCTACGAACAGCAAAAAAATAATAATAACTGCAGAAAGTGCATTACATTACAAAAAAAAAAAAAAAAAAATCAATATACTTCAAGAAATACTCTACCCGAATTAAATTTCTGATATTCACAACTACACATTACACAAGAGTTAAAGTGTATCTAATATAGGTAATCTCCTATAACATGGGTTCAATTATCAAGAGTGGGTACAGTGAATCCTCCTTATACGGTAATTCTTTATCCGGTAAATTCACAGTTACGGCATTTGGTAATTACTACCCTCGATTCTATTTACAGTAAGAACAATTCACAGATAAGGTATCCACTCATGTTTTGAAGAAGAAAGAGCAGGGAGAAGGTACGACTGCCATATCCTATTATCACATGTATACGGTAATTTCAATTGGTAGTAACGTTTTCAGAATGCATATTTACCATATAATGAGGACTTACTGTACTTGACTGGAAAAGAGCTATGAGCATAGCAACTGACCCACATGTTACATGAATATTTGTTATGCAATTTTCTCTTGTTTCATCTACTACTAATGAACATGAGAGAGAGAATGAGAGATAAAGAGAGAGAGAGAGAGAGAAAGAGAGAGAGAGAGAGAGAGAAAGAGAGAGAGAGAGAGAACATAAGAATGAAGGAGACTGCAGGAGACCATAAGGTCCTTGGCAGCTCCGTATCCATCACTACCTGTCATCCCCATCCATAAAGTTGTCTAATCGTTTCTTAAAACAACTGATAGTTTCAGCGCTTACTACATGATTACTAAGTCTATTCCATTCGTCCACCCTATTAGTAAACCAATTCTTGCCTATTTCCTTTTTAAATCTAAATTTCTCCAGTTTAAATCCATTACTGCGAGTTCTGCCCTGTTGTTTTAATATGATGACCTTGTTTGCATCCCCCTTGTTAAAGCCTTTGATCCACTTGAACACCTCTATCAGATCACCCCGCACTCTGCATCTTTCCAGAGTGGATGGATGATTTCTTGAATGGGAGAAAAATGTGGGTTACTTAGGGACAAAAACTCGAACCTAGGAAGAAATGATGAGTGGAGTCCCACAAGGTTCTGTATTGCCTCTAATAATGTTTGCCATATATATAAATGACATGGATGAAGGTGCGGAATGTTATATGAACTTCTTTACAGATGATGCAAAACTACTAAAGAAAGTAAGTACAGAGGAAGACTGTGAATCACTACAGAAAGACCTAGATAAATTCTGAAAATGGAGTAAAAAGTGGGAAGTCAACTTCAACATCAAGAAATACAGTATAATGGAGTTTGGAAAAAGTAAAAATATTATGTCGGGGCAATATAAAATTGGTACAAAGAAAATTAAAAAAGTTAGCTCAGAAAGGGACCTCGGAGTATTCATCAACAAAGACATGTCACCAGACAAGTATATCAACAAAATAGTTGGAGAAACCTTCAATTTACTAAGATCAATGAAAGTGGCCTTTGACTACTTGGATGAGGAAATGGTAAAGAAAACATTAGTTACACTGATAAGACCAAGATTGGAGTACACTGTGACACTATGGACACCCAGTACTAAAAAGATGATGATATGATTTTAACATTACAAACTCCCCCCCTATTGGAAGGCTTGGATGGTGCCCCTCACAGAGGACTGTGTAACATGGAATTTAATGAACCATGCAAATTTAAAGAGCAAAGACAAAGATGGCACCAACACTCTCTAAATTGACATATGAACAAAGACTGTCCAAATTGCAACTACAAACCTTGGAACAAAGAAGAGAAAGAGGAGATCTACTGGCCATTTACAGAATTATGAAAGGGATGGAAATCCTCAACAGAGATGATTTATTAAAGTGGGATAAGAGAAAAACAAGAGGACATGAAAAGAAACTCAAAAAGGATAGTTATAGAAGAGATCTGAAAAAGAAGTTTCCCACACAGAGTGGTGGATATCTGGAACAAATTGGATGAGGCAACAGTGTGTGCGAAAACTATACAAGAATTTAAGAACAAACTTGATCCTGAAAGATACAAAGACAGGTCACTACGAGCATAGCTCTCTTCCCATATAATACAACACTGTTTCCTTCTCATCTTAGCTCCTCATGGATGATGGGTTATCCTTGTCTCCTGCCCACTGCCTGGGTCAGAAGCAATGCAGCAAGACACAGTACATCCACAGCAGGGCCACTTCACTTACATGGCAACCCTCCCACCTCATCCCCACATGCGAAAAAAAGAAAGAATAGGGAGAAACCCTTCTGGGCTGCATCAAAATATCATTCATACACAACTATTCTCTGCTCCCATCTATCCCCTGCCTTCTCCTTTCCCTGTTCAACAGACATTCCCCTTTTGCTCTAAGCCCTTTTCACCCCATCCAACACACTGTATAAACATGAAAATATCAAAATATATCAGACAATATTAATTTCTTTTAAACGTTACCCTTACACTTAATGATGTCAGATGACAACACTTAACATAAAAGCTAAAAGAAATAAAAAATAAATAAATAAAGAAATAAAGAAAAAATAAACAAAAAAACAAAGGAAAAAAAAAATAAATAAAAAAATAAATAAATAAATAAATAAATAGAATTGAAATTAAAATAAGATATGATCAACTGATGGGTGAACATTACAAAATCAATGGAACAAGCTGAAAAAGACCACAGGTCTGAAGTATGTGAACAAATAATTTCCCACACAAATGCATAAACTCCTGGATAAGCCTAGATTATAATGCAAAATTTGAACAAAAATTTATGGCAAAATAGTTATGATAAATTGAAAATAAGAGACAGGACCCTACAAACATGCTCTTTTCCTGTATATTACAATCAGTTAAATACAAAACACCTTATATTGCACTGCCCTACACTCGCTTCTTCCATACAAAACACAAATATTTTCAATGAGTGTCTTCTGTGCTGCACTACTGGCAGTAGCCAGTTCCTGGGGGTCATGTTTCTCCTGCAAGAGAGATGGAGGGAGACAGAATGATTGACTGATTTTTGTGACTTTCTATAAGACCAGCTTTTAGCACTCCAGGAGAGAAAAGTTGTAGGAAACACGGCTTCAGTTGACAGAAAGAGATCCTGGGCCCAGTCTGGAGACCAAGTGTTAGCCCCTAAGGGTTGCATCTCCATAAGGAGTTGATTATGTTGACAGGCTTTGAAAATGGGCAGCAAAGACACTATTCTTTCTAATGTGTCCCAAAGGACCATCACTTCTTGCTGCTGTTGTTGATATTGATGATAATGATGATATGGTGATGCTTATGATGATTAACATTATCAATGCTATTGTACATACATACATACATATACCAAGGCTTTTTCCCCCTTCCAAGGGAGGTAGCCAAAAAGGGAAAGGCATAAAAACACTCCCACCCATTTCATCCCTAAATACACTCCACACCCCTCCCACCCTTCCTCTCATCTGAGCACCTCCTGGATGACGGGTCATCCCTGCACCCTGCCCACCGCCCTGGGTCAGAAGCAGTGTCGCAAGACACAATACATCCACAGCGAGGCCGCTTCATTTAATCGGCGACCCCCCCTCTCCGTCCCCCTTTGCATATAAGGCGAGGACGGGGAGAAATCCCTTCGGGCTGCGTCAAAATTTACTCACACATACTACCCCACCCCCCACTTCCCCGCCCATTCCTCCTCATGCTATTGTAGTATATGTATATACTAATGGCTTTTTTCCCCTTGTATAGAGAATCACCAAGTCAAATCATACCTTCACTCTTCTTGGAAGAAAAGCACTGAAAAGAGAATCCCCTATTTCCTCATAATGCTCTATTAAGTAACCCTTTTATGACATACAGGAACATATTCTAATAATAACAATTCATCTTGCTGCTCATACACCTTTCCAACAGCCTGGTGGGGATTGTGTTCATACCCTAAAATTATTCACCATTTCTTAAACTTTAGGGATACGATAATTAATGTGCATATAGTCTAAATGAATCAGGAAATAAGCCTGTGAGAGTGTGCTGTACAATCCTGTGTAAAGCATGAAAATAATATAGGGTGACCAAGTTGTGATAACATAACTTCAGACAGGAACTCGTTTCAGTTTTCCATGCCTTTGCCTCTAGAAAATTATTCCTTTTTTTACTAAGCTAGCAACCTTCTATAAAAACAAAAGTACATGAATGTTCATTTTCCTGAAAGGTCAATAAACTTCATCTACTTGTGTATATTCATGCAATATCAAGCAAATTGGCCATGCTGAAAAAAGCTTAAACAATATTGTGGTGGAAATACCATGAGGATAACAATGCATGCATCACACTAAGAAAGCTTGGTTACTATGCAGAACAGAAATCCAAGCAAAATACAAGCTGATGTGAGGAAAGAATGAAGCAAAATAAAACACTATAAAAAGATGATCATTCAAGTTTGTGACTTACAATCATTCTCTTCTTTTTCCTCTGCCTCTTCATCTGTGCAGTGATTCATTTGTGGAAGAAAGAACAAATAAGAACAAGCTGTGAGCCATTGTTAACTGCTAGTGATTAGTCATTTACATCATCTGCCATTTGTCATGAGTGGCACAGTGATGATTCTCTACTTCATAAAAAGAGCAAAATAAATTACAACCGTGTGTTAAGATTAAGTATTAGTTTCAAACAATACTAAACAATCAAGTTTATTTCTAAATTTTTGTCTCATCTCAGGTTTCACCAAGTGGAAACCCACATCCCTGCAGTGGCTGGTAATGGTCCTCAGCCCCCCATAGATTTTTCTGGGTAGAAAGTTCGGCCTGTTGTCTGTGTTGTATTAGCATTAGATAGGAGTGGACTAAGGTTTGGGAGTATAACCAAAACCTGTACATCACCTTCATTGATATACAGAAGGCCTTGGATTCAATACCTAGTGAAAAGGTATGGAGATGTATGGAGGAGAGGTATGGTATCACAGGACATCTAAAGAAAGCCATTAAAAGCTTGTACGAGGTCCATTCAAAAAGTATCCGACCTTGGTCCATAAAAGGACAAATAATTTACCATTCAGGAATCCATTTTTGTGGCAGTTGACGGCACCCTTACTGTGCATGCGTGGAAATTTTAAAAGCTGTAGTGCACGCCAGTTCCCACCTGTTAAGGCTAGAGTGCAGTCATCCAGTACATACTCATCGGATTATCGTCCTTATGCAACATGTCGGAGCGCATCGAGCAGCGCTATTGCATTAAGTTCTACCACAAGCTTGGTGATACGCAAGTGCAAACTATCCAGAAGATTCAGCAAGCCTTTGGCGATGAAGCCATGGGAATAACACAGATAAAGGAGTGGTATAACCACTTCAAGCAAGGACAAACCTCAGTTGAGAGCAAGCCACAGTCTGGCAGGCCATCCACCAGCAGTAACGAAGAATTCATTGCGAATGTTCATCGAATAGTGGAGGACGACCGTCGTATAACCATCAACGAGTTTGTCGGAGAAGTAGGAATAAGCACAGGATCAGTTCATACAATTTTAACCGAAGATTTGGCCATGCAACGAGTGTCTGCAAAATTTGTTCCAAAGTTGCTGGTAGAACAGCAGAAACAACTCCGCCTGGAAATTGCACAAGACCTGCTTGACTGTGCTAACAGTGATTCTGACTTCATGAAGACCATCATCACTGGTGATGAGACAAGGGTGTATGGATACGACCCGGAAACAAAATTTCAGTCATCACAATGGAAGCATCAGACATCACCAAGACCAAAAAAAGCACGACAGGTTCGGAGCAACGTCAAGGTAATGTTGACATGTTTTTTTGACTCCAGTGGTATTGTGCATCATGAATATGCACCAGCAGGACAAACAATTAATAAGGAGTATTATCTGGAAATTATGCGACACCTTCGCGATGCTGTGTGACAAAAACGACTGCAAATGTGGGCTGCGCGCAACTGGCAACTTCACCATGACAATGCACCTGCTCATTCTGCCCACCTGATCCAAGCTTACCTGGCTAAAAACAATACTCCACTTGTTCGGCACCCTCCCTACTCTCCAGACGTGGCACCTTGTGACTTTTGGCTCTTCCCTAAACTGAAAACAACCCTTAAAGGGAAGTGCTTTGAGTCGAGAGAGGAAATTATGAGAAAAACGACAGCAGAGCTCTACAACATTCCAATTTCGGCATTCCAGAGATGTTACCAGCAGTGGCAGCACCGCTGGGAGAAGTGTGTGCACTCCCAAGGGGAGTACTTTCAAGGTGATTGAATAAAAGTTTTGAAATGTACACAAATTTTTTCTTTATGGACCAAGGTCGGATACTTTTTGAATGGACCTCGTATTACCACTGTGTATGTAGTGTTATATCAACATCTGGGTCAGAAAAGTGGTTCCAAATGGTTCCACAAGGAAGTGTGTAATCCCTGCTGCTTTTCATAGCATATATGGAAACTATGATAGAGAATTTTAAGGAAAGTAGAGAGGAAGGCTATAAGAACAGAATAATGGCTTACACAGATAATACAGCTGAATAAAGTACAGGTAGGGAAGAGATTGAAGAAAACTTAAAAAGGTGGAATGAGTGTTTTACAAGGTAAGTAAATTTCCACGGCAAGCTTACAGAAGTAGGAGGGGAGCAGTTGTTAGTTGCCGGCTCTCCTTATGTTTCCAAAAGAGAGAGAATGCAGCTGAAGTTGATAGATCTTGGGACCTAGTCCAGAAACCTTATGTCAGCCCCTCAGGGACTTTTCTGAATGAAGGTATGAGTATTTTAAAAGTTGTACAGCTGGGAGATGAATATCTCATATGTCCATTTTTGAGGATCACCACTTGCAAGTACTCACTGGTCCTATAGTATTGATACAAAGACGATAACTAGTATATTCCCTTAAAATTATAAAACAGAACCTCTTAATGTTTGAGTTAACTCTGGAGAGTGAGAGTACACATGCAAACATGATGTTTATGCAAGTAATGGGCTATGTACAGTTACATCCCTTAATTCCATCCTCCTCAATAATCTATGCAAATATGACCCACAGAAGTTGCTTTAATAATGTAATTTCATTTGTATTTATTTTTCATCACTGGCATGTATGTGGGCAACACACACATTGACAGATGATGATGAATTATTTATGTAATGCTAACAATGAATCTATATCAAACCAGGCTATATGCCACATATATATATATATATATATATATATATATATATATATATATATACAGTCAAATCTCAATTAACATGAGTTTAACTAACATGTTTTCAGTTTAACACAAGTTAATTTTTAAGGATTTTTTTTTAAATAACACGACAATTTCGATTTAACACGATTTGAATTTGGTGGTAAGAGCACTGAGAGAGAGGGCCTCCGTGCGGTCAGTCTCCCACGCTCTGTTTTGATCTCAGTCTGAAGCTAGCCCGCACTGTGAGTGGAAGTGTCTGTGTTAAAGGTACGGACTGTGATAATATGTCATAAAAGCTTGAAAAATTGTTACAGAAAAATGAATAATTTAGTTAGAGATTGTATACACTCGTTTTCTGTTGTACATCAAAACAAAAAAGAAATGGTGTTACCAACCCACAATTAATGGTAAACTAATTTTTAAATGTGTGGACCATGATTATAAGTCATAATAGCTTGAAAAATTGTTACAGAGAAATGAATAATTTAGTTAGAGATTGTAAACTCTTGTTTTCTGTTCTACACAAAAAAAAAAAAAAAAAAATTGGTGTCACCAACCCACAATTAATGGTACACTAATTTTTAACAACGAGTGCCCGGGAGTCGGAGGAAAAGGCGAGTGAGGCAGAGAGTGGCTGGTGACGAGTGCGCACATAGAATAAATAACTGTGTGTGTGTTTTTGTTGTTTCTGTAACCTACAAATGTATTAATAATGTGTTTGTAGTAACAAAATCCCAAAATAGACAAAACTTTCCCAGTGTCCAAGAACTTAACTCCCCTATTACCATTATTTTCTTTGGGAAAAATATGTTTAACTAACATGATTTTGATTAACACAATGTCTCCAGGAATGTAACCCTTGCATTAATTGAGAGTTGACTATATATATACATATATATATATATACATATATATATATATATATATATATATATATACATATACATACATACATACATATATACATATACATATATATATATATATACATACACATACATATATGCCTACATGTCCTTTACAGTAATCTTTTGTTAACTTTCTAAAAAAAAAAAAAAAAAAAGTATGATTAAGGCAACATACAAGTAACAAACATAAAGCCATAAGATGAGGCAAAGCTGTCAACAATATACTACTCAAGGTTACTCCCAAAGTAACAAGTTTGAATCTTTTACCCTTAACTGTGCCCAGTGATAAGAATGATTATTATGTTACATTTTAGACATATTTTGCGTAGATAATGAAGGGGTAAAAAAGTGGGATGGGAATAGGCACCATGAAAGCCCTAGGTTGTTGGCAGTCAATGGGTAAAGACAACTATGTACATATACCAAAAAGCATTTACCACCTTAAAAGAAAAGTGGCCATGTAAAAGCATACACCCTTACCACACCCATTCAAAACACATTTGTTGTCCCTCCTGTATTTGCTCCATCTGGATAAAAGCTCATTCCTGTCTAAATCCACACTGTTTGGGTCAGAGACATGCAGCAAGATACAGCAGGGCCTGACAGCTGGAGTTGGATTAACCCCACTGCTTCATTAAATGGCAACCCCCATCCCCTTCATTCACTCAAGATATATACAAAGCAGACAACAATAAATCCCTTTGGGCCATGTAATTTCCTTATCCACTTACACTCTCCATTCACATTTATTGTTTGTCCTCTTCTTTGCTTATCAGGCATTCCCCTTGCATCCAAAGGCCTCTTCACTCTGCCTATCACCCTCAATCTTGGTCTTCCTTTCACGTTCCTTCCATCCACTTCTGCTTTCTAGTCTTCTAACTAGTCTTTATTTGTAACTTTCTTTGTAACTCCCACCTTACTTCTTTTGATTTCATTTGACTCACCTTGTCTTAAGTATTCACCACCTATTCATTCAATGAATATTACAACAATGACTTGAAATGAATGGAACTCCAGTGACCATTAAAGCTATAAACCTTCTTTTAGATAGCATAACTCTAAGTGATGCACTCTTTTTAAGTAACCACAAAAGAAAACTGACTTGGCTACTAGTATTCATGAACTATTTCATGCTAAATACACCACACTTCTTAACTTGTTCCATACGATGATGCCTATGTAGGCCTCATTAGGTACGAGTTGTATTTACCTAGTTGTATTATACAAGAAGGGGATGCTCATAGTGACCCATCTTTGTATCCTGCAACATCTAGTTTGTTCTTAAATTCTTGTATGGTGTTTGCACACACTATTGTTTCATCCAATTTGCTCCAGACATCCACCGCTCTGTGTGGAAAACTTTTTTTTTTTTTTTTCCAGACCTCTTCTATAACTGTACTTTTTTAGTTTCTTTTCATGTCCTCTTGTTTTTCTTCTAGCCCACTTTAATAAGTCTTCTCTGTCAAGGACTTCCATGCCTTTCATGATTCTGTAAATGGCCAATAGATCACCTCTTTCTCTTCTTTGTTCCAGTGTAGACAATCTTTGTTCGTATGTCTATTTTTAAAGTGTTGAGGCCATCTTTGTTGTTGCTCTATGGATTCTTTCTATTTTCCTTATATTCTTTTTTGTACTGGGTGTCCATAGTGTCGCAGCGTACTCCAATCTTGGGTATATGAGGATGCCAGTATCGGTGTCTTGATTATATTGATTTTGTAGCTGTAGCTAAGAGACCCCCGAATTCTGTGAACTGGTTTGATCATGTTTTCTGTGTTTATTATTACTCAAAGTGAAAGAGAATGAGTAATACAGCAGTGACTTTATATTTTATAACATAAGTAGTGTGATGCATTGTACATTAGGCATCTGATGCTGTGCACAAAATTTGATTAGTAATGAAGAAGTTAAACACTCTATCTTGATCCCTTGTACAGTCTTCTCTTTGTGTTCATCCTCATATATCTACTTCATTCACCCCAAGACATTTACTTGCTTCCCTTATTTTATAATTCACCTTTACTCCACCCCTCTATTCTGTTACACATGACCTTAAATACTTGTAGCTCTCAACTTCTTCCAGCCTCTCACCCTTTAAACTCACCACCCTCACCCCTTGTACATCTCACCACCTAACTTTATCCTTCATCCATTTCTTCCTCCTTTCACATACCCTTCTAAAATCTGTCAATACCGTCTACTTGCTGACTCAGCTACAAATGCAGTGCCATACCCAAAACAATCATTAGTCATTAGATCACCTCCCATGTCCATCTGCTCTCATTTCCTAGCTCCTAACCTTTCCCCAGCACCTTTGCATTAAAATTCCTTACCATCTTATCCAAAGACATGCCTGATCGTAACTTCAGCCATTTCTACATCATCTATATATTCTTTATTTCCTTGGCACAGTTTCACCATTTCGTGTTTGTCATTCAGTTTATCATTTACATAGCTGTAAAATAGTTTAGGTTGGTCCTTGTATTTATCTATTATATCTTATTCGTAGTTTCTTTTTTCCTCCCTGTGTATATCTACATATTTGTTTCTCAGTTTGATGTATGTTTGCCATTTGGTCATTTTTTTTGTCTTTTTTCCATCTTTTCCAGCTCTAGTTTGTTCTTAAATTCACTACACTTTTTGCTATACCAACACTTTATGTAAACCCTTTCTTGTTTCTTCTTTAGTACTTATTTATCTGTTCCCTCCTTGTATTTTTCTTTAAATATATTCCATTTCTCTTCCATCTTTGTTTCTTCATTTGTGTGTGTATTTACCTAGTTGTAATATACGGGAGGGAAACTATGCTCATGGTGACCCGTCTTTGTATCTCTCCGCATCAAGTTTTATCATAAAATCTTGTATAGTGTTTGCACATACTGTTTTACTAGGGGTTACTAGGCTAGATAGAGTGAGAAATGAGGAGGTGAGGAGGAGAACAGGGGTGGAAAAGGAGTTGGGAGATAGGGTTGATGAAAGAGTATTAGGATGGTTTTGACACATGGAGAGAATGAGTGAAGAAAGACTAGTAAACGAGGTATGGAAGGCAGATGTGGAGGGAGTGAACATGAGGGGATGTCATAGGATGAGGTTGATGGATGAGGTGAAGGGGGCTTTGGGGAAGAGGGGAATGTCTGTTGAGGAAGGATGGGAGAGGACAGAAGATAGGGGTGAATGGAGAATGGTTGTATATGGATGATGTTGTGATTGCATGAGGTGGAATGGGTGGGGGGATGGGGGGTGAGGTAGTATGTGTGAGCAAAATTTGACGCAGCCCGAAGGGATTTCTCCCCATCTTCTCCTTTAATGCAATGGGGGGACGGAGAGGGGGGGTCGCCGATTTAATGAAGCGGCCTTGCTGTGGATGTGCTGTGTCTTGCGACATTGCTTCTGACCCAGGGCAGTGGACAAGGTGCAGGGATGACCCGTCATCCAGGAGGTGCTCAGATAAGAGGGAGGGTGGAGGGGTGTGGAGTGTATTCAGGGATGGAATGGGTGGAGATGATTTTATGCCTTTCCCTTTTTGGCTACCTCCCTTGTAAGGGGGAAAAAGCCTTGGTATATGTATGTATGTACATACTGTTTTGTTGTCTAATTTGTTCCATGTATTTATCGCTCTGTGTGGGAAACTTCCTTTTCAAGCTTTTTCTATAACTATCCTTTTTCAGTTTTTTTCCGTGTCCTCTCGTTTTACTGTTGTCCCAAACTAACAAGTCATTCCTGTCTAAAACTTCCATTCCTTTCATTATTCTGTAGATAGTCAGCAAATCTCCTCTTTCCCTTCTTTGTTCCAGAGTTGGTAGATTCAATTTGGACAGTCTTTGCTCATATGTTAGTTTGGCGAGAGTCGGTGCTAGTTTGGTTGTCGCTCTTTGTAATCTTTCTAGTTTCTTAATATTCTTTTTGGTACTGGGTGTCCAAAGTGATGCTGCGTACTCAAGTTTTGGTCTTATTAGTGTAGTTAGTATTTTCTTTATCATTTCTTCATCCATATAAGCAAATGCCACTTTGATTGACCTCAATTAGTTGTAGGTTTCTCCGAATATTTTATTTATATGCTTATCTGGTTTCGTCCTTTCCAATTCATCACTCCAAGATCTTTTTCCGAGTTTGCTTTTTTTTATTTTTTCTTCCCCAATTCTGTAATCTTTTGATATTCTGTTTTTACACTTTCCAAATTCCATTATACTGCATTTCTTTATATTTAATTTTACTTCCCACTTTTGAGTCCAATTCCAGATCGTGTCCAGATCTTGTTGCAATGAGTTGCAGTCCTCTTCCGTTTTTACCTTCTTTAGTAATTTTGAATCATCTGCAAAGAAATTCATATAGCACTCCACGCCTTCATTCATGTCATTAATGTATACGGCGAACATGATCGGGGCCAGTACTGATCCTTGCGGGACACTGCTTCTTACTTCTTCCCAGTGTGTGTATTTACCTAGTTGTATTATACGGGAATGGAGCTATGCTCATAGTGATCCGTCTTTGTATCTTTTGGCATCAAGTTTGTTCTTAAATTCTTGAATAGTATTTGCACACACTGTTGCCTCATCTAATTTATTCCAGATATCCACCACTCTGTGTGGGAAACTATTCTTTTTCAGATCTCTTCTTCAACTATCCTTACTGAGTTTCTTTTTATGTCCTCTTGTTTTTCTCTTGTCCCACTTTAATAAATTATCTCTATCTAGGACTTCCATTCCTTTCATAATTCCATAAATAGTCAGTAGATCTCCTCTTTCTCTTCTTTGTTCCAGGGTTGGTAGTTCCAATTTGGACAATCTTTGTTCGTATGTCAATTTGGAGAGTGTTGGTGCAATCTTTGTCATTGCTCTTTGTATTCTTTCTAATTTCTTTATAATCTTTTTAGTACTTTTTTGTGTGTGTAAAGGTATGACTGTAGTATTTCTGCAGCTTTGTGTGCATTACAATGTGTGAAGGTAATTATTATATTGTCTGCATAAGAAGAGATTTGTATTTTTGAGGTGTCAGGTGTGGGTATATCAAGCATGTATAGATTAAAGAGTGTGGAGGATAGAACTGAGCTGTGATATTCCATTCTTAAAGTTTCTGGTGTACAATAATTGGCCATTATATGACCTATAGGCATTTCTACCTGCCAGATAAATGGCTAGCCATTTTTTGGAATTATTGTACATGTTTGTGTTATATGTTTTGTTCACAAGATTTTGACTGGGAGGGCATCAAAAGCTTTAATAATGTCTAGTTTTATGAGAAGTGTCCTGTGTATGGGCTTATCTGAATTAATGTCATAAAAAATTCTTTGTGTGAGGTTTATCAGATGAGTATTTGTAGAGTGTAATATTCTAAAACTGTGTTGTGATTCAGCAAGGGGGGTATGTAGTGTGATGAGTTGTAGTACGAGTATGAAGTATTCTATGACTTTGAGGGGGTGCATGCAAAGAAGTGTGATTGGGTTTGGGGATGGTGATAATATTCCCATGCACCAAGATGTCGGATATAGTGCTGTGTGAATAGCTGTAGTTTGCAATGTTGGTGAGTGCATGTATACCATGTGGTCCAAGGTGTTTTAGGTAGATGTTACTAATGTTGTCAGAGCCATAGGTGGATAACTGCTTGAGGTTATAGATTATATGCTTTCTATGGGGAAGTCTCTTACATCAAATGATCCATCAATCTTTATGGTAAGGGTGGTGAGATGGATTGTCTGTATTTACCTAGCTTACCTAGTTGTATTATACGGGAAGGGGAGTTATTATCGTAGTGACCCGTCTATGTATTTTTCAGCATCTAGTTTGTTCTTAAATTGTTGTATGGTGTTTGCACACACTATTGTTTCGTTCAATTTGTTCTAGACATCCACCACTCTTTTCATGTCCTCTTGTTTTTCTTTTATCCCACTTTAATAAGTCTTCTCTATTAAGGACTTCCATGCCTTTCATGATCCTGTAAATGGCCAATAGATTGCCTCTTTCTCTTCTTTGTTCCAGGGTTTGTAGTTCCAGTTTAGACAATCTTTGTTCATATGTCAATTTTGAAAGTGCTGGGACCATCTTTGTCATTGTTATTTGGATTCTTTCTAATTTCTTCACATTCTTTTTTTGTACTGGGTGTCCATAGTGTTGCAGAGTACTCTAATCTTGGTCTTATCAGTGCAAAATTATTTATGAGTGTATTTGCTCGTTGTCTGTTTAAGGGTAAGTTGACTGTTGTTGTGGATATTACTGCATGAGAACATGTTGTGTTACTGTAGGATAGTGTAATGTTGTTGAGCGTCTTGTACATTTTTTCTGGTGTTTGCTTCATGATTAAGTCCGTTCACAAATGTTTGCCGATTTTATGTTTTTTCTTTATGTATTTTGTTGTTGATCTCAGTGTTTCGTGCTTGTATTTGGTCTGAGGAATAGGTGTGGGGGTTTTGTGTTTAAGTGTTTTGTGTTCTCTGATGAAGCCTTGGATTTCTTGTGTGCAATTTGGTTTGTGAGATTTTCTGTTGCCTCTAGGGATGTATCTCTTGTCTGCATTTTGTACAGTTGTACTGAATGTGTTAGCAGCATCTATGTCCATGATTGTTGTACTGTTTTGTGTCTCAAATTGTTGTTCTGTCTCTTCAGTGAAAGCTTTCCAGTTTGCTCTCTTGTAACTGGTGTATGTGTGTCTGTGGCCAACTGGGGTGTATGTCTGTGGCCAACTGGGGTGTATCATGTTTTGGTGGCAATGATGACTGGAAGGTGGTCTAGCCCATGGGCTTTGATCACTTTTCATGAAGTCTTTGGGATTAGGCAGGGGTAGCAGGTGATATGAGGAGAAGAAGGGGTGTAGAGGGCTTGATGGGATTGTGCATGATTTTGAGTGTTGTTCATGGTGGTCAGTGAGTCAAGTTGTGTCTGCAGATCAAATTCTCTGTCCGTGTTGGGGTTGTTGACATACCAGGCCAATGAATTGGTATTGAAGCCACCACCTATTATACAATTGGAGATAGTGGCAAACTGGTTCATGCTCTGGAGGCATAGACAAGGGTGGGTTTTATAAATTGCTTGAAGATGGTAACTATTTTTTCCTGTTGTCTAAAATCTGTGCTTCTGATGGATTTAAGTGGGTTTGATCTCTTGTTGAATTTTGCTGTCAGGTCTTTAATATGTGAACTCATATTCATAAGAGTATCAAATGTGAAGCCCAAGATTTTAGGTTCTTTTCCAATGGAAGGATTTGGCCATTTAGTTTTATTATTTTTTTTTTTTTTTTTTTTTTTTTTTTTTTTTCCATGATTGTCTAAAGTGAGCAATGTCAATGTTGATTTCTGGGCTGATGCTTCAATTCTGTTATTAGTGAGCCATTGTTCAAGGTTATTCATGTAGGCTTGGGTGTATTTTGCTGAGGAGGGAGGTTCACATAAAAAAGTGGTGGGGGGGGATAGACCAGCTCCTGCTATTGGGCCTTGTTGTTGAACCATTGTCTTCCTGCATTACCTCTGGCCTGAGCAGTGTGGCAAGGGACAGGAATGACTTTTCATACACAAGGTGCTGAGGTGGGAAGGGGATTACATCCAATTTAATTTGTTGTAGTGGGTATGTGCTTTGACTCAGCCACCCCTCTTATAAGGAGGAGGGGGCTTTTGGTATGTACAAGTCTGTATATCCTTGATATTTACATTTAACCAAACATCATTCACCAGCACCATAACTACTACAATCCCAATCTCATTTTCCCTTTCAATTTAGTTTCACTCAATACTAAAATATCCATCTTTCATCTCACAAACATACTATCATTCTCCTGTTTTTTGGTCTTCCTTGTTCCACATTGTCACACATTTAAAGACCCAATTACTACAATTATGGTTGAAGTCTTCTTCCCAGACCCTCTCTCTGTTTTGGTTTTTGCAAGTAAAATTTACAAAGTGGGAGATTATTACAGCCCCTCCATCATAACTGCCTTCTATGACATATAAAGGAATACAGTGGTGGTATTTTTATCCATCATTTCAGCAGTACACGAGATACCTGCATAAAAGGAATGAATTTGCATGTCCAAATTGCAAACATTTGTTCCTCACATAAAATAATTTATATGATCAAACTGGTCTAAGTTCACTAGTTAATTTTTATGTGTTTGATGTTCAAAATTAAGAAAATCACCTGGATAGGGGTGTAACCTGACAAGTTCTGGAGTAAGACAGTATTTAGGCTGCTCCTTCACAGGGGAAATATCAAGTTTTAGTAAACCTGGCAAACATTTCTTCTTTAGTTGTGATGATGGACGCTTCAGGTCAGCCAAAAATTTATAAAAGTCTTCATCGCGAAGCTTATCTCCCTCCTGAAAATTAGAAAAGTTAAAAAGTCATGCTGCAAGACATTTAATCAGTACTTGAATATCAAGTGAATTTTTCTCACACTTTAAAAATCAATTATAAAACTGTAATATAAATTCTAATATGACAAAATGTACCTAGTAACCAGAATCAAATAGAGACAATGTTAGTTTATTGTAGCCTGCCACAAAGTATTGTAGACAGCCCCCAATTCAGTGGGAAACCTTATAGGAAGTGCTGGACTAGTTTTGTGCATGTCACCTAAATAAGGTACAGTAGAACCCTGTTTATCCAGCAAGCATGGGGGAAACAGGGTGCTGGATAAAGTGTTTTGCCATTGTTTTGAAAGATACTTTTACAAACATGTGAAAACACAAGAAATATGAAAAACATTGAAAAAAAAAAAAAAAAATACTCATACTCACCAATCCAGATTGTAGAAGGCTTGAATATTGTATTATTTATTGTAAGCTATATTATTGAAGGCATTGTAGTTAAAGGCAAGTTCAAGTTCAAGGTCAAGGCAGTTATTTACGTAATTCCTGGCACTTTGCATCAACTTAAACTGTACTTTTTTACAACTGATTTTCCTCTGTTTGTAGTTTTATCTTTGAACTAATTTATACTTTGGTGCTGTTTTGGTATGCGATCTCAAAATCATGCTTTTGTTTTGGTATGCAATCTCACCTGATAGTAGTGATCTATGTTCATCATATCTTTTTTGCTGTTTTGCTATGCGATCTCATTTATGACATGATCTAAAAAATTAGGATTTTGCTTTGGTATGCAATCTCAATATTTTTAAAATAGGTAAAAAAAAAAAATAAATAAATAAAAAAAAATAACCTACCTAACCTAACAAATAAGCAAGAAATGTTTGTTGTGTTAGGTTAGGTAGGTTAGGTAGGTTAGGTAGGTTAGGTTAGGTTGGTTAGGATCGCATACCAAAGCAAAATCCTAATTTTTGAGATCAGGCCATAAATGAGATTGCATACCAAAACAGCACCCTTATTACAACAAACACTAGACTCCCTTAAACTAAAGTTTTGGTTTGTGTTTTACATGGGAGTGGATCATCAGGTAAGTCCTTGGCTCATGTGAATGTGCAACGGCCTTGGCAAAGAGTTTTCTAATGTCTGTCTACTTCATGGCGCTCCTCTGTGCCTCTTGAATTTGAATACGCATTTGATTAAGGTTGCGTACTTGCTGTGATGTAACATATGACTGACATTTGGCAAATTTGATCAAATTTTCTAGAGTTTAAGCCCTCCCTAATAGTCAGAGGTGGCTCAGAGTCACTTATATCTCACTCTCAGGCTCAGCTTTCTTTTGGCCCCTATCACGAATAGCATTTATTATATCTTCATTGGTGAATGTGCATGTCACTAGTGCATCCTTATCCACATGAATCCACTCTTCTACCTCTTCTTCTGGCACTCTAGTACCGAACAGGTTTACAATCACCTCACATAATTTGTCAGAATTCTGCTGTTCTGCCATTTCAACCTCTTCAATGCCTAGGAATTCATCTGCGACAAACTCTAGAACCTGCGGCAACAACTTTTGCCAACATCTATATAGGGTTCATTCCTTTACATCCTTCCAGGCCAATGCAATAAAAAAAAATCATGTCTTTAAGAGTAAATTTCTTCTTTATGTTAACAATATTGTGCTCTGACTGAAGTACCTTCTTCATGAAACTTTTGTGATAAAATATCTTCATATTTTGTATCACACCCTGGTCCATAGGCTGAATAATGCTGGTCACATGAGGTGGAAGATAAACAGCAAAAATATTTCCTGACACTAACTCTTCAGCAGGGAGATACACTACTATCATCCAATAGGAGAACTACTTTAGATGTCTTAGGGAGGTCTTTTTCTTTGAGATTATCTTTGACAGATGGCACAAACATATGAAAGAACCCATTCTTGAAGATCTTGTCATCCATCCTGCATTACTCTGATGAATGTAATGTACAGATAGGTGAACAATATCTTTCAGACATTATGGTTTTGCATATTCATCCACAACCAATAATTTAACCCTCTGCTTGCCAGAGACATTACCACAACACATAACTGTTATTCTTTCTTTATTCCATTTAAACCCTGGTGCCACTTTCTTGGAACTACAAGCCAACATAGATCTGGGTAAACATCGCTAAAAAAGATCAGTTTCATCAG
Organism: Oratosquilla oratoria; assembly: GCF_046742065.1. Classification (NCBI taxonomy): domain Eukaryota; kingdom Metazoa; phylum Arthropoda; class Malacostraca; order Stomatopoda; family Squillidae; genus Oratosquilla; species Oratosquilla oratoria. The sequence goes on from NC_134800.1 coordinate 31,544,448, forward strand.
TGATAAATTTGCTTGGGTGTCAAACTCTGTTCTTCTATCAGAGCTATAAAAATGTCTTTGTATACATTGGTGGAGAGGATATTTGCAGAGAGTTTTTCCCCAATATCTAGTTTCCTTATTCCATGATGCACTTTAAACCTAGCCAACCAACCTTGTGAAAATACACATTGTCTATCCCTAACTCTTCATAAATCTCCTAGGCTTTCTCAACCATCAACGGCCCTGACAGACATGCACCCCAAGCCCACTCACCTTTAACCCACTCAAATACTGCTGTATCCAGCACTTCCAATGCTGGTTTTTGAAGCATTTGCCTATTCTCCATCCCTTTCACATCCTCAGTTTTCACAAAGAATTCCTTCAACTTTTCACTTTGGAATTTTATGTCATAAATTGTTGATGAAGAACAGCCAAATCCTTCCCTCAAACTGTGCCTTGACTCATTTTTTTCTATACGTTTACAAATTTTGTATTTCTGTTTCAGTGTTAATACTTTTATTTTATGCTTATCCTTTGCCTTAACAATGCATTGGCCTTTGCCCACCATATTTATGCCAGATAAATGTTCACACAGTCCACTAATAACAGCAGGAAGGATGAAATATGGAGCACAAAACACCTATTGTTGTTGCGTGGGTGGGTGTAGGTGGGAAACTGAATGGCTACGTGCCAGGGTTGCCAGGTTGTAAAAAGGTAAAAATGCTAAAAAAAAATTGAGAAAAAATGCCAAGTTATGCCAAACCAAAGTAAAAAATGCTTCCCCATAGAAATAAGGTAGGGACAGTGCATTGATTTGCTTTGGTATGAATAATGGTCAGGGATTGGAGATGGTTAAAGAAAATGGAGAAAAGTGGGAGGTGAGCCAGCTGTTGTTTGTGGACGACAATGCGCTTGTGGCAGGATCGGAGGAGGGATTGAGTAAGTTGGTGACAGAGTTTGGGAGTGTGTGTGATAGAAGAAAGCTGAAGATAAATGTGGGTAAAAGTAAGGTGATGAGATGTACAAGGGGTGAAAGTGGCAGTAGTCTGGAAGTGAGCATTAAGGGAGAGCGACTGGAGAAAGTGGATAGTTTTAGATACTTGGGTGCAAATGTGGCAGGAAAAGGTGGAGTGAAGGTGGAGGTAGAATGTAGATTGAGAGAAGCAAGTAAATGCCTTGGTGGTTTAAAAAGTGTAATGAGGAATAGACATTTGGGAATGGATGCTAAGAGGAGACTATATGAAGGAGTGATTGTGCCAACAGCACTGTATGGGGCAGAAACATGGAATATAAGAGAGGAAGAGAGGAGGAGTTTGAATGTGTTTGAGATGAGGTGTCTGAGAAGTATGATGGGGGTTACTAGGCTAGATAGAGTGAGAAATGAGGAGGTGAGGAGGAGAACTGGAGTGGAAAGGGAGTTGGGAGATAGGGTTGATGAAAGAGTATTAGGATGGTTTGGACACATGGAAAGAATGAATGAAGAAAGACTAGTAAAAGAGGTATGGAAGGCAGATGTGGAGGGAGTGAACATGAAGGGATGTCCTAGGATGAGGTGGATGGATGGGGTGAAGGGGGCTTTGGGGAAGAGGAGAATGTCTGTTGAGGAAGGACGGGAGAGGACAGAAGACAGGGGTGAATGGAGAATGGTTGTATATGGATGATGTTGTGATGTATGAGGTGGAATGGGCAGGGGGATGGGGGGGTGAGGTAGTATGTGTGAGTAAAATTTGACGCAGCACGAAGGGATTTCTCCCCGTCTTCTCCTTTATGCATGGGGGGACGGAGAGGGGGGGGTCACCAATTTAATGAAGCGGCCTTGCTGTGGATGTGCTGTGTCTTGCGACACTGCTTCTGACTCAGGGCAGTGGACAAGGTGCAGGGATGACCCGTCATCCAGGAGGTGCTAAGATAAGAGGGAGGGTGGAGGGGTGTGGAGTGTATTCAGGGATGGAATGGGTGGGAATGATTTTGTGCCTTTTCCTTTTTGGCTACCTCCCTTGTAGGGGGGAAGGGGCCTTGGTATATGTATGTACGTATGTATATAAAAATTAAATAAAGGCAAATTTTACTTTACCTAACATATATATAAAAAGTTTAACATTTAAATTCAAAGCCATCCACCCACCAAATCAATTTTTACCATATAACCAATTGTTCCAATTATGGGATTTTGATTAGTGCAGTTGCGCTCATCCACCAAATAACCGTGCTATTTGTGACCATATAGACTAATCCGGTTTTCAGGTATTAGGACAACACCAGGCATTTTGGAGTAAAAGTTGACAAATAAGCTCTAACACTGCCAGATGGGTAAATCCATGATGAATGTCTTAAACTCAAAAACAATTTTTGCAAGGGTTACCTTCTCCATATATCATTATGAAGACTGTAAAACCTTATTAATATCTACAAAAAGGCCAATGTACATTCATTATCTTATTGACATAACTGTTCTCTTAAGCAAGAAATGTAAACATAAATCCAAGATGACTGACAGCACATTTAAACATTACTACCTGACAGTATTAACAAAAGTTTACGGTACAGGAATCAATTCAACATGTTCAATGGGTCAAACACCACCATCATCATGATAGTCATTATCAACATGACCATCAATCATCATCATTAAATAACAAAAATATCAACATAACACCAAAATTACACTTGAAAATAAAAGTTGCAGATTGCAAATTGATGAACAGGTATATTGGCAATGTGTTTTACACAGTTTCACTGTTGGGCTTTGACATTGCTACAATCATCATCAAATGTTCTACATTTGCATGCTGCTGTGCAACACAACTAAGACTTTTTACATTTGCATTGTTAACACAGTTTCAGGTGATTATTTCCAGACTGGGACTGGGGGTAGGGAAATCAGCAATGGCACCACTGATGCACCTTCCATCCTCAATCTCATTGTCTCTGGTTCAGGTACCTCTGGATACTGTTCATTCATCTCTTGCCACATAGCTGTTTGATAGTGAGCTCTTTGAATGTGAAATGAAAGGGTATCACCTGCTGTAGGAAGAGACTCTGGAGCACTGGATTTCACAAACAGGATTTCATGTGCCTTGTTGACTGTTATGACTTTGGGGACATTGTGCAACTTACATATGAATAATTCAGCATTCTTCTTTGTTGCATCATCGAGTTCACCTTGACCTAGTCCTTCAAAAAGGCAAGAGTGTTCTAGAAACACTTTCCAGCAAGTTTTCTTTCCATGCCTGAAGAGGTATGAAGTTGTGTCACTACCAGTGATGACGTAAAATGCTATAACTGATATTATCTTATTTTTATCAAAAGCAAGCCATTCCAGTGGTATATATAGAAATATACTTCCTGTTTGCAGCTGTTCCTGCCTTCATCCAAATTTTGTCACTGGGAATTTTGTGGAAATGTGCAAGTAGACATCTGTGTCATGTGCAGCTATCACAATGCTAGAGGCTTCATTTTGCATACAGTGCAGAATTATTCTTGTGTCTGCCTCTTCATACATACATACATACATATACCAAGGCTTTTTCCCCCTTACAAGGTAGGTAGCCAAAAAGGAAAAGGCATAAAATCATTCCCACCCATTCCATCCCTGAATACACTCCACACCCCTCCACCCTCCCTCTTATCTTAGCACCTCCTGGATGACGGATCATCCCTGCACCTTGTCCACTGCCCTGGGTCAGAAGCAGTGTCACAAGACACAGCACATCCACAGCAAGGCCGCTTCATTAAATCGGCAACCCCCCCTCTCCGTCCCCCCATGCATAAAAGGAGAAGACGGGGAGAAATCCCTTCGGGCTGCGTCAAATTTTGCTCACACATACTACCTCACCCCCCATCCCCCTGCCCATTCCACCTCATGCATCACAACATCATCCATATACAACCATTCTCCATTCACCCGTCTTCTGTCCTCTCCCGTCCTTCCTCAACACACATTCCCCTCTTCCCCAAAGCCCCCTTCACCCCATCCATCCACCTCATCCTAGGACATCCCTTCATGTTCACTCCCTCCACATCTGCCTTCCATACCTCTTTTACTAGTCTTTCTTCACTATTTCTTTCTATGTGTCCAAACCATCCTAATACTCTTTCATCAACCCTATCTCCCAACTCCCTTTCCACCCCCGTTCTTCTCCTCACCTCCTCATTTCTCACTCTATCTAGCCTAGTAACCCCCATCATACTTCTCAGACACCTCATCTCAAACACATTCAAACTCTTCATACATACATACATATACCAAGGCTTTTTCCCCCTTACAAGGGAGGTAGCCAAAAAGGGAAAGGCATAAAAACACTCCCACCCATTTCATCCCTAAATACCCTCCACACCCCTCCCACCCTTCCTCTCATCTGAGCACCTCCTGGATGACGGGTCATCCCTGCACCCTGCCCACCGCCCTGGGTCAGAAGCAGTGTCGCAAGACACAGCACATCCACAGCAAGGCCGCTTCATTTAATCGGCGACCCCCCCTCTCCGTCCCCCTTTGCATATAAGGCGAGGACGGGGAGAAATCCCTTCGGGCCGAGCTTTAAGTTTATCTGTATTCACTTCTGGATCTGATGATTCCACATGTTTTTCATCGACGAATCCACCAGATACCACAACAGTTTTGTTTGCTGGAGCCTGCAGCATCAGTTGATGTGAGAGGAATTTGGCCAAGTCTCTCTTGTTTTCAGGGTGTGCAGTGAAAGTGTCCTAATTTCCTGGAAGTGGAACATTCCTGCCTTCAAACAAATGTCGGATTGCCACTGCTCACTGACCATGCTGAGTATTTGTTCCCTCTTTGATGGACTTCTCATAGTATCTGTCAAACACTACATCATTTTGTATAAAAAGTGTCCCACCTTGAAGAAAAGCTCTAATGAATACGTCAGCAAGGTCTCCAAATGTGGCTGTTTTGTGTGGTTTCCCAATGGAACAAACCAATGCTTGACCATCAATTATAAGTGTTGCTGTTTCCCCAAGGTCTGCAATGCCTATGCTGGGAGGACACTGTATTCCTGATATGAGTACTTGAGCAAAGTCTGCTTTTCATCCAGATCAACTCTACCGTTTGTCTCAGCTAGAGTCTGTGGGACTGTTAAAAGTTCATGCATCAGTATTTCCAATAGGTTTACACGTCAACCACTTTCATCGGCAGGGATCAAGCACTGGAAAATTTTCCTATCTGCTTTAACCACTTCCATACGGTGATGCCTACGTAAGCAGCATGAGGAGCAAGTGGGTACTCGATGATGCCGACGTCGGCATCTTGATTATATTTATTGTAGTCGTACCTACATAATTTCCATTCTCTCTAAACTGGCTTCATCATATTTTCTATGGTTATCAAAATACACGGGTGAAAGAGAACGAACGATTGAGCACTGACTTTATTTTTTATAATGCAATTATTATGACGCAACATCGCACGTCGGGCAGCTAATGCTGCCAGACGTGCGATGTGCCCTGGAGTGAAGAGGTTAATGGACTTCTCAATACCTTTCTGTCTGGATTCTTTGTGTTTCACTTTATAGAGTGAAGCAAATGAGAGTGCCTTGTTTTTAGGTATAGGATCTTGGAACTTGACTTGTCTTGGTTGTGGAACAACGAACCTCTCTTGGATGAAGTTGTTCAACTTCTCCTGTCCTTTTGAGTGTGCACCTAGTAGGTCATTTTCAATTTCCTTTGTGGCAATGTCCTTGGTTACAATGTTCTGCAGATCGTCACATGCCTCATCTGAGAATAGCTTGAATGACTTCGGTGCTGCCAGAAGACTGCTCATCACGGCTGTCTTGTGTTTGACTTTCTTTGAAAGATTCATTGTGTGAGTAGTCATCATCACAATCCAGGCCATAGACAGCTCTTGTGTCGTTGGAGACATGTGACCGTAGGTTGTAAGAGAGTCCCCATCTACATAGTGCAGATGATGTTTTAGTTACGCCTATGATTCCACCTCTCTTCTTCCCGATACCATTCAGCCATTCTTGACTTTGGTCAGGATCAACCTGACAGAACCTTTGGTTGGTACACTTCACAACAAAGTTTCCAGCATCAAATTCTCTCTTAACTTCTGGAGGAAGGTGGTGCATCTAATTTATGTAAATTGTGCCACAGCATGTATAGTTTGTGTGATCATATCTCATGAAGTAGGGAAGCATTCACTGAAAGACATGCAAGTGAAGTTCCCAATTGCCTCCTTCCCTCTGGGCACGGGTGAACATCACAAGTATCTCGACCATATTCATGTAACTCCACCAGTATTTGAAGTTGGGGTTTACATTAGATTCTAAAAAGGCAGCCATGGTATCTCTGAATTCGTTTTGGGTCAACAGCAATATCATTCTTCAATGTGTTCAATAAAACGGTGGCCATTTTGGATTTTCACTGTTTATGATACTTTATTTACACAAAAACATGGACATTTTACATATTCTATTATGAATATGTATATTACAGACTTCGTACAATGCATTATATCCATTAATCATTATTTTAAGCAATTCTTCAAAATATGCTTTATTTATAATAATACATACATACATATACCAAGGCTTTTTCCCCCTTACAAGGGAGGTAGCCAAAAAGGGAAAGGCATAAAAAACACTCCCACCCATTTCATCCCTAAATACACTCCACACCCCTCCCCCCTCCCTCTCATCTGAGCACCTCCTGGATGACGGGTCATCCCTGCACCCTGCCCACCGCCCTGGGTCAGAAGCAGTGACGCAAGACACAGCACATCCACAGCAAGGCCGCTTCATTTAATTGGCGACCCCCCTCTTCGTCCCCCCTTGCATATAAGGAGAGGACGGGGAGAAATCCCTTCGGGCTGCGTCAAAATTTACTCACACATACTACCCCACCCCCCAATCCCCCGCCCATTCCTCCTCATGCAATCACAACATCATCCATATACAACCATTCTCCACCATTTATAATAATGGTGGCCATTTTAGATTTTGTCCTCTAGGAGCAATGCCGCAAAAGATACAGCTTGGCAAACAGCAAAAATACATACATACATATATATACCAAAGGCTTTTTCCCCCTTACATGGGAGGTAGCCAAAAAACAAAGGCATAAAAACCATTCCCACCCATTCCATCCCTAGTACACTCCACTCCCCTCCACCCTCTTCCCTCCCTCTTATCTTGGCACCTCCTGGATGATGGGTCATCCTTGCATCTTGTCCACTGCCTTGGGTCAGAAGCAGTGTTGCAAGACACAGCACATCCACAGCAAGGCTGCTTCATTAACCACTTCCATACGGTGATGCCTACGTAGGCGTCATGAGGAGCAAGTGGGTACGCGAGGATGCCGACGTCGGCGTCTTGATTATATCTATTGTAGTCGTACCTACGTAACCTCCATTCTCTCTAAACTGGTTTCATCATATTTTCTATGGTTATCAAAATTCACGGGTGAAAGAGAACGAACGATTGAGCACCGACTTTATTTTTTATAATGCGATTATTATGACGCAACATCGCACGTCGGGCAGCTAATGCTGCCAGACGTGCGATGTGCCCCGGAGTGAAGAGGTTAATTTGGCAATCCCCCTCTCCATCCCCTCATGCAGAAAAGGAAAAGACGGGGAGAAATCCCTTCGGGCTGCGTCAAATTTTTCTCACACATACCTCACCCCCCATCCCCCCACCCTTTCCACCTCATGCATCACAACTCATCCATATACAACCATTCTCCATTCACCCCTGTCTTCTGTCCTCTCCTGTCCTTCCTCAACAGACATTCCCCTCTTCCCCAAAGCCCCTTTCACCCCATCCATCTCATCCTAGGTCGCCCCCTCATGTTCACTCCTTCCACATCTGCCTTCCATACCTATTTTACTAGTCTTTCTTCACTATTTCTTTCCATGTGTCCAAACCATCCTAATACTCTTTCATCAACCCTATCTCCCAACTCCCTTTCCATTGTACAAAACACTCAACAGCATCACACTATCCAACACTAACACTACACGCTCTCACGCAGCAATAATCACAACAACAGATAATCTACCCTCAAACAGACAACAAGCAAACACACTCATACGTCATTTTGCACAGACGAGCCATCTTACATCTCACCCTGACGACCGACGCACCATTCGACGTAAGAAAGACTTTCCCACAGACTCAGACTATACACCCTTCATAGACAGTCAGACAAAACTCATAATGCATAGTCTCAAGCACTCATCTGCCTGTGGCCCTGATAACATAAGCAACATCCACCTAAAACACATTGGACCGCAAGGTATACACGCACTCACAAACATTGCAAACTACAGCTATTCACACAACACTATACCCGACATCTGGAAGCATGGTAAAATAATCACCATTCCCAAACCGAACAAAGACCCAACAATCCCAACATCGCACCGCCCAATCACACTTCTCTGCACCCCCTCTAAAGTCATTGAACGCCTAATACTTAAACTTGTCACACCATATATTCCCCTTGCTGACTCACAACACGGTTTTAGGCCACTACACTCCACAAACACTCTTCTGACAAACCTCACACAAAGAATTTTAGATGGCATCAATTCAGATAGGCCCCACCACAGAACACTTCTTATAACATTGGACATTAGTAAAGCTTTTGATGCTATCCCCCGCCACAACCTAACAAATAAAATATATAACACAGACATGCACAATAACACCAAAAGATGGCTGGCCAATTATCTGGCAGGCAGGAATGCTCATGTGTCATATAATGGCCAATCATCGCACATCAGAAACACTAAGAACGGAGTACCACAGGGCTCAGTTCTATCCCCCACATTATTTAATCTATACATGCATGACTTACCCACGCCAGACACCTCAGAAATACAAATCTCTTCCTACGCAGACGACATAACAATCACATGCACACATCGTAACACAGACAAAGCTGCAGAAATAATCCAGCCTTACCTTGACACACTCAACACATGGTTCATCACAAACAGACTCAAAATAGCTCCAACCAAATCTACAGCAACACTTCTCACCAACTGGACAAAAGAACACAAATACATACCTCATCTCTACATCAACAACACTCTAATACCACACACAAACACACCGAAAATTCTTGGTGTAACATACGATACATCCATGTCTTTCAAACAACACCTCACAAACATAAAAAACAAATGCACACCTAGACTTAACGCACTTAAGTCAATCACTGGAACAACATTTGGACAAAACAAAGAAACTAATATAACAATATACAAACAATGCATACGCTCAGTGATGAATTATGCGAGTCCTGCATGGGCTCCTAATCTCAGTGAGACACACCACAACACCCTTCAAATCATACAAAACAAAGCCCTAAAAACAATTACAGGCTGCACAAATACATCACCTACAGACCATTTACACCATGAAACAAAAGTCCTCAAAGTCAAGGACCACCTCGACATGAGAGGCACACAAACACTTGCTGCAGCCACCACAAACACATCACACCCGCTACACTACATAGCAGAACACCCACACACACCAAGAAACATTAAAACTACACCCAAAGACCTTTATTACACACAGATACTCTCTTCTCTTCCTCCACAACCACCAAATACCAGCCTCCGGAAACATATTCATAATCATATCACTCACCGCTCCATTAACACACTGAAAGACAACACACTGCTGCATGCCAGACCCCCTGATATCCACCCTTCTGAATCCTCTCTCCCACGTAAGGACAGAGTCCACTTGGCCAGACTGCGATGCGGTCACCACCCAGCACTTCTAAGCTACCAGAAGAGGCTGGACGACCGTGTTGTGAACAGCTGCCCAGGATGTAACACTTCACCCCATACCATACAACACATAATGGAAGACTGCATTATACACAATCATGCACGCAAACAACACAACATACACTCTATAAAGGATTTGTGGGAAAACCCAGTTTCGGCTGTGGCCTTCCTTGGGGAGACGGGACTGCTCGGACAGACAGTCTAGGGAACGACAACAACAACAACAACTCCCTTTCCACCCCAGTTCTCCTCCTCACCTCCTCATTTCTCACTCTATCTAGCCTAGTAACCCCCATCATATTTCTCAGACACCTCATCTCAAATACATTCAAACTCCTTCTCTCTTCCTCTCTTATGTTCCATGTTTCTGTCCCATACAGTGCTGTTGGCACAATCACTCCTTCATACAATCTCCTCTTAGCATCCATTCCCAGATGTCTATTCCTCATTACACTTTTTAATCCACCAAGGCATTTACTTGCTTCTCTCAATCTGCATTCTACCTCCACCTCCATTCCACCCTTTCCTGCCACATTCACACCCAATTATCTAAAACTATCCACTTCCTCCAGTCACTCTCCCTTAATGCTCACTTCCAGTCTGCTGCCACTTTCACCCCTTGTACATCTCATCACCTTACTTTTACCTACAGTTATCTTCAACTTTCTTCTGTCACACACTCTCCCAAACTCTGTCACCAACTTCCTCAATCCCTCCTCTGATCCTGCTACAAGTGCAGTGTCGTCCACAAACATCAGCTGGCTCACCTCCCATTTTTCTCCATTTTTTTAAACATCTATCCATGACCCACCACCCTTGCATTTACCTCTCGCACCACCGCATCCATGTATAAATTGAATAGCCAGGGCAACATAACACATCAGACAGGTAGGGGGGGGGGGTTGAACAGCTTTGATTCTAAAATTCCTAAGGATTTTTGTACAGTCACAATTTCCAGATATTCAACTAATATACAGGTAGTTCTCGTTATATGCGGGGGTTCCGTTCCGCGGACCCCCCGCATATAACGAATTCGCATATATCGAACTATTGAACCTATGGGAAAAAGGGGGATACGTTCTCAACTCGGATTGATTTTTTTTTTTTTCTTTTTTTTTTTTTTTACATATTTTATTTTGGCAAAGGGCTTACATACTGCATCTCATATATGTTTACATACATTTTAGCATGTAAGTATTAACCTCGGGAAAAGATGCTACCGTAAACATCACTTATTTCGCCAAGCGTATTTTCTTCAGCTGTTTGAAAAATCAGTCTGTTTACAATTCACATTTCAGACTGCTTGCTACGCTTAAAGGTCAGATATCAACAGATATACCATTCGCTAAAAATCATCATATTGCTCGAAAAAGTACTTTTTAAAAGCATACAAATAAAGTTTTTACCTATTACAGAAGAATTTATTCAGAAAATTCACTTTTAATTGCGCCTCGCATACCACTTTTCCGAAGTCTAGATATTCAGAATAACAATATTGTTTGTTTGGCAACTGTGACGTCACGAACGCGGAATTCCCCGAACCTTTCACGAAGCGCACGGGCGGAATGTTTCGAATAGCAGACGACGCAATGAAATGAAGACAAAACTGTTTTTTGCCAAATTTGATAAGATGTAGATGGTGGAATTATATAGAATACTGTCAGTATGTTTTTTGATGTACATTAAACTGTAAATACATAAAGTTATGGAAGTCTTGATAGATATCAAGACTTCCATAACTTTTTGTATTTACAGTTTAATGTACATCAAAAAACATACTGACAGTATTCTATATAATTCCACCATCTACATCTTATCAAATTTGGCAAAAAACAGTTTTGTCTTCATTTCATTGCGTCGTCTGCTATTCGAAACATTCCGCCCGTGCGCTTCGGGAAAGGTTCGGGGAATTCCGCGTTCGTGACGTCACAGTTGCCAAACAAACAATATTGTTATTCTGAATAGCTAGACTTCGGAAAAGTGGTATGCGAGGCGCAATTAAAAGTGAATTTTCTGAATAAATTCTTCTGTAATAGGTAAAAACTTTATTTGTATGCTTTTAAAAAGTACTTTTTCGATGATTTTTAGTGAATGGTATATCTGTTGATATCTGACCTTTAAACTGACTGTTGATGTGCTCTGGAGATACACAGGCAGGCTTACTGCTTAGAGTTTATCCAGTGCGGAGAATAAACGATAATTCTTGCAGAGAGTGAAAATTGACGAAATTAATTGGGGCAGTAATAAGTATCAAAAATTAATTTGTTTGTGAAAAAAATAATTAATTTGTGTATCAAAAAAGCTTAATTACCTGCAGAAAGACAATGGTTTGGCCTATGAAACAGGAAGGATGCCTAAGACGATGCCGTCTGTACAGCTGCCGGTGTTGTTGTTGTGATAACGCCGCAGTGATGCCAGCTCTACCTAGCTGATGCAGCCAGTGTTACCACACGGCTTTATGCGCACCAACTTCAAATATATAATAGGTATTTTGAAAAAAATAATCGGCCGCAACTATTTTTATTTCTTTTTTTTTTTTTGGTCAAATTGCATATCTTCGAATATATCCCCGCACATATCGAAAAGTGGTGCAAATTCTTGAATTGCATACACGCGAATTCGCATATATCGAGAACTACCTGTAATACTGTATTTTCAAAAAAATGCCAGAATCTTAAAATATATCAAATTTTGAATGCCAGGCACAAATAAAAATTGCCAGATTTGAGTTAGTTGGTATTTAAAATGCCAACCTGGCAACCCTGCTTCGCACAAAAGGTTTAACAGCCAGCACCACCTGGCGGTGCAGGCAATTTAAACATACATGGCATTACATTTTTTTACATTTTAAATAATTTTATACTATATTTTTGGAAGGTCAAAATTTTGCCACTGTTTTGAGTGTGCCACAGTTCAGAATACTGGATAAACAGGGTTCTACTGTATCAGGAGACCCTGACAGGTTGCAAACATACATGTAAATGAAGTCTTACTACCAGTATATGTTTTTGTGTATGTCCTGGTTGTAAAATGCACAGGAGTTTTGCAAATTTGAAGATATTGTAAAAGAGCACAAACCTGCTTAAAGAATGATGAGACTGTAAGAGTAACTGGGCGGAAAGAATCTAAACATGCTCCAAATTCCTCAGGTGACCAGCTTCTTCTTTTCTCATTAAAACTGCGACGTTCTAAAGATCCTCTTCGTGTCAGTGACCCTGACCCACCTTTTTTCTTCATCTCATCATAACTTGTGGTACTTTGCTTGCGATCTGGAGAAATGATTGTCAGTTTTAACAAAAGGTTGAATACAAAGTGAAAGGAACTATGGCAAAGACTAGGTTCAATTCCTTAATTCTATTAAGTCTCTTACTGGTGACCTATGGTTCCAAGGGGTTTAGCAATGACACCTAGGTTGGCCAACTGTCAGTGTTGTATTAATGCTAGGCAGGGTAGAATTATGTTTGGAGTCTTCTATGTGGTGTCTGCATCTGAGCTATATAGTCAATCAATCAACCAATCAGTGACCACAAGTGTCTCTTGCTGGAGACCCACAGTTCCCAAGTAACTGGAAAACAGCAACTGGATTGGCCCAGAGGTCATTCAAAGAAGAGATACAGAGTTGCAGTCAGGGTAAAGCTAATGCAGGGCAATGTAGAATGAGGTGTTTGGTGTCTTTTGTGTGGTGAGTGCATCTTGGGAAATTTGCTTCTTTGGCTAAGCCTATCATATGGTCTTAAAACTGGATGATGGCATGAATGCAGCCTTGCCTGTGTAGTTCTTGGCAAGAATTTCTCTGTAGGGCTGATGCCTGGAGTAGTTTGTTGAAGTAAAGAGTTTGAATGACAATATTGGAGTGTTTATTTTGTGATCTTGAGTGCATATGTTTTTGTGGGGTTGTGCTGTGTGGTAAAGTTGGTAGGTTTTCATATATGTGTGAGTAGCATGCTGCAGATGTGTATATTTCATTGCATTCTGTTGGTTGTGCTTGTGTTATATATTGAGATGGATAGGTGAGATTAAGGCCTCTTGCACGGAGGTGTGTGTCTATCATTTTAATGTACAGTTCTACAGAGAGAATTTTGGTTTGTGTAGTTGCATGATGCATCATTACAACTGTCACTGCCAAGGGTGCTGCTGTCACTGTAGCTGTGACACATCATTATGACTACTGCTGACCCCATGAGTAGCGCTGCCATCACATCAGGTAGCACATGTAGAGGTGACAGGCACGACTCTGGCAGAAGGAATTTTGTTATGGAGGTTGCAGCATGTTTGCTTACTACTGTTGTTCATTGCTGTAATCACTGTGCAGCCAGAATTAAAGAGAAGAAAAAGCTACCGACTTTCAATTAACACACGCTATTTAGGCTGTGAAATGATGGAGATGTTTGATATATGGATAATCCATGAATTTGACAGCTTTTCACAGCCAGTGGCAGAGTGGTTTCAAAAGCTTGAACTTGTGTGCCAACTAAGGAACATTATGGACATTGCAACCATGGCACCTCTACAACTTGCTGGTGGGGCATATGCTGTCTACCAACAGTTGAGTGAAAACAAGAAGGATGCCAGGAAAATAAAAACTGCCTTATATTCAGCATTTTCTGTAGACCGGTTTGTGGATTACAAGTTGTTTACTGGTCGACATAAAAAGTACACAGTGCATGTGTACCTTGCCAAACTGGATCACCTACTGTCTTAGTTTGGTGATAGGAGCAACTCAACCCTCACTTGTACCTTTGTCTCTGGCCTCCCAGACACAGTTTATCAACTGCTCCAAGCAAGAACCCACATTGAGGACATGATGCTGACCCAGATACTCAGCCATGCACAAGTGCTACTGACAAGAGGATGACACAACAGCTGCTGCAAATGTGCAACAATTGGCACCCTGCCGTCCAGTGACACTAGAATACATCTGCTACAACTGCAACATGCCAAACCACTTGGCTCAAGATTGCCTAGAGAGGATGGGACAGAGAAGAGATTGCAGTGGCTGTGTCAACTGTTACCGCTGTGGAGAGACTGCGTACATCACTGCCTTGTGTTCAGGAAATGTCGTACAGGAGGGACCATCAAAGTTAGAGCCCTCCCCGATGCAGTGGCTACAACACTTTCAGTAGTACATACATCCATCAACATTGTTCAAAATGCCGTCCTAGTTGTTGTTGTTGTTGTCATTCCCTAGACTGTCTGTCCGAGCAGTCCCGTCTCCCCAAGGAATGCTACAGCCGAAACTGGGTTTTCCCACAAATCCTTTATAGAGTGTATGTTGTGTTGTTTGCGTGCATGATTGTGTATAATGCAGTCTTCCATTATTTGTTGTATGGTATGGGGTGAAGTGTTACATCCTGGGCAGCTGTTCACAATGCAGTCATCCAGCCTCTTCTGGTAGCTTAGAAGTGCTGGGTGGTGGCTGCACCGCAGTCTAGCCAGGTGGACTCTGTCCTTTCGTGGGAGAGATGATTCAGAAGGGTGGATATCAGGGGGTCTGGCATGCAGCAGTGTGTTGTCTTTCAGTGTGTTAATGGAGCGGTGAGTGATATGATTATGAATATGTTTCCGGAGACTGGTATTTGGTGGTTGTGGAGGAAGAGAAGAGAGTATCTGTGTGTGATACAGGTCTTTGGGTGTTGTTTTAATGTTTCTTGGTGTGTGTGGGTGTTCTGCTATGTAGTGTAGCGGGTGTGATGTGTTTGTGGTGGCTGCAGCAAGTGTTTGTGTGCCTCTCATGTCGAGGTGGTCCATGACTTTGAGGACTTTTGTTTCATGGTGTTGTATTTGTGCAGCCTGTAATTGTTTTTAGGGCTTTGTTTTGTATGATTTGAAGGGTGTTGTGGTGTGTCTCACTGAGATTAGGAGCCCATGCAGGACTCAAATAATTCATCACTGAGCGTATGCATTGTTTGTATATTGTTGCATTAGTTTCTTTGTTTTGTCCAAATGTTGTTCCAGTGATTGACTTAAGGGGGTACGCGACACCTGGGGGGGTGAATTTGGTCAAGATATGGCATTTTTCAAAACTGTGTTCAAAATGTTCGTATACCACTTAGAAATAAATCCCGACAAATAATTTTCCAGCCGCGCGCAATTTAAAGGTCCTGGGTGAGGATTAAAGGGACAGATTTAAAGGCGCAACCCACACTAGAAGGAGGCGTGCCACTTAGGACCTTCAGGCGCAGCGAATAACGTTGAAATTTGATTGAATTTACACTTGCCCAGTGTATCAACGGCCAATACGATTGTGGAGGGGAAGGGAGGAAGGTGGAGGGAGAATATTTCGCCAACTTTGTGCGAAACTAAGCGTTAGTTACCGGCTAGCTCTGAAAAGGAAAGTACGCATGTCTCATGAGCTCTCATTGCAATCTATTACTTTAGCTAGTACATATTACTCTTTAGTACAGTCATCATGGGTAGCAAAAAGAACAAAAGAACATCACAATGACAAAAAACAGCAGTTAAAGATGGCAAGCAGTCAAAGACGACTAAAGATCTCACCACCTCTTACTCCACCACCGCCCTCACCTGCACCTCTGTGACGGTGACAGAGGTAAAGGACAACATTAGACTAAACAATTCAAAGAGGAAGATTAAATCCAAAGAAGAAAGCAAGAGGAAAAAGATCAAGGCTATACAGGAAGAAGAAAGAAGAAAGAAGAAGGGACATCATATGATGCTGGAGGGGGTGCCCTACCAACATAGATTGGCGAGGGGAATCTGATGAGGAAAGAGAAGGCGCCCACTACTGGAAAATAAACCTCTTTCCAATGATTTAGATACCCTGAAGACCCCCAGCAGAGAGGTTTCATATGAAGAAACCGCCAAAGGTGCAAAAAAGCAAATTATATGATGTTGTCGTCTGTGCGTCGTCACTACTGTGACATAATTATACTTTAGTTTTTCAGTATTTAAAGTACTTATAATTAAAATATGTTGATAATTTTTACTGTACTTACTTATTATATAATAAGAATTAAGCCATGAAAAAATCAGTCAAATTGGTGAAACTATAAGCAAGTTACAGATATATTCATATTTCAAGTTGCCATATCTCCGTTCGATATTTTTCTACTTTTTTTTAATCATAAAAAATCTAATATACATTAGATTTAGATGAAACTTACAGGGAATATTACTTTTAGTAACTGCTAGGGCCGATCGTTCGAATATTTTGAATAGGATGAAAGAGTTCGGAGTAATAATGGAAACAAGAGCAAAAATTTTTTATTTTTCACGATTTTTGCCAGCCATTAAAATTGAAATGCCTGTATGCAAAAGTATAAAGGAAATTGTTCAATTACTCAATGACCGGCCCTAGGTGTGCCTACTGACTAATCATAGCCAAAATATAAAACAAATTGGTCCACGTATTATGGTGCTGTGCACTTTTAAATGTCGCTACTGGTATACGTACATGTGTACATGTGTACATACATCATTCTGCTTCACCTAAAATGTAGGCAATATGGATACCTATTTACCTGAGAAGTTTCAGCTCTTTACTCTAAATATTTTAGAAAATGACCTCCAGGTGTCGCGTACCCCCTTAAGTGCGTTAAGTCTAGGTGTGCATTTGTTTTTTATGTTTGTGATGTGTTGTTTGAAAGACATGGATGTATCGTATTGCTCATGCTTTGTGTTGTGTGTATTGGAGGAAAAAACTGTAGATGTGGTGACTATTAGTGGACAGCAACAAATGTGTGAAGGTATGGGACAAATAAGTATGCATGTGCAGGAAGGTATGCCAATAGTTATTGATGTGTTAGTAGTGAACTTTAGGCCACTGAATTTCGACGTCATTTTGGGTTTGAACGGCATTACGGCTGTAAGCAGAGTTACGGTTCATTCTTCTAGTGAAGTACAATTCAGTGGCCAAAAGAGCATGTGTAGTGCAGTAATTGACAATGTGGAGAACATCAAATTGTTATAAGAAAATTTTAGAGTGTGTTTTGACAGCATGTCCAAGGCATGGCCTATGGAGTAGGTGAGAACCAGAAATGAAATGCCTGAGCATCTGTTCAATAAAGTATCTGAATATTGTATGCCAGCAGAGACATGGCACAAATTTGAATTGGGAGAAATGGTTGCAGTTGATTGACTAGTGAGGTTATTTAATGTATGCCTTCAGGAGGGGAGTGTACCACAGGACTGCAGGAGTGTTTACATAGTTCTACTTTACAAAGAAATGGGGACAAATGCAAATGTAGTAGTTTTAGAGGGATCAGTTTCATGAATATAGTTGGAAAGGGATATGGGAGGGTGTTAACTGAGAGGATCAGGAGAGGAACAGGGGGAGTAATTGGTGAGGTAGAGTAAGGGTTTAGGAGAGATAGAGGGTACATGGATAAAAATTTGTGGTCATGCAGATTTGCAAGAAAATTTTGGCAAAAGTTAAGGATTTTTTTTGGCCTTTAAGGATTTGGAAAATGTTTATGACAAGGTAGACAGGAAGGCATTATAGGAGGTCTATCTATTTATATAACAAAGGGCCTCTTCCCTTTTATAAAGGAGGTAACCAAGTCAAAAGCACACACCCACTCTCACCCATTCCACTCCAATCCACCACCCTTGTTTCCCTCTTACTTTAGCTCCTTGTGGATGAAGGTTTGTTGTTATTGTTGTCATTCATTAGACTGTCTGGCCAAGCAGTCCAGTCTCCCTGAGAAATGCCATGGCTAGAATGGGGTTTTCCAACAAATCTTTTATGGAGTGAATATTGTGTTGTTGGTGTGCCTGACTGTGTACAATGCAGTCTTCCATAATGTGTTGTATGGAATGGGGTGAAGTGTAGCATCCTGAACTGCTATCTATGATGCAGACACCCAGTCGCTTCTGGTAACTTAGAATGGCTGGATGGTGGCCACACCACAGTCTAACTGGGTGGATTCTGTCCCTCCTCTACTCCTGCCACAAGCACAGTGTCATCAGCAAACAACAACTGACTTATCTCCTATTTTTCTCTATTTTCTTTAACCATCTCCAATCCCAGATCCATTATCCTTGCAAAAACCATTCATGAATTTAAGAGCAAACTAGACACTGCGAGATACAAAGGCAGGACACCCCAAGCATAGTTCCTCTTCCCGTAAAATACAACTAAGTAAAATACTTGCAGGTACAACATGCAGCCATAACAAATAAACTACCATTACAGTATACAAACAATATATACAATCAATGTTGAATTATGTGAGCCCTGTATGGGCCTCTAAACTCACCTCAACACACTTGAACACAATTTAGATTATATAGAACAAAATCCTAAACATGATTATAGGTTGCACAAATACAACACCTAGACCATTTACACTGTGAATCTGAAGTCCTCAAAGTCAGGGATCACCTTGACATGAGAGGTACACAAACACTTGAAGCAACCTCCACACACTTAGCCCACCCACTACACAAAACATGGTAAGAAATATTAAAACAAAACCCATATACCTATATCACATACAAATGCACTCTGCTCTTCCTCCACAACCTCCAGAAGCATATCCATAATCATATCACACACTGCTCCAGCAACAAACTGAAAGACAATACACTACTGCATGCCAGATCCCCTGACATCCATCCCTCTGAAACCTCTAGCCTCTGAGAGGAGAGCTCACCTGGTCAACTATGGTGTGGCCACCATCCAGCCCCTCTAAGTTACTAGATGGGGATTGATGAACTCATCACGGACATCTGTTTAGGATGTAACACTTCACCCCATACTATTCAACACATTAGAGAAGATTGCATTGTACACAATTACACTCACCAATAACACAACATATACTCTATATCAGATTGATGGGAAAACCCCTTTCCAGCCATGGTGCTTCTCAGGGAGACAAAACTGCTTAACCAGATCTTCATCATCATCACCCCGATAAAGGAAGTAGGTAAGTCACCCATTCCATTCCTATCCACCACCCCTGTTTTCCTCTTATCTTAGCTCCTTGTGGATGAAGAGGCAAAAAGGCAAAATTTAAATGTGTCTGAGATGAAGTGTATGAGAAATATGGTGGGGGTTATGAGGATGGATAAAGTGAGAAATGAAGAGGTGGGAGGATAGTGGGGATGGAAACAGAGCTGGCACATATGGCTGATGAGAGAATATTGGCATAGTTTGGGTACATGGAAAGAATAAGGAAAAGACTATCAAAAAGTGTATGGAAATCAAGAGGTGGAGTGAACTAATAGGGAAAACTGAAAATTAAATTGATGAATGGGGTAAAGGGGTTCTTGAGTAAAAAGGGAATGTCTAATGAGCCAGGAAGAGAGAAAGTAAAGGATAGGCATGAGTGTAGAATGGTTGTGAATAGATGATAAATTGAAACAACCCAAAGGCATTTCCTCCTTTTTTTCTCTATTTTTGTATAAGGGGCCACAGAGGGAGGATTGCTGTGTAAATGATGTGACTGGTCCTGCTTTGGATGTGCTGTGTCTTCCTACATTGTTTTTGACCTGGGTAGTGAGCAGGAGACAGGAATGACTCTTCATGCATGAGGAGCTAAGAAGAACTACAGCTATACAAGGGCACATATACACTCAGATTACAGAGCAGGCACTCCAAACTGATCAACACACTCCCTAACTTACCCAGCTCCTCTCAACATCAGCCCTGCAGAGTGGTTCCTCCCACAACAATTGAGAACCACACAGGTACAAATGTCTTCAAGTCATCCTCTGGCTATAAAGAAGTACCAGCACAGAATGGGCCTAACCATAGAAGCAAACTTCCCTAGATATAATCACCACTGAACACGAACCTGCATTGCCCAGCCTTGACAACAACAACATACCTCTTCTTTAAATGACTTGTGAGCCAATCCAGAGGGTGTTGCCAGTTACCTGAGAGCACCATAAGACATCTCTTTCAACTTCTCATGCAAATGAAAACTAAACCCCACCAAACTAGAATGGTGTCTCAACTGATTTGGACCCCATTCAAATAGTGATCCATGCTTAAATGGAATAAAATAACTTACTATCTGTTGCAACAAAAGCTATACATTATGCTATGGCAATTAGGGGATTGAATAACTTCCAAAAATAATAGAGAAACCATGAAGACATTTCTTACCTAGGCTGTTTGATCCTGAAGGTTCCCTCTCAGGAGCATTTTCCTTGTCTCCATGTACTCCAGAGAAGATGCTCATCAAGTTGATTGCAGTCCATGCCAAAGGCATTCTGTATTTTCCAAGTCTCTCACAGCAGGTAACTGCTGCTGCCTTCACTTTTTCACGGTTCTGAAACGTGACAGGCATTGTAAACCATGTTTACCACTTGAATTTACAATCAGAGCAAGCCCTTAGTTCTCCTTAATTATATTTTTTTTATTTCTTATAGCACTGATGCAAATTACAAAAATTATGAGGGGTGAGAGATATAAGTACATAAATACACACACATAGTACATGTCTTACCGTGTCATCCTTCATATATGGCCCAACTACATCTCCTATGTCTCCTTGAAGAACCTTCTCTAAGCGTACCACCAAAAAGATGTCACTTGATGGGTATGTAATATCAAATATACACGTCCGACTCAGTGTGGATATATCCTGTTATGAATTAAATTTCAAAGGATTCAATCAATCAATTCTTTGATGTTGGGGTCTCTTCCAGAAGAATTATGGTCTTACTTCTATTCAAAGGAATAAGAGTACGGATTCAATCATAATAATAAAAGTTATGACAAACTTGCACATCACTTGTAGATGATGATTAATTTGGTTTAACATAAAAAATTCCCCCCTATCAGGAGACTAGGATGGTGCTCCTTGCAGTGGACTTTTTACATACATACATATATCAAAGGCTTTTTTCTCCCTCATAAGGGAGGAAACAAAAAAACAAAGGCATAAAAAACCACCCCCACTCATTCCATCCCTAACATACTCCACTCCCTCCACTTTTTTCCCTCCCTCTTATCTTGGCACCTCCTGGATGATGGGTCATCCCTGCATCTTGTCCACAACCTTGGGTCAGAAGCAGTGTCACAAGACACAGCACATTCACAGCAAGGCCATTTCATTAAATTGGTGACCCCCCTCTCCGTCCCCTCATGCAGAAAAGAATATGGGGAGAAATCCCTTCAGGCTGCACCAATTTATTTTTCACACATACTCCCTCACCACCCAACCCCACTCATTCCACCTCATGCACCACAGCATCATTCATATACAACCATTCTTCATTCACCCCTATCTTCTGTCCTCTCCTGTCCTTCCTCAACTGACATTCCCCTCTTTCCCAATGCCCCTTTGACCCCATCCATACATCTTATCCCAGGTCGACCCCTCATATTCACTCCTACCTCTGCCTGCCACACCGCTTTTACTAGTCTTTCTTCACTTATTCTTTCCATGTGTCCAAACCATCCCAATAATCTTTCATCAACCTTATCTCCCAACTCCCTTTCCAACCCTGTTCTCCTCACCTCCTTACTTCTCACTCTACCCAGCCTAGTAACCTCTATCATACTTCTCAGGCACCTCATCTCAAACACATTCAAACTCCTCCTCTCTTCCTCTCTTATGTTCTATGTTTCTCTACCATATAGTGCTATCGGTACATGCACTCCTTCATACAATCTCCTCTTAGTATCCATTCCCAAATGACTATTTCTCATTACACTTTTTAATCCACCAAGGCATTTACTCACTTCTCTCAATCTACATTCTACCTCCACCTCCACTCCTCCCTTTCCCGCCACATTCACACCCAAGTATCTAAAACTATTAATTTCCTCCAGTCTCTCTCCCTTAATACTCACTTCCAGTCTGCTGCCACTTTCTCCACTTGTACATCTCATCACCTTACTTTTGCCCACATTTATTTTCAGTTTCCTTCTTTCACACACCTTCTCAAACTCTGTCACTAACTTCCTCCATCCCTCCTCTGATCCTGCTACAAGTGCAGTGTCGTCAGCAAACAACAGCTGGCTCACCTCCCACTTTTCTCCATTTTCTTTAATCATCTCCAACTCCTCACCCACTACCCTTGCATTCACCTCTCGCACCACCCCATCCATGTAAAGATTGAACAGCCAGGGTGACATAACATATCCCTGATGAAGTCCCACCTTTACCTCAAACCATTCACTCTCTCCATTTCTAATCCTAACACAAGCTCTAATACTCTCATAAAAACACTTGATGGCTCTTAAATGTTTTCTTCCTATCCCATATATCTGCAATACCTCCCACAGTGCTTTCCTGTCTACCATGTCATAAGCCTTTTCCAAATCCATAAAAGACCAAAAAACATCCTTACCTTTTCCTATAGCTTTCTCACATATCTGTCTTACCACAAAAATCTGATCTACACATTCCCTATCTGTCCTAAAACCACACTGTTCCTCACCAATTACTACCTCTGTTCCTCTCCTGATCCTCTCAATCAAGACCCTCCCATAAGCCTTCCCAACTACACTCAACAAGATGATCCCTCTGTAACTACTACACTCACACTTGTCCCCCTTTCCTTTGTAAAGCGGAACTATACAGGCACTCCTCCAGTCCTCTGGCACTCTACCCTCTCTTAACCAAACATTAAATAACCTCACCAACCAGTCCACCATAACTGTACCTCCTTTCTTCAGACATTCTGCATGGCATCCATCCAACCCAGGTGCCTTACCTGCTCTCATCATCTTAACAACTGCTTTCATTTCATCCTTCCCTATTTCTCCTCCATTTTCCTCACTCATCACTCTCATTTTCTTAGCGCTTCCCACTGCAACTACCTTTCCCTCCCTATCCTCCTTCACATTTAGCAACTCCCTAAAATACTCTGCCCACCTTCCTCTCACTGTCTTCTCTTCCATTATCATCTCTCCATCTACACCTTTTACCTTTTCTTCTCTACTTGATTCACCTCCTCTTCCTCTTTTAACTTCCTTCCAAAACATCTTTTTATTCAAAATTTTCTGTCATACTCTTTCCCCATTTCACATCTGCTCTCCTCTTTGCTTCCTTTATCTTATGCTTAACTTCCTTTCTCTTTATTTTGTACCTCTCATACGATTCCCTCGTCCTAATTTGTAGCCAATCTATGAATGCCTGCTTCTTCTCTTCTACACCCTTCTTTGCTTCCTCATCCCACCACTCACTACCCTTCTTTCTATTTCCTCCCGCCCTCCTTGTTCCACACACCATCTTTGCACACCTTATGACTCCCTCCTTGAACCATCCCCATTCCTCCTCCACTCCTAGTTCTACTCTATCCTTTACTCTCTCCCACTCCTCTCTCAACTTCTTCTTATACTCATTCTCCTTTTTTTCTTCATTTAAGCAGTTCACTCTAAGTACTTCCCTACCTTTTGCCCTTTTCCTCTTTCTCCACCTATTCTCCACTCTCAATTTACCTTCCACCAGGAAATGATCTGATATTCCCCCACTCTCTCCCCTTAGAATATGTACATCCTTAACTCTTCCTACCATAGTCCTGGTCACCACTATATAGTCCATTAACGCTCTATCTGCCACTCTTCCATCCACCACCCTCTCCCATGTGTACTTATGCTTGACTTTCTTCTTAAACACTGTATTTGCTATCATCAACTCTCAAGACACATGTCCACCATCAATTCTCCACTACAATTTTTGCCTCGAACTCCATACTTCCCAATCACTTCGTCAATTGGTTCATTTCCTACCCTAGCATTTAGGTCTCCCAATACAACTACATTGACATTTCTCCCTAATCCCTCTATGCACTCATTTATATCTACCCAAAATGGCTCCCTTTCCTCTATGTTCTTCTCACTACCAGGCCCATATGCACTTACCAAAACCCACATCTCCTTTCCCAGCTTCACCTTCATCCACATCAACCTTGATGACACCTCCTTCTACTCCACTACCCACTTACTTATCTCTTCACTTATTAGTATAGCCACCCTTTCTCTCCCTCGTCCCCTCTTCACTCCTCAGTACCTCCCAGCTACACTCCCAAACTCACAGTTGCCCTTTCCTTTCATTTTAGTTTCACTCAAAGCCAGTACATCCATCTTTCTTCTCACAAACATACTGCCTATCTCTTCCCTTTTACTCTCATCTGTACCACATCCACACACATTAATAGACCCAAACCTTAGGGTACTGGTTGGAAAACTCCCAGACCCTCTTATGCCTTTACTTTCTTTTTTTAGGAATGTCCCCTTTTGGGGCTACAGGTGGTAGGACTCCTAATCCCATCCCCCGTCCCTTTTTTGTCGCCTTTTACGACTCAAGTGGAAATACTTGGTGGCAGTATTCTTTTCCCCCCACCACAGGGTAGGTAGGCGAAAAAAGGAAATGAATATTCAGAGAAATAGTACAGAACAGTAACAAGGGGTTGGGGGACAGCATCACGGAGGGACAGTCGTAGTATAAAAGTGTCATCATTTCTCTATGTACAGAGTTTTCCTCTATCACAGACAAAATGATGTGTGGCTCTGGTCTGTTGGGGCACCCCATATAGACCCTAAAGTATCAACTGCATGCTACTTTGCCACAATAACATACAGCCAATACCCCAGACGGGGTCTCTGCCCCCAGTGTTGTAGGCATAATCACCCTTTCATAAAATCTTCTCTTTCCATCCATTCCAAGATGCCTATTTCTCATGACAGTCTTCAATCCCCCAATACATTTACTTGCTTCTTTCAATCTACAATTTACCTCTGCCCCTACTATTTCCCTGTACTAGGGTATTGATTACATGTTATTATGCAGTATTCATTGCACAATAGCATGTGGCCAATGCTTTTGGGACCATTTTGAGGCGCCCTTACATACTAGAACCACACATAATTTTGTCTAAGTTAGAGTAATATCTCTACTCCTACAAGAATGTTATTTAGTACTAAGACTGTGCCTCCATTATGATGTTCCCTTGAAACTGTCCTGTATCATTTCTTTGAGTATATTTTTCTTTTTTCCTGTGTCCTCTGTGGAGGAAAGAATTGTGCCACAGTGTTTCCCATGCGAGTTGTAAAAGGTGACAAAGTGGGATGGAGTGACAGGACTAAGTATCCTGCTTTCTGTAAAACTGTCCTACGAGAGGTCATCTTGTATTTACCTACCTGAAATGGAACATGCGAAGTCAGCATTCTCTTCAGAGGCTCTGGATTCATGTCAAAATAATAATTTTCTGATATTTTCCTCTTTTCTTTAAGATCATACAAAGCCATTGATGCAAATACAGGTTCAATATCCAATTCAAGCCTAAGATTTATACATTTCACTTGAATTCGATGACCTGAGTGAGGTTGAGGGGGGTCTGGGTATAAGCGACGTTCTATAACATCCTCTTCCTCTTGTGGTGGATAAAGCAAGAAGAAAGAGTCCTGAAAATAATAAATCATATTAATATTAGTACATAAAATAATATACATGTATGATTTTTTCACTAGAGTTCAACCACATCTAGACACAAAACAGGCTCAATGTTCACAACCTGTACATACATATACCAAAGGCTTTTTTTCTCCCTTATAAGGGAGGTAGCCAAAAAACAAAGGCATAAAAACCACTCCCACCCATTCCATACGTATCACACTCCACTCCCCTCCACCCTCTTATCTTGGCACCTCCTGGATGACGGGTCATCCCTGCATCTCGCCCACTGCCCTGGGTCAGAAACTGTGTCACAAGACACAGCACATCCACAGCAAGGCCGCTTCATTAAATCAGTGACCCCCCCTCTCCGTTCCCTCATGCAGAAAAGATGGGGAGAAATCCCTTCGTGCTGCGTCAAAATATTTCTCACACCCCATCCCCCACCCCTGTCTTCTGTCCTCTCCCGTCCTTCCTCAACAGACATTCACAACCTGTAATCTCTTCATTTTTCTTCTATGGAGGACAATACACCAGCACCTGCCCTTCCAAACCTCCTCCTAACCAGCAACATAAAAAACAATCAAGATCCCTTCACTTGCCCTAAATGCACAAGACCCATCACATATGTACATACATCTATCCAATGCAACAATATCTTGGGTCCACCTGTAATGCATTGCACTCCCTAACACTAACACCAATACATACATAAATTGAAACACAGGGAAGAAATCACCAAGTTAATAGTAGATGGTGAGGTCTTTGAAGAGGCCTCAGCTCAGGCAGAAATAATGAATGAAGGTTTCCAAACAGTCTTCACAAAAGTCCAACTTTTTGGGGAAAATCAAGGGGAGCAAAAAACCAGGTTTAGCAGACATAAATGTAGAAGTGAGGGAAGTGCTCAATCTCTGGGATCACTGGATGAGACAAAAGCTTCAGGACATGATGGGATCTCAAACTGGATACTTGAAGAATGTAGGGAACAGCTAGTGGACACAATCCACAGCCTTATTACATGTTTGTTGAAAGAAGGCATTGTGCCACTTGATTGGATTAGGGTTAATGTGGTGCCAATTCACAATGGTAGAAACAAGGAAACACCATTAAATTATAGACCAGTATCAGGAGGTACCAAGATAGGAGGGAGGGAGGAGGGTGGAGGGGAGTGGAATATATGGGAAATGGATGGGAGTGATTTCTATGCCTTTTTCTTTTTGGCTATCCCCTGTGTAAGGGGGGAAAAAGCCTTTGGTATATGTATGTATCACTGTGGTATTGGCTCCTAGTCTGGGGTACTGGCTCCCCATCTGGAGTATTGGCTGCATGTTATTGTGGGGTTAAAAGCTAAGTAGCATGCAGCTGATACTTTAGGCCCTAAAGTTTAGGGTCTATATGGGGCACCCCTATGGACCAGAGCCACACATCATTTCATCTGTGGTAGAGGAAATATCTATTTATAGAGAAATGATGATACTTTATTATACTGTGCTGTCACACCACTCTTGTTACTGTCCTGTATCATTTCTCTGAATATCCCCATTTCTATAGTATATGTTTTGTTTTGTTTTTAATGCTTTTGCTTAAGAGTGGAAGAGAGAAAGAGTTTAAGCGTGTTTGAGATGAAATGCCTGAAAAGTATAGTAGGGGTTACTCGACTAGTTGTGTATGGCTGATACTGTGATGCATGGGAATGGGTGGGAGATGGGGGAGGGGGAGGGAGCATGTGCGAATGATATTTTGATGCGGCCCTTAGGTTTTTCTTCCCATCTTCTCTTTTTCTGCATGAGGGGATGGAGAGGGGGGGTCGCCAATTCAATGAAGCAACCTTGCTGTGGATGTGCTGTGTCTTGCTGCACTGCTTCTGACCCAGGGCAGAGGGTGAGATGCAGGGACGACCAGTCATCCAGGTGGAGCCAAGAGAAGAGGGAGGGGGGGGTAAATGGGAGTGGAGTATGTGGGGACAGAACGGGTGGGAGTGGATTTTATGCCTTTGTTTTTTGGCTATCTCCCTTGTAAGGGAGGAAAAAGCCGTTGGTATATGTATGTAATTATGTACTAGGCTGGATAGAGTGAGAAAAGAGGATGTGAGGAGAAGAGTTGGGGGGTGGAAAGGGAGTTGGGAGACTGGGTTGATGAAAAAGTATTGGAATGGTTTGGACACAGGGAAAGAATGAGAGAAGAAATATTAGTAAAAGGGGTGTGAAAGGCAGAGGTGAAGGGAATGAACATGAGGGGGCAACCAAGGATGAGATGGATGGATGGGGTCAAAGGGGCATTGGGAAAGAGGGGAATGTCTGTGGAGGAAGGAAGGGAGAAGACAGATGATGTGGGTGAGTGGAGAATGGTTGTGTATGGATGATGCTGTGATGCATGGAAGGGAGTGGGTGAGGGATGGGGGGTGAGGGAGTATATAGGAATGATATTTTGACACAGCCTCAAGGGATTTCTCCCTGTCTTCTTTTTTTCTGCATGAGGGGATGGAGAGGGGGTTGCTGATTAAATGAAGCAGCTTTGCTGTGGATGTGCTGTCTTGCTACATTGTTTCTGACCCTGGGCAGTGGGCGAGATGCTGGGATGACCTGTCATTCAGGAGGAGCCAAGAAAAGGAGGGAGGGGTGGTGAATGGGATGCAGTATGTGGGGATGAAATGCATGGTTGTGGATTTATGCCTTTGACCTCCTCCCTTGTAAGGGGGAAAAAGCCATTGGTATATGCATGTAAGAATGTATTTTTATTTACTTATGTATTTATTTTATTCTACATACATACATACATATACCAAGGCTTTTTCCCCCTTACAAGGGAGGTAGCCAAAAAGGAAAAGGCATAAAATCATTCCCACCCATTCCATCCCTAAATACACTCCACACCCCTCCACCCTCCCTCTTCCCTCTCATCTCAGCACCTCCTGGATGACGGGTCATCCCTGCACCTTGTCCACTGCCCTGGGTCAGAAGCAGTGTTGCAAGACACAGCACATCCACAGCAAGGTCGCTTCATTAAATCGGCGACCCCACCTCTCCGTCCCCCCATTGCATAAAAGGAGAAGACGGGGAGAAATCCCTTCGGGCTGCGTTAAATTTTGCTCGCACATACTACCTCACCCCCCATCCCCCTGCCCATTCCACCTCATGCATCACAACATCATCCATATACAACCATTCTCCATTCACCCCTGTCTTCTGTCCTCTCCCATCCTTCCTCAACAGACATTCCCCTCTTCCCCAAAGCCCCCTTCACCTCATCCATCCACCTCATCCTATGACGTCCCCTCATGTTCACTCCCTCCACATCTGCCTTCCATACCTCGTTTACTAGTCTTTCTTCACTCATTCTTTCCATGTGTCCAAACCATCCTAATACTCTTTCATCAACCCTATCTCCCAACTCCCTTTCCACTCCTGTTCTCCTCCTCACCTCCTCATTTCTCACTCTATCTAGCCTAGTAACCCCCATCATACTTCTCCGACACCTCATCTCAAACACATTCAAACTCCTTCTCTCTTCCTCTCTTATGTTCCGTTTCATTTTGTCTATGATAGAGGAAAACTCTGTTCATAGAGAAATGATGACACTTTTATACTACGACTGTCCCTCCGTTATGCTGTCCCCCAACCCCTTGTTGCTGTCCTGTACCATTTCTCTGAGTATTCTTTTTCTGTGGTGGGGGAAAAGAATACTGCCACCAAGTATTCCCACTTGGATCGTAAGAGGCGAGAAGAAAGGGACGGGGATTGGGACTAGGCATCCTTCTCCTTGTAGCCCCACAGGGGACATTCCTAAAAGAAAAAGTATTTTATTCTACCATCAAATAAAAGCTTTCACTCTTTCATAATAATACCACATTTACAATTCTGTCCAAGTCAATGCCAAATAATTTCATTCAGCTTAGGGCAGGAGCCCTGTGATAAAAGGGTTACAGCCATCTTAACTGATCCCTTTGATATAATGACAGCTTTATAAATTTTGTTCCGGTTAATGCTAATAATTTCATTCAGCTTAAGACAGGCCACCCATCCCGAGGAAATTGGATTAGGGGGAAAACAATTAGTATAACAGCTTATATGTACAGGGAGGGGCGAGTGTGAGTTTGGGAGTTTAGGTGGGAGGTTCTCAGGAGTGAAGAGAGGACGAGGTAGAGAAGGGGTTATACTAGTAAGTGAAGAGATACGTAAATGTGTAGTGGAAGGAGGTTTCTTCTTGGTTGATATGGATGAAGGTGAAACTGGGAATGGAGATGTGGGTAAGTGCATATGGGCCTGGTAGAGAGAAGAGTGTAGAAGAAAGGGAGGCTTTTTGGATAGATTTAAAACAGTGCATAGAGGGATTAGGGAGAAACGTCAATGTAAAAGTATTGGGAGACCTTAATTCTAGGATAGGAAATGAACCATTAAATGGAGTGGTTGGGAAGTGTGGAGTTCCAGATAAGAATCGTAGTGGAGAGTTGATGGTCAAGATATGTCTAGAAAGAGAGTTGATGATAGCACAGTGTTTAAGAAGAAAGTCAAGCACAAGTACACATGGGAGAGGGTGGTGGATGGAAGGGTGATAGAGTGTTAATGGACTATGTGGAGGTAGATAGGAGTATAATAGGAAGAGTTAAGGATGTACATATTCTAAGGGGAGAGAGTGGGGGATATCAGATGACTTTCTGGTGGAAGGTAAGTTGAGAGTGGAGGATAGATGGAGAAAGAGGAAAAGGACAAAAGGT
Organism: Oratosquilla oratoria; assembly: GCF_046742065.1. Lineage (NCBI taxonomy): Eukaryota > Metazoa > Arthropoda > Malacostraca > Stomatopoda > Squillidae > Oratosquilla > Oratosquilla oratoria. Next base: position 31,575,214 of record NC_134800.1, read on the forward strand.
AGGGAGGTGCTTAGAGTGAGCTCCTTAAATGAGAAAGAAAAGGAGAATGAGTATAAGAAGAAGCTGAGAGAGGAGTGGGAGGGAATGAAGGATAGAGTAGAACTAGGAGTGGAGGAGGATTGGGGATGGTTCAAGGAAGGAGTCACAAGGTGTGCAAAGATGGTGTGTGGAACAAGGAGGGCAGGAGGAAATAGGAGGAAGGGTAGTGAGTGGTGGGATGAGGAAGTAAAGAAGGTTGTGGAAGAGAAGAAGTGAGCTTTCATAGATTGGTTACAAAATAGGACGAGGGAATCATATGAGAGATACAAAGTAAAGAGAAGAGAAGTAAAGCATAAGATAAAGGAGACAAAGAGAAGAGCAGATATGAAATGGGGTAAGAGTATGACAGAAAATTTTGAAAGTAATAAAAAGATGTTTTGGAAAGAAATTAAGAGAGGAAGAGGAGGTGAATCAAGTAGAGAAGGAAAGGTAAAAGGTGTAGATGGAGAGATGATAATGGAAGAGAAGACAGTAAGAGGAAGATGGGCAGAGTATCTTAGTGAATTGCTAAATGTGAAGGAGGATAGGGAGGGAAAGGTAGTTGCAAGGGGAAGTGCAAAGAAAATCACCTTGATGAGTGAGGAAAATGGAGGAGAAATAAGGAAGGATGAAGTGAAGGCAGTAGTTAAGATGATGAAAGCAGGTAAGGCACCTGGTCTGGATGGATGTCATACAGAATGTCTGAAAAAAGGAGGTGCAGTGATGGTGGACTGGCTGGTGAGGTTATCTAATGTTTGTTTAACCACTTCACTACGGGACTTAAATCTCGCGGGCAGCAGCCAATGCCAGCCGTACGACGTGTCGTAATAATACTCGCATCATAAAATATAGTCACCGCTTATATTGATCATTCTCTCTTTCACCCACGAATTTTGAAAACCACAGAGAATGGGATTCAGGGCACATTTGGGAGAATGTAAAAACACAGGGGCAACTACAATAAATATAATCAAGACGCCGATATGGAAGCGTCGCGAATCCACTTGCTCCTCATGACGCCTACGTAGGCGGCACCGTATGGAAGGGGTTAAGAGAGGGTAGAGTACCACAGGACTGGAGGAGTGCCTGTATAGTTCCCTTTTACAAGGTAAAAGGGGACAAGTGTGAGTGTAGTAGTTTTAGAGGGATTAGCTTAATGTTAAGTGTAGTTGGGAAGGCTTATGGGAGGGTCTTGATTGAGAGGATAGGGAGATGAACAGAGGGAGTAATCGGTGAGGAACATTGTGGGTTTAGGACAGGCAGAGGTTGTGTAGATCAGATTTTTGTGGTAAGACAGATATGTGAGAAAACTATAGGAAAAGGTAAAGATGCTTTTTGGGCATTTATGGATTTGGAAAAGGCTTATGATGGGTAGACAGGAAGGCACTGTGGGAGGTATTCCAGATATATGGGATAGGAGGAAAGTTTTTAGGAGCTGTCAAGACTTTTTATGAGAGTAGTAGAGCATGTGTCAGGATTAGAAATGGAGAGAGCGAGTGGTTTGAGGTAAAGGTGGGACTTCATCACGGATGTGTTATGTCAACCTGGCTGTTCAATCTTTACATGGATGGGGTGGTGCAAAAGGTAAATGCAAGGGTGGTGGGTCAGGGATTGGAGATATTTAAAGAAAATGGAGAAAAGTGGGAGATAAGCCAGTTGTTGTTTGCAGACGACACTGCACTTGTAGCAGGATCAGAGGAGGGATTGAGGAAGTTAGCGACAGAGTTTGGGAAAATGTGTTAAAGAAGGAAGTTGAAGATAAATGTGGGTAAAAGTAAGATGATGAGACGTACAAGGGGTGAAAGTGACAGCAGACTGGAAGTGAGTATTAAGGGAAAGAGACTGGAGGAAGTAGATAGTTTTAGATATTTGGGTGTGAACGTGGCAGGAAAGGGAGGTGTGGGGGTGGAGGTAGAATGTAGATTGAGAGAAGCGAGTAAATGCCTTGGTGGATTAAAAAGTGTAATGAGAAATAGACATTTGGGAATGGATGCTAAGATGAGGTTATATGAAGGAGTGATTGCACTGACAGCACTGTATGGGACAGAAATATGGAACATACGAGAGGAAGAGAGGAGTTTGAACATGTTTGAGATGAAATGTCTGAGAAGTATGATAGGGGTTCCTAGGCTGGATAGAGTGAGAAATGAGGAGGTGAGGAGGAGAACGGGGGTGGAAAGGGAGTTGGGAGATAGGGTGGATGAAAGCGTATTGGGACAGTTTTGACACATGGAAAGAATGAGTGAAGAGAGACTAGTAAAAGAAGTGTGGAAGACTGATAAGGAAGGAGTGAACATGAGGGGTCGACCTAGGATGAGATGGATGGATGGGGTGAAAAGGGCTTTTGGGAAGAGGGGAATGTCTGTTGAGGAAGGTCGGGAAAGGACAGAAGACAGGAGTGAAAGGAGAATGGTTGTGTATGGATGATGATGTGATTCATGAGGTGGAATGGGTGGGGGGATGCGAAGAATGTGTGAGAAAAATTTGATGTAGCCTCAAGGGATTTCTCCCCGTCTTCTCCTTTCCTGCATGAGGGGATGGAGAGGGGGGGTCGCCAATTTGATGAAGCGGCCTTGCTGTGGATGTGCTGTCTTGCGACACTGCTTCTGACCCAGGGCAGTGGACAAGATGCAGGGATAACCTGTCATCTAGGAGGTGCCAAGATGAGAAGAAGGGAAGGGGGTGGAGGGGGCTGGAGTGTGATAGGGATGGAATGGGTGGGAGTGGTTTTTATGCCTTTGCTTTTTGGCTACCTCCCTTGTCAGGGGGAAGAAAGCTTTTGGCATATGTATGTATGTATGTATGTATATATATATATATATATATATATATATATATATATATATATATATACACAAGTACACCTTCCCTTAAGTTGTTAATTGGTTCCAGGAGACACGATGTATGTTGAAAAACAACATAAGTTGAATTTGCTTATATGTATGTTAGGCAGGCCTGGTGTAGCCTTGGCTAAACTGCTAATAGCCATTCCCCAGTACTGTATTCTACTTACGAATGCATTTTCAATAAGACAAGGTTAATAAAAACCTATTTTAAGTTTCCAAACAGAACATGTATTTATCATTTTGTAATAAAGTAAAAAAGAAAAAGTACATACATACATACATATACCAAGGCTTTTTCCCCCTTACAAGGGAGGTAGCCAAAAATTAAAAGGCATAAAATCATTCCCACCCATTCCATCCCTGAATACACTCCACACCCCTCCACCCTCCCTCTTATCTTAGCACCTCCTGGATGAAGGGTCATCCCTGCACCTTGTCCACTGCCCTGGGTCAGAAGCAGTGTCACAAGACACAGCACATCCACAGCAAGGCCGCTTCATTAAATCGGCGACCCCCCCCTCTCCGTCCCCCCATGCATAAAAGGAGAAGACGGGGAGAAATCCCTTCAGGATGCGTCAAATTTTACTCACACATACTACCTCACCCCCCATTCCACCTCATGCATCACAACATCATCCATATACAACCATTCTCCATTCACCCCTGTCTTCTGTCCTCTCCCGTCCTTCCTCAACAGACATTCCCCTCTTCCCCAAAGCCCCATTCACCCCATCCATCCACCTCATCCTAGGACGTCCCCTCATGTTCACTCCCTCCACATCTGCCTTCCATACCTCGTTTACTAGTCTTTCTTCACTCATTCTTTCCATGTGTCCAAACCATCCTAATACTCTTTCATCAATCCTATCTCCCAACTCCCTTTCCACCCCCGTTCTTCTCCTCACCTCCTCATTTCTCACTCTATCTAGCCTAGTAACCCCCATCATACTTCTCAGACACCTCATCTCAAACACATTCAAACTCCTTCTCTCTTCCTCTCTTATGTTCTATGTTTCTGCCCCATACAGTGCTGTTGGCACAATCACTCCTTCATACAGTCTCCTCTTAGCATCCATTCCCAAATGTCTATTCCTTATTACACTTTTTAATCAACCAAGGCATTTACTCGCTTCTCTCAATCTACATTCTACCTCCACCTTCACTCCACCTTTTCCTGCCACATTTGCACCCAAGTATCTAAAACTATCCACTTCTTCCAGTCGCTCTCCCTTAATGCTCACTTCCAGTCTACTGCCACTTTCACCCCTTGTACATCTCATCACCTTACTTTTACCCACATTTATCTTTACTTTCTTCTATCACATACTCTCCCAAACTCTGTCACCAACTTCCTCAGTTCCTCCTCCGATCCTGCCACTCACTCTCTCCATTTCTAATCCTGACACAAGCTCTACTACTCTCATAAAAACTCTTGACAGCTCCTACAAGTTTTCCTCCTATCCCGTATATCTGCATAACCTGCCCACAGTGCCTTTCTGTCTACCCTATCGTAAGCCTTTTCCAGATCCATAAAAGCCCAAAAAACATCCTTCCCCTTTCCTATAGCTTTCTCACATATTTGTCTTACTACAAAGATCTGATCTACACAACCTCTACCTGTCCTAAATCCACACTGTTCCTCACCAACTACTCCCTCTGTTCCTCTCCTAATCTTCTCAATCAAGATCCTCCCATAAGCCTTCCCAACTACACTTAACAAGCTAATCCCTCTGAAACTACTTTCACACTTGTCCCCTTTTCCCTTGTAAAGTGGAACTATACAGGCACTCCTCCAGTCCTCCAGCACTCTACCCTCTCTCCAGCAAACATTAAATAACCTCACCAGCCAGTCCACCATCACTGTACCTCCTTTTTTTTAGACATTCTGCATGGCATCCATCCAGACCAGGTGCCTTATCTGCTTTCATCATCTTAACAACTGCCTTCACTTCATCCTTCCTTATTTCTCCTCCATTTTCCTCACTCATCACTCATTTTCTTAGCATTTCCCACTGCAACTATCTTTCCCTCCCTATCCTCCTTCACATTTAGCAACCCCCTAAAATATTCTGCCCATCTTCCCCTTACTGCCTTCTCTTCCATTATCATCTATCTGCACCTTTTACCTTTTCTTTTCTACTTGATTCGCCTCCTCTTCCTCTCTTAATTTCTTTCCAAAACGTCTTTTTATTACTTTCAAAAATTTCTGTCATACTTTTACCCCACTTCACATCTGCTCTCCTCTTTGCCTCCTTTACCTTTTGCTTTACTTCTCTTTTCTTTTCTTTGTACCTCTCATATGACTCCCTCATCATATTTTGTAACCAAGCTCACTTCTTCTCTTCTACAACCTTCTTTGTTTCCTCATCCCACCATTCACTACCCTTCTTTCTATTTCCTCCTGTCCTTCTTGTTCCACACACCATCCTTGCATACTTTATGACTCCCTCCTTGAACCATCCCCATTCCTCCTCCACACCTAGCTCTACTCTATCCTTCATTCCCTCCCACTCCTCCTTCAGCTTCTTCTTGTACTCCTTCTCCTTTTCCTTTTCATTTAAAGAGTTCACTCTAAGCACCTCCCTAGCTTTTGTCCCTTTCCTCTTTCTCCATCTATCCTCCACTCTCAACTTACCTTCCACCAAAAAATGATCTGATATTCCCCCACCCTCTCCCCTTAGCACATGTACATCCTTAACTCTTCCTATCATAGTCCTATTTACCACTACATAATCCATCAACACTCTATCTACCACCCTTCCATCCACCACCCTCTCCCATGTGTACTTATGCTCGACTTTCTTCCGAAACACTGTATTTGCTATCATCAAAAAAAGAAAAAGTACCTGTACTTTAAATTTACCAATGCGTACAATTTGGTGATGTTCACATCGCTAAAAGCTATTTTGCAGTGCTGTACTTTATGAATGCATTGTCAATAACATACGGTAAAACAAAACAAAAAACAAATAAAAACTATTTTAAGCTTACAATCATTTTGTAATAAGTGAAAAATAAAATAAAGTATTTTTAATTTACCAATGCAGTACATACAATATGTTGATGTTTACATTGTAGATGTAGATGGCTGAGGATTGTTGACATCAACATCATCAGCTGATTCTCGTCGTTCAATGCATTTAAAAAAACTGGTCAAGAGTGCCTTGAACCGTCTTTTTCTTTTCTTCAAGGATTAAATTATAAGGAGCAAAAGCTTCATGACAAGCCCCCATTATCTTGGAAAAGCATTGAGCATTTGGATCCATATCCTCAAACATAGCAAGACCTTTTTTGATGTGTGCAAATGCTTCCTGCATTTTCTTAATGGTGAAGTGGCATGGCTCAGGTTCAACATGCTCTTCTTCTTCTTTCTTTTGTTGCTCGTGAAGTTCCATCAAATCCTTGTTCTTCAGCGACTCCTTATCTTTTTCAAATAAATCTGTGAAATCCTCTTCCTCCAAATTCATATCCAGCTCTTTGCTTATTGTAACCAAAGCTTTGTTGATGACAACAATATCGAAGCCCTTAAACTCATGCACAAATTGCAGGAATAGCTTTTTCCATACACCATTCAAAGTGGTGCTCTGAACATCATTCCATGCCGCTGCTACATTCTGTAAAGTTTTATTGACGTCATATCCCTTCCAAAAGTCACAAAGTGTGATAGACTCATCCACATCAATTGCAGCTATTGCTTGCCGTAGTGTACGCTTCATATAATAACACTTGAAGATAGCAATTATCCCCTGATCCACTGGCTGGAGAAGAGACATAGTGTTTGGTGGGAGGTATATGACGGTAATGTTGGGGTGAAAATCTATGATGTTTTGTGGGTGGCCAGGAGCATTATCTAAGAAAGTAAAACCTTAAAAGGAATCCCCTTCCCCTTACAATACTTCTCTGGTGCTGGGATAAAAATGATTGAAAAAAAAAAAAAAAAAAAAAAGTAACCCAAGCTTTTGAGTTAGCCATTCATATAACAGGGAGAGATGCTTTGGGTATGTTCTTCAGGGCATGGGGG